>NW_022196904.1:152873515-152873733 GCF_008632895.1 Mastomys coucha | reverse complement strand
AAAAAAAAAAAAAAGTCAGAGGAGGTAGATGACTACAGTGAAGTGGGGTTTGCTGGTCAACAGGACATATGCACATACGACTCAGAATCTGTCACTTCCTGCACAAGACCTGCACATGATCAAACCATACAACATCCAGAATGCAGGGGGTAGTGGGGAGGAAGTCCACCCCAGCTATGGCTGTTGGGAGTGGAAGAGTCCTCTTTCTTTCTTCTTTT
>NW_022196904.1:152857870-152872837 GCF_008632895.1 Mastomys coucha | reverse complement strand
AAAAAAAAAAAAAAAAAAGAATCAACTTCCAAGAGGTAAGTCCCTAATGTGGGATCTAGCACAGGCTTTATGTAGGATGTGGAGAAATAAAGCCGGAACTCAAGTTGTAAGCGTCTCCTTGCTAGCTACCTTTCATGGCAGAGGAAGACAGTCCAAATGGCTGGAGGCAAACACCATCAACAGTTCTACCTAGCGTGGGGGGTCGGGGGGAGATGGTGGTGGTGTCTGCTCTATCTTGCCAAGCAAGATGTGCCCACAGATGCGACAGTGGCACGGCTGCTACAAATGCAACAGCTTATTTTCCAACTGCATCTGAGGCACGCTGCTAGAGGGAATTCACATTTGCTACTTTAACTCCGGTTAAAAGCCTCATGTCATAGACCTTAATGGGAAAGCCACTGCTACTGTTCTGCTAACTGGATGTGATGCGCCCATCAGATTGCCTTCGAAGAATTTATGTTAATACCCACACGTTACTGTTACTGCCACTGTCCCCCTTCATCGGAGGGAAGCTTCTTATTTCCCTGAGTGGTGGTTACTATAGAAACGTATTTAGTGAAACTGCCGAAGAAACAGCAATCGTTGCTGTAGCGACTGTAGCAGTCCAGTGCTCAACCACAGATGGAGGAAAATAGACATCTACGGCACCCACTCTTCCATGGTGAGAGCAGCAGAAGGTAATTGTGGAACCTGACATCTTAATCAGGGCAGCGGTGGTTACCTGTACTCATCCCTTGTAATTGGGCCTGTTGACATTCCTCATAAGGAGGGGTCAGGAGGACTCTAGACAAGCACACTTCCTGTTGCTGTGAGCCTTTAATTCAGTTCCTCAAGCTGTAGTGACCCCAAATCACAAAATTATTTCCCTTGCTGCATCATAACTGCGGTTTTGCTATTACTGTGAATTGTAATGTAAATATCCGTGTTTTCTAATGGTCTTAGATGACCTCCCCCTCTTTTGATCATTCTAACCCAAAAGGGGTCTAGACCCACAGGTTGAGAACTGCTGTGCTAGAGTCTACAGGGTGGAAGCTTAGGAGGATGGAGAGACTCCAGCTGTGAAGA
This sequence comes from Mastomys coucha, assembly GCF_008632895.1. NCBI lineage: Eukaryota > Metazoa > Chordata > Mammalia > Rodentia > Muridae > Mastomys > Mastomys coucha. The sequence continues at coordinate 152,871,772 of NW_022196904.1, read as the reverse complement.
CATGAGGATGTGTTTATCCACGGACATGAGACCTCTGGGTGACAGGACTATTTAGGGGTCATCCATGTTCGTGTGTGTAACCAATCCTTATGTAGTCCTGTAGGCAAGCTCAGTAAATTCACTGATTTACCTACCAAGCTAGAGTCGGGTGGAACCCATATTCTGTCTGGTGTGGGTAGATTTGCTTACGTCTCCTTAGGGAAAGTTCAATAAGGCCCATCACAAAGTGGTTTCACATTCTCACCAACGGTTGTAATTGCCAATGAATTTTGTATTATTTCTATTTTTGTGTGTTTGTGAAGTATCACTGCAGTTTTAATTTGTTAGCAATTAGTTCTGATGACTCATTGTTGACTCAGTGTATTTACTTGTGATTAAAAAGCCAAACATGTATTTTTGGTATAAAATTTGTTATCCACTTACAAGATTTGACTCCATCATCATCATCATCATCATCATCATCATCATGATGTTATAGGGATTATATGTAAATATATCCTACATACATGTAGGTCCTTATCAGATGTGACTTGTAAGTGGTTTCGGCTAGTCAATTGACTTGTTACATATAATAACTAAGAAATCCTTTGCCCAGAGATAACCATGTGGTCAATAATAAAGTCTGAATCTTGAAGCCTGACAGACTACCCAGTGCATATCCTTGTAACATACTTAACGGCTTGTGAAAATGTTACAGCAACCATTGCATGCGCAATCTTGACTGTTTAAAGTGTTTGGAACTGGAAGACAGAAAGAACTGGACTGTGTGCTTTATCTCAAAGTGTGTTTGTGGGAAGTGTTAGGAATGTGCTTGTTTTCTCCTACTGTGACTATATCGTGGCTGTGGCCATCACTGCTGGTCAAGGAAGGGCATGGCTCCCTGTGGTGATGTGAAGAAATGATTTTAATGACTTGTTACTTAAGGTGGCTGCCAGTAGTTGGAAGTATGGATACACGTCGGTGTAAAGAAAAACGCTTGGAAGGAGTGAGTCAACTGGAGACTATGAAACAAAGCAGCAGATGGACCCACTTGTAAAATAACATACAAATTCTAGCTAACCCGTAGGAAAGACACGCAATTCAATTACAATACAAATATAATTTTACTTACAAGCCGAAAGCCTGGATTAGGCAGGTTTGGAGCTGTTCTTACATCCCAGCCATATGTCCCTTGTCACTTGCTGTTTCTACTGCTCCATCTCCTGTCATGGCAGCCTACTCCTCTCTTGATGTCCTTTCTATTTTCTCTCCGGTCTCTACATGTAACCCCCAGGCAGCTAAGTGAAAACCCACCTACCTCTATCTATTGGCCAATCACAGGTGTTATTGGGGAGCAAGGTTTGCACAACAAAAGCCGGTGTATGTGAGAATTTCCTCATTGTGGGGGCAGCCAGACCTTGGGGGCCAGTATTTACCATTTGAATACATAGCAGCACCAGACCAACTCCCTACACCCACTTCCAAATATAGACGCTATAGACAACAAACAAGACAAAAGTTGGACTCTGACGTTAGCCTAAGATAACAGCCGTGAGAGCAGTGCGGTTGCAAGGCCTGTGTGAGTTCACTTTGGACCCCGGTTTGGACTTGTTCTCTTACATTGCTGCTGTGATCAATGGACCTGATTTTATTTTGTTCTATAGTCAAGTGTTCTTAAGGGTTTGCTTGCGTCAATCAAAACCAAAGGGTTTTTTTTTTATTGTGCTTGTATAGAAATACATTTTAAGATATAAGTGAGTGCCCACACCTGCTCTGCATGTGCAGTTTCATTTCTCTTCTTTATTTTTGTATGAGAGAATCAGTTCCTGCTTCAATCTCAAGCTGAAGATATTTCCCACACTACTCAGAAAATATAGACATTATGAAAGTTCTGTCATTAAGCCCTCTTCCCAAGAACCAAACAAATCAGAAGACCTGATAACTTAATGAGTTGAAGATTACTCATTAAGTGCCCAATATGGACAGAGGATCTCACAGCTGGGTCTACGTTAGACTCACCTATGGTGGGGATATAAGCTTCTGTCATCCCCAGGCCTCTAGGCAAAGCTATACCACCGTGAAGGGCATGCCGATGCAGTTCTGGGAGTCACAAAGGCACACTCCAGTGGCTCTGAAAGGCAAAATCCCTGTTACCAGTGCACTGTGTCCTGTGACACAGCTGGGAAGATGCCTCACACCCAACCTAAAAGCGGTGCCCCAGACCCTTAGGCACATTGTCTAAAGTCAATGTCAGATGTGGCCATAGGGTATCTGTATTTGGGGAAATCTTCCCTCACAGAGAATGTGAGTGAGATGGAGAGGCCAAGGGAAACAGCGGAACAAATCATGTGCTCTCTTATAAGAGAGATTGGAAGAAACATAGCCATTAATCCACGTATTTCCTGACCTGGTGATTTGTGTCTATGTGGGTTAGGGAGGTTGAGAGGTGGTTGAAGGAGATAAAAAAGTCCAAGAAGACAGATGTGCCCCTTCCTGAGCATGGATTAGAATGCAGGCTGCCCAACGAACATCACAGCCTCCATTTCCACCCTTCTGGTCCTCCCCAAATCTTGGTTCTAGTGTGGTATCAACTTCTACATCCTCTGGATGCCTACACTTGCAAGTAGGTTATTTTACCCACCTCTTCAAACCTTTCTATTTTGTTTAGGAAGAGTAGTCTTTATGATAGCTCCCAATGGCCTAACTCTCATCACTATCTGTCACCTGCCATCAGGAGAGGGAATGTGAGGCCTCTGTTATAGTCATGGTTTTGTTAGTAAACTCCTCTGTGACTCCAATAAATTCCTTAAGCTGTCTGAGTTGAAGATCTTTCCTATATAAAGTTTCTAGAGATAGTCTCCTGTGTGCCTCTTGTGTTGTAGTTCCCATAAGAGCATTAGCCTGACTGGAAATTTGTTAAATACGCAGATGCTTGGTTTCTACTTCCAGCCTACTGAAGCCAACTCTAGTGGTGGGGAGCAGCCACCTTCAGTTGAAGGAGCCTTGGAGGCATCCCTGCTGGTGGAGCTAAGGGTTAAGAATGCTAGCCTGAGCTAGTAGTTCTTAGTTTTGGCTGGACATTAAACATCATCTGGACTTCTTTTCTTTTTTTTTTTTTTTTTTTTTTTTTTTTTTTTTTTTTTTTGGTTTTTCGAGACAGAGTTTCTCTGTATAGCCCTGGCTGTCCTGGAACTCACTATGTAGACCAGGCTGGCCTTGAACTCAGAAATCCACCTGCCTCTGCCTCCCAAGTGCTGGGATTAAAGGCGTGCGCCACCACTGCCCGGCTGGACTTCTTTTCTAACTACCAATCTTGGAATGTCCCTGCAAAGACTCTGATTGAAGTGAGTGTAGATATTTCTGCAGCCGGACGCCTCCAAAGCTTAAAGTCAGTGTTAGGACTCGTGGCAGCACACTTCTAGACCCGGGTCCTGCAGAAGCCACCTGTGATGCTATAGTAGGCATGTGTAGGGGAATTTCCCCCAAATTATTTGATTGGCTTATAAAGATGAGAAGAAGCCAATCACTGGATGAAGATGAGGAGGCAGGCTTTCCGGGTCCAAGAGAGGAAGAGGGAACAAGGGAAGAAGGGACAGCCATCCTGTCTTGCGGATTGGAGAGTGAGAAGTGTGTAGGATGCAGGCCGGGAACCCACATGATGGCTTATAACCTTCTGTAACTCCAATTCTAAGGAGTCTGATATCTTCTTCTGGCCTCTGAGGGTATCACACACACGAGATACACAGGCATACATGCAGGCAAACACTCATACACATGAAAAAAAAATCTTTTAAAAAATGACTAAAGGTTTTTGAATAGCTTACTGTATTTATGTTCCTGTTTGCTAACAACTACAGAAGTAGAAATGGAGTCCTCAAGAGGATTGCCTCACCACAGCAGCCCTCCCCCACATGGTAGGCAATTGTCTTATGTTAACATCGGTGGTCACTAAGAAATGAATACAACACTTTAATTTTATATTAATTTAAAGCATACGTGAGAATACCCTTGGTTGCAAAGAGAGAGAGTAATGAGATTATTCTTTCTTTTTTGGTAGTGTAGATTAGAGGAACAATCCACGGTTCTGCATACAAGGTAAAATACCCCATCGCTGACCTACATACGTTCTCTGCGCTATGGTCTCTATTAAAGCTTTAGTTCATTTTGAATATGTGCATGTGGACAAGTCCGGGTTTCTGCAGCAGTACATTCAGGAGACCGAATAATTATAGCCACCCTCTGCTATCTCTTCCTCACTCCTCAGATCTCGTAATAAATCTAACAGATGAAACTGTCTGCTTTATATTATCTGCAGGAAAAAGACCTCACCCTTCTGATGTCAATGGCAGAAGGTCAAACGCATCCCAGCACATCGAGGGAGATAAGAGGAATCTGTCTGGCAGAGAAACCCAGAAAATTGTACCAAGCTGTTCACCATCAAAATAAGGCATATCCGAAGAGCAGTTGAGATGAAAAAAAAGTGTATTGGGGAAAGGAAAACCAGAATCACGTAGCAGAATGCAGAAAAATCTGCTGGCAAGAAGCCTGGTCAGAAAAGATAGGCAGTGCTCAGCTATCACTTCCAAGCCACTGGCTGAGGGAGCGGGGGTTGATTTTAGGGGATGGATCTTAAGAACATCAAAAGCAGGGACTAGATGTCTGAGGCAGACCCAGAAAAGCATTTGAGGACAGCCCAAATCCTTGATCAGCTGCAAGTATATTAAATGCTGTCAGAGTTTCACCCTGTCCAGTCGTCCCTTTGTGTCCCACTCACTTTGATGTCCGAGTAGAGGAACTGAACAGAACACGAGGTGACTTTCCTCAGATGGTTTTTAGTTATGACTTGTAGCAGTCTCTAGGGACACCTTATGGTGTAGAAAGCAGAGGAAACCTCATCCGCTCACTCACAGCAAAACTGTCTCTGATGCTCCAGGAGGAGTCCTAGAATGTGATGGTCTCTCCTCCCTCAGAGTTTACAGTAGACTGGGAAGAGTTGCTTGTTTCCTGTAGCCTGAGCTGCTGTGCCTTCGCTGATATCCATATCATCACTGCTTCAGGGTCCACGGACGCCCTGGTTCTTCTTGCTTCTGGCTGTATGACTACAGGAGCAGCAAAGGTATGCAAAGTGACTCCCAATGCTTATAACAGCCACGCATTGGGAAGCACTTCCATTCCAACAAGAGAGAATGGCAATAAATAAAAGAGAATTTAAATAAAGGCATAGTAATATACGGCAAGAAGCAAGCTCTCTGAGGGCTGGAGATGTAGCTGCTTATGAATCACATGTGCCAAGTCTTGGGTTTAAATCCCCAGCTAAAGCCTTAGCACTAACGGCTATGTATCCAGGAGGTTGTCCTAAGTGGTTATGCCAATGGATGCTATTGCTTTGATTTGGATATAGTAAATGGTGTTCCTGAAAGCAGAATCCCCTCCCCTAAGTTCTTGGGTAGTCTCATCCCTCAACCTCTCTGTGTTCTAGCTCTGGGAAAGCACTGCCATTGCTCCCTTGGGTCTCATGGTAGGAATGGCATCACGTTGTTATTACACACCACTCCGATGTACCATGCTTTGTGGAGTGCCTGTACTCTGCTCAGATCCTTATAAATAGTGTCTTTATTTTCTTTACATGGTCCAATTGCACTATGTCAACTGTTTCTTTCTGAATCTTCCCTGACATAGAAATCACTTCTATAAATGGCTTTAGGAGAAAGATATTCAGCATTGGGCTCTGGGTTTGGATAGCTACATACTTGAAGAATATAGAACATAAAGGTAAGTTATTTGGGCACACATTATGCCTGACATGTGGCACCATTATGACTTAAAAATCCTGTGTGTTCTGCCCCTGGAAGCATTGCAGGTGTGACTGCTATGTCAGATGTGTGTTAGTAGCTGGCAGAGAGGAGAGAGGCTATGTCTATGTTCAGTGTTCTGACCTATGAATATCTGAGTGATTACTAGCTTAACATTCCCTGCAAAATGTGAGCCTGAGATGACCACCAGTGCTGTGCCAGGGGCTCAGCTAACTTGAGACTACCACCAGCCCAACCCCCAATGGCTTCCAGGACTGGGAGCAAGCCATAGACTAGAAGAACCCCACATGGGACTGAGGGTCTCCGGTGGGAATGAGCCTGAGACAGACAAGCCTCATATAGGGCCACTCAATGGGCCTGGTGAGAAGTGAGCCTGAGATGACCACCAATTGGGTGTCAAGAAATTGGGGAGGGGGAGGAGGAAGGGCAGGGCAACTATGTATGAGATGACAACTGCCCAGAACCATAATGCGCAAGTGGGGCATTGCATTCCTGAGACCATTCATGAGATAACCCCAGACACTCAGAGACCCTGGGTGCCTCTAAGAGGAGCAAGTAAGTGGTGGGCAAAAGGAACAGAAAGAAAAACAGAAGAATGTGGACGCGATGAAGAGAAGCAGATCTGGAGGCTCGAAGGTAGTGAGGAATGACCTAATGAGCCACTGATGACACCTGGAACAATGGTGCAATTCAAGCCTGTGCTGCCACCAGGGGCCATGCCTAGGTACCTGGCCCTGAAGCAGCAGGGATTTGTTACCACCAAAGGCCAGGCCTGAGACATGTTGGAAGTCTAAGTGCTGTGCAGAACTGGTCCCACCCCTGGGACATCGTGGGAGATCTGGCCCTGGGCGCATGAGAGCAAGGGAATTGACCCCAGCTGTAGAGCCCAGGAGATTGGCCCAGCATATTGCAGGAGTTGTACAAGAGCCATGCCCCCAAGGGTACTAGTGTGGGAGAGCTGGCCCTACCCCTCACCTCCTGTGCAGTTTCATGGATGATAGAGAGGTACCCTCTTCCCCTTTTCACCTCTCTCCACTTGCAGTAGGCAAAAGAGCTGACCCTGGGGTCATGAGAGCAGGAGAGCTGGCCTTGCCCCTCACCAACTGCAGCACTTAGGAAAGTGGCCCTTGCACCCTGCCTAGGCAGTATCGTAGAGCCAGGCCTGGATGTGGAGGTTGTGGGTGAGCTGGCTCTGAGGGTATGTGTGTGGAAGAGCCAGAATTGCCTCCTGTCTGCTGGGTGGTGGTATGGACCACGGGGAGGTGCCCTCCTCCCCTCCCTCATTCCTCACTATCTATAGCAGGCAGGAGAGCTAGATCCCGGGTCATGAGGGTGGGAGAACTGGCCATGTCCCTCACTGGCTGCAGCACTGAGGAGAGGTGGGCCTGAACCTCACCTGGGCAGCAGGGTAAAGCTGGCCCTGGTAGCAGGGGTTGCTGGTGAGCAGGACCCAAGGGCATGAGATCTGGAGAGCAGGTGGAATGGTCAGCTCAGATCAGACCCAGATCCAGGACTTTGAATTGGCCCACTCCAACATCTACCCCATCAATTAACTGTTGGAATGAATGAAAGGTCTGGTTTTATAGAGCCCAAACTACAGGATCTCCATGACACAGGGCAACAAAAGGATATCCAAGAGGAATCCCAATGATGATCCAGTATTGACGGTGTAGCAGAAGCCAGATACCTCGTTCAGACTCATTGCAATGAACATTTGCAAGCAAATGGACGAAAGGGTAAACTGTGGGACACATTGCGAGACCCTACAGCTCCCTCAATGAGCTTTTCTGCTATCGTGAGGGGAGGTTGCAAGGGTGGAGGGTGGTTCCAAGGAAAGGGTGGGTATGATTTGAATTGGGGTGCATGAGATGAAACTCACAAAGAACCGGTAGAAAGTGAAAAAACGTCTGTGTGCATGATTTGGAGGACAGAAGCCAGTACGGCATTAAAAGGCAAAGCTGTGGCATTGTCGCTGATGCTAATGGTATGACCTACAATGCTCCTTGGTCACTTAGGCTGTCTTAGTTCATGGAGGAAAGAAGGAGGATGAGCTCTTGATTCCTAGTTGGAATTGTAGGTGGACAATCAGAAATCCTGACTGGGAGTGTGAGGGCTTTTCCTACAGTCACAGGTAGACGACAAGTATGAGGGGCAACTGCATCTCTGGGGTACCACTGTTCGTGGGACTGCAAATCAAACAGTCACACTGAGAGAAGCCTTGGACAGTGGTTTCAAGAAATAAATACTTTGCCACTACAGGCTTATTCGTAGGCTCTTCTCCCAGAGAACAAAAATTTATGTCTACTTAAAAAGCTGTACATACAGAGACGTGGAGAATTTTGTTTATAGTAGCTTCAAACTACAAGCAAGCCGCACTCCCCAGGCTAAGTGAGTGGTATGTTGCCACATAAACTACCACTCACTGATCAGAAGGGTCCAGTGCAGGTGGTTGATACATTTCCTAACTTAGTATCAGAGCATCACATTGAGAGAAGGGGGAAGGGAGGCTACACATTGTGTGAGTCCATTGATTTAATGTTCTCAAAGTAACAAATAGATAATGTAGTAAATAAATGGTCCCAGCCAAGGGTTACATGGTGAAGGGCTGCAAAAGAAGGGTAGTACAGAGGAGGTCCTCCTGGTGAGGAGTGGCTTTTTAAAATTCCGATTGTCTTGTGATTTGGAACTATTATAGAATGGCCACAGGGACACACACACACACACACACACACACACACACACACACACGCGAGTGCGAATGCACAAGGTAATGGGGGTGGCTACAGGGTCCTAGTCTATATGTTTTTAAATTTGTTTTCCAATTTCCTGTGACTCTGATCATTTTAAAATTATAACTTTTTAAAATACAGGTGTTAAAATTTTAATATACAATAGATTCATATGGTTTAGAAGCCAAAATGTACAAAGCAGTATACTTTGAAAACAATCTCTGTTGTATCCAGAAAATCTATCAGCTTAATGGGTGCATGGTCGGGGACCCCCTGCAGAAAATAAATGGTAAGCTCTAGTGTGTGTGTTGGAGGTGGCTCTGGGGAACTATTGGTTACAAGGCTGGGAAAAACTCACAAAGGTCAGGTGAGCATGCCAGAGCCTGCAAGAGCAAGGCTGTGGGAAATGGACAGTTGCTAGGGAGGTCCAAAAGGAAGAAGCAGTTGTTGAAGCTAAAAAAAATGTTAGAAGCTTTAGATTATAAGAAGAAAGGTGGCTATTGCCAGCCTATTGAGAGTGGAGAAGGACTGTGAAAGAAATAATTCATAGTGCCTTCCTTTCCCTCTCCCAGTTGTCAACAACCAGAGAAAAGTAAGAAGACATCTCCATAGTGTGACCTTCCAGAGTGTTCTCCCAACAGCTGGCTCTCATGCTAACATTCCTGTTTCCTTAGAATGCAAGGGAACGCAAATCTCATTCTTTTTGTTTGCTTGTCTCTGTAGGGTTTTCCTGCTTAATTCAGCATGGTTTCAAACTGGTTTCTCACACCTCCTCCTCCTGATTACTCAAGTGACAGGAGTTTGCCCCACATTGCCTCAGAATTCTCATTCTTTATGTTGTTTTGTTTTATGTGTGTGTTTTGCTTGCAGGAATGTTAGTGTACTCTGTGTGTGTGTGTGTGTGTGTGTGTGTGTGTTGCTCTTGTGGGTTGGAAGAGAGCATCAGATTCCCCTGGAACTGGAGTTATGAGTGGCAGTGACTGCTGGGAAGATATCTCATGTGAGTGCTGGGAATGGAATCAGGGTCATCTAAGATCAAGGAGTGCTCTTGACCATAGAGCCCTCTCTCTATCCCCTCATTCTCTAGGTAGTTACCTTTTCTTTGCATGCTATGTTATTCAGCTTTTCTTAAAGTGTGAGTGCTAGTAGCACTCGCTGGTTTATGTTTCAAACAGTATAACGATGTGTTTAATAGATGTATTTTGCTATGTATTTTTGAGTAAACAAAGCAAAGCATAGCAACAGAAGAGACAAATTCTGTAATTTGTCATCTTATTAGGATTATGATCTCCCTGGAGAGCCTGTAGCCAAGATGCTATAAGCCATGAGGCTTGTTAAAGGGTTCCAACATTTTATTCTCACAGCGCTTAGCCTGGCCAGCCTCGCAGGTGAACAGTTGAGAGGGACTGAAAAGGGACTGAAAAGAAGGCTCCTCTGTTTGTCCTGCTCCTTTGAGCTTTTTTTTTTTTTTTTTTTTTTTTTTTTTTCAAGACAGGGTTTCTCTGTGTAGTCCTGGCTGTCCTGGAACTCACTCTGTAGACCAGGCTGGCCTCAAACTCAGAAATCTGCCTGTCTCTGCCTCCCAAGTGCTGGGATTAAAGGCGTGTGCCACCACCGCCCGGCTATATGTTTGCTATTTTAAAATATTTTTTTTTTACCTGTGTCTGCTTCAGGAAAACATTCTTTCTTCTGTGTGCCCCAGCAAAATATTACTTGACATAATTAGTTTTCCAAAGAAACTAGAACTTTCCACTTCAGGAAAGTAACAGGAACTAAAAATATTAAAAAGAATTTGTCTGAGTTGGGTGACAGTAGTGCATGCCTTTTTTTTTTTTCACTCATAAACTGTCAGTTTGAAATTCTTAAGTCCTTTCATTTCACATCTGACAAGCAAGATACTAGATCCTTAACATATATTTAGTATTAATTTTAAGTGTATGGGTATTTTGCCTACATGTATGTCTGTGTACCACATACATGCTGGTGCACACTGAGCAGGTTGTGTATATGCATGTCGCTGGGGAGCAGGGTACACACCTGTAATCCAAGAAGTGGGGAGGCAGAGGTGTATATATATATATATACACATCTGCATAAGCATGTGTAACAAAATTAATGAAAAAGAGCAGGGAGGGGTACACAGACTTGGAGGGAGAAAAGGGAAGAGGAAATAGTATAGCTATATTCTACTTTCAAAAAAATGAAAACAAAGTTTAAGAAGAAAAACAAAATTTACTATAGTTCATTAGTTACCTGGGAAGAATGAAATCCATGGCCCTGCACCTATGAAGGAATTATACACGAGAGGCCAAGGCAATAGTAATTAGTCCACTTCAGTCCTAGGTCAAGCAGTTTATTTGGGGTTCAGGTCAGGTGAGTCAGTCAGAAGAGGTTTTTACTTCATCATGAGGGACTTGTGGGGTGTTTGTTGGGGTGAACGTGTGTGTGGTGTGTGTGTGTGTGTGTGTGTGTGTGTGTGCTCGTGTGTGTAGACTGCTGTCAGGAACAGTTTATCTTGAGAAAGTTCCTCTCTCCCTCTTTCCGCCCCTGCCCCTCCCCATCTACCTCATTTGCTTCATAGAACTGCATTGCTACTTCCTTTCAGGACTGCTTCGAGTCTGGCTTCTTTCTCACACCTCCTAATTAGGTTGAGTGACAGGTGAAACCAGGTGAAACCCGTAGTCTGAGATGTGGCAAGCAGAGAACAGAGTGGAGTGTGGATCCACAGCTGCCCCTGGAACTTATCTGAATCCCTCTTGCTCAGTGGGTACCACCTATCCTCCATCTTCTGTGTATCATAGTCTAAACTGATGTTCACTTCAAGTGGGTCTGGACACAGCCATCTTCTCTCAACATCCTCACCTCGTACTGTTCTTGCAGGAGTCTATGGCCCTTGGGTGCTTGGGATATAAAGGAGCTTTTTCTGGTCCTCTCTCTTCAAGGGGAGAGAACTATAGGAAGTAAGTAAGAAACAGAGCTAAGCGTGGGCATTTAATAGCTTTCAAGTAGCAGAGAGATGGTACAAACGAAAACTAGAGATTAACTTTCTTTAAGTGAGGCATTTTGTGCAGATTTTTCCTTTCAAGAATGACCAACAGTCGTGGCAAGCCCTGGCATGGATATAAACACCAGTCCCTAAGCACCAATCCCTAAGCACCAATCCCTAAGAGCTGTCTCATCCTTTTTGACAAGACACTGCATCCAAGGAAGATACAGTTCAGAGATAAATACCGAAGACATCTGTATTTATTAGACTGGGTGCTATTGGGGAAGCTGTAGCTATGTTAAAAATAACATGCGATTCAAAGTTCACAGGATAAATATAGCCAGCCGGGAACAGATGAGTAATGTCGGTATGGTGGGCTGCGCTTCCAGCCAGGGGCTGCTGAGAGCTGGAATTCAGTTTTACATTTGATATTCCTTAGGCATTCGCAGGGCACAAAGCAAAGCCCTACTCTTGGGACTAGAGGCAGCCATGACATAAAGAAGAGTCTGTTAAGGACATAAAAGTGTCCTTCTATTTTACGATTACATTGCTTGTTCGGATTGTGCTGTTCTTGTATTCCGCGCTGTGTTTCCACGGGCTCTTTCCTGGTACGGCCATGCTAAAACCTCTTCCTAATAATCAAAGCATTTAGAAAGCTGCCCTGAAGAAGGGAACCGGAAAAGACCAGCTAGCATCCAGGACTCACTGCCACAGCATATATAAGTTGCTTTGTTGCTTGGCTCTAGCTCTATCCGTTGCTTTTGCTTGATTTGGCGTAGGAATTGAGCCCAGGTCCTCTCCTGTGTCAAGCATGCTCTGTCCCAAAGAACTGCCTCTCTCCCAGGGAACTGCATGCTCATCCTCAACCTAATTTTTAAATTTCACTCTTTTTTTGTGGGATTTATAGAAAGGCCCCCCTTTCAACATTCTAGCCATGTTATCTGTTTTTAAGAAGGGTCTTAGGCCCTTGTGGATCAGCAGAGACAGTACACCCTGGGGACACATTACTAATGCACATTCTTTGATCCGCCCTGCCAACCTACTGTACCAGGAACTGTGGGAATGGGACCCAGTGATGCTGAGTTAACAAGCCTTCTGGGAAATTCTGTTGGCTTGAGAACCACAGTTCCACCAGAACTAAAGGAAATCGCGCCCCCTGGAGGCCACATGACCTCAGCCTCCAGAAGTAGTTGCATCTACCCAAGCAGTCCAGAGAGGCAGGGTTTGCAAGTCTTACTGTCTCTCTCCATACAAAGAGACTATTGCACGCAACTCCGGAGACCTCGGATTGATTTAACTATAAAGGATGGTGCCAGTCTGAAGATGGGTGAGCATGGGTGTATTTTAAAAATGAGCATTTGCTGATCTGTTTATCGCTTCCATTTCTGGTACTTGGTTCACTTCCATATTCCTTCAGCCTTGTCTCAAACCTCTGCAACAGGATCCTGGTCTCATATTCAGCTCTTGCTTGCCTCCCACATGGAGAAATTCAGCTTGCTTTCTTCTGTGTTTATGCTGCCCTGACAACAGCAGGAGCCAGTACAAGCTTCCTACAACTGTGCTCTTTGCTGGGAGCAGCCCCTGGAGGGCAGTGGCCAATGTTGATTCCCTTTGATCCTGCCTTAGCACACTGTTCTTGGTGAGAGGTGTTGGGAAAGATACTTTCAAACGAATACATGGACATGGATTAATTCAGCTGGTAGTCTGCATGTGTTAGGCATTTCAGGAATGGCCCAGCCCATCTTCCTTCACTCAGTCTTCTCAATGTGAAATGCCCTATGCCCTATGCCCAATGCCAATAGGAAATGCCTCATGCCTATCTCTAGCTTGTCTAAACCTCATCTGTCCTTTAAGGCTCATTTAGAGTGAACTGCAGACTTGATCTCATAGTCATCATCTGATGAATTCACTGAGTCCCACTGTTTGGGGATGACATCAGTGATACAATGTCATATATATATGTATATATGTATATATGCATATGTATACATATATGTATACATACACACACATATCTATCTATCTATCTATCTATCTATCTATCTATCTATCTATCTATCTGATTGTGTTGTGTTGGTTGAGGACTTAACATGTACCATACCACCTTAATTTTAAAATCAGTTTATGAGGAAGATATTATTATTATTATTATTATTATTATTATTATTATTATTATTATTATCAAATATAATAAAATGGAGGGAAGCAGTCCTTAAATAATTTGCTTAAGAAATAAAGTGAGCCCAGGCAGTTGGGGCGCATGCCTTTAATCCCAGCACTTGGGAAACAGATGTAGGTGAATTTCTGAGTTCGAGGCCAACCTGGTCTACAGAGTGAGTTCCAGGGCAATCAGGGATATACAGAGAAACCCTGCTTCATAAAACCAAAAAAAAAA
>NW_022196904.1:152856910-152857860 GCF_008632895.1 Mastomys coucha | reverse complement strand
AAAAAAAAAGAAGTAAAGTGAGACGTTTTAAAGCTGGTACTGAAACCCAGGTTTGATCTACTCTTAAGATCAATGGTCTTAATTTAAGTCTACATAAATAACAGACAAAGTACAGATATTCTACATGTTCAAACTCAAAAATTATGAATATAAATAGACCACTAAAAATCTGGACTGATGTCTTGTTATGCTTTTTTAAAAAAACAAGATCTCACTACACAGTCCAAATTAACCTGTATGTTAATTTTCCTGGGATTAAATATATGCACTACCATGTATTGGAAATTGGATTTGATATGCTAGTCAGTGGATACAAATTTATTGATGTCTAGCCAGCTAAGCATTTCTCTGGGAGCAGGAAAATGGAGGGCATAAAAAAGATTGACAGGTCCTTGATCTTTAAAAATTATTTTCTGCCTGGTGGTGGTGGTGGTGGTACACATCTTTAATGACAGCACTTGGGAGGCAGAGACAGGAGGATTTCTTTGAGTTTGAGACTAGCCTGGTCTACAGAGTAAGTTCCAGGACAGCCAGAGCTACACAGAGAAACCCTGTCTTAAAAATAAATAAATAGGCAGATCTTGGACGCAAGCTCCACAGCCAGTCCCACAAAACCCAGGGGAAGCTCCACTCCCAGGTGGTTTAACAAGCCCAGGATCAGAGGTGAGGAAGACCCAATGTCTGTCCCATTACCAGGAGTAACTGGGACCAGCAGGACCCAGGCACACAGGAACTCCACCAGACCAGTGGCTCAGGTTGCTTCTGGTATGTCTGGGCTGGCAGGTGCCCTGACTAGACCTTGGGCACAAGCTCCGCAGCCAGTCCCACAACACGCAGAGGAAGCTCCACTCCAGAAGCTCCACTCCCAGGTGCTCTAACAAACTCAGGATCCCAGGATCCCAGAATCACAGGATCACAGAGACAGCTTGACTCTGAGGAGTTCTGACACA
>NW_022196904.1:152856202-152856411 GCF_008632895.1 Mastomys coucha | reverse complement strand
TTAGCAAGGGCAGATAGCACTAGAGATAACCAGATGGCGGGGGCGGGGGGGGGGGAAGTATAAGAAAATAAACAACACAAACCAAGGTTACTTAACATCATTAGAACCCAATTCTCCCACCATAGCAAGTCTTGGACATAGCATCACACCGGAAAAGCAAGATTCAGATATAAAATCACTTCTCATGGTGATGATACAGGACTTTAAGA
>NW_022196904.1:152855041-152856017 GCF_008632895.1 Mastomys coucha | reverse complement strand
CCAGCCTGATCTACAGAGTGAGTTCCAGGACAGCCAGGGCTCCACGGAGAAACCCTGTCTCGAAAAACCAAAAAAAAACCAAAACAACAACAACAAAAACATAAATAGCACCCTCAAAGAAGTACAGGAGAACACAGGTAAACAGCCAGAAGCCCTTCAAGAGCAAACACAAAAATCCCTTAAAGAACTACAGGAAAACACAATCAAACAGGTGGAGGAAATGAACAAAACCATCCAGAATCTAAAAATGGAAATAGAAACAATAAAGAAATCAGAAAGAGAGACAACCTTGGAGATTCAAAACCTAGGAAAGAAATCAGGAGTCATAGATGCAAGCATCACCGACAGAATACAAGAGATAGAAGAGAGAATCTCAGGGGCAGAAGACACCGGAGGAAACATTGGCACAACAGTCAAAGAAATTGCAAAAAGCAAAAAGCTCCTAACCCAAAACATCCAAGATATTCAGGACACAATGAGAAGACCAAACCTAAGGATAATAGGTATAGAAGAGAGTAGAGACTCCCAAAGTAATGGGACAGTAAATATCTTCAACAAAATTATAGAAGAAAACTTCCCTAACCTAAAGAAAGAGATGCCCATGAACAAACGAGAAGCCTACAGAACTCCAAATAGACTGGACCAGAAAAGAAATTCCTCCTGTCACATAATAATCAAAACACTAAATGTACTAAACAAAGAAAGAATTTTAAAAGGAGTAAAGGAAAAAGGTCAAGTAACATATAAAGGCAGACCTATCAGAATTACACCAGACTTCTCACCAGAGACTATGAAAGCTAGAAGATCCTGGGCAGAAGTCATACAGACCCTAAGAGAACACAACTGCCAGCCCAGGCTACTATACCCAGCAAAACTCTCAATTACCATAGATGGAGAAGACAAGATAATCCATGACAAAACAAAATTTACACAATATCTTTCCACAAATCCAGCTCTGCAAAGGATAATAGATGGA
>NW_022196904.1:152829023-152854175 GCF_008632895.1 Mastomys coucha | reverse complement strand
TTTTTTTTGTTTGTTTGTTTTTTGAGACAGGGTTTCTCTGTGTAGCCCTGGCTGCCCTGGAACTTGCCAGGCTTGGCCTTGAACTCAGAAATCTGCCCGTCTTTGCCTCCCAAGTGCTGGGATTAAAGGTGTGCGCCACCACTTTCCGGCTCATACACCATTTCTTTTTTGATTTTTTTATTAGATATTTTCTTTATTTACATGTCATATGATTTCTTTTTTCCCAGTTTCCCCTCCAAAAACCAACCAACCAACCAACCAAACACACAAACAAAACCAACAAGAACAAACCCCTGTTGCCTCCCCCTTCCCATGCTTGCCACCCCACCCTCTCCCATTTATTGGCCCCTACACTGGGGCACAGAACCTTCACAGGGCCAAGGGACTCTCCCTTCCATTGATGATCGAGTTTGCAATCCTCTACTATACACATGTTGCCAGAACAATCAGTCCCACCATGTATAGTACTTGGTTGGTCATACACCATTTCTTAAATGAGTGTAATCTGTTCTCTGTGGGCTGAGAATAAAGTCACTCACTCAAGTCAAATAGCTTTGACCATAGCAGAAAGTCTGTATCCAAAAATCGTGCCTACAATTCATTCCTTGGCACAGCAGAACTGTCAACTTTCAGCTTAGCTACATATGTATTTTTAGGATTGCTGTAGACAAGCATCTACATAAGACTATCAAATTGATTGTTTTTTATATCAAACAATTTTTATAATACTCATTTTTATTATAATATTTTATAAATTTTAAAGAATATGACAAAAAATGTATTGTAGATATTGAAGGGGGCTTTCTGGGAGGAGTTGGGGTACAAAAGGGAAACAAGAATGTGATTTACTTCTATTTTCTTAAAATATGTTTTTAAATGTTAACAAATTCAGATAAATTGAAATCATGTGTCTTTTCTTATCATAATGTAATAAAACTTAAATCAATTAAAAAAATAAATAAAAAACCAGCTTACTCATGTCTTTCTCCCCCCTCATGTGTATATGTGTGTGTGTGTGAGAGAGAGGGGGGGAGAGAGGAAGAGAGAGGGAGAGAGAAAGAGAGAGGGAGATAGAGAGGCAGAGAGAGGGAGATAGAGAAGGAGAGAGAGAGGGAGAGGGAGATACAGAGAGAGAGAGGGAGAGAGAGGCAGAGAGAGGGAGAGAGAAAGAGAGAGGGAGATAGAGAAGGAGAGAGAGAGGGAGAGGGAGGGAGAGAGTGAGAGAGAGACAGAGAGAGAGAGAGACAGAGACAGAGAGACAGAGAGAGACTACTTGAGTTTTTCCTAAAGTCTCACTCATTTTCAGGCACTGGTCTGAACTTAGTCTATAGACCAGGCTGGACTGTTCCACTCACAGAGGCAGGACCAGTTCGTAGGTCTTTATGGATATGCCAACCATCAGCAGCATCAGAAGGTGGGATGGAGTCTGTTGGTAACAACACACCAGGGAATAATTTGTTTCCAATCTAGTGGTCCATGAAATTATGTGTCCTTGCCTAGAGGCAGAAGGGAAGGTGCTACCTTGTCTGTAGAAAACTGAAGCAACAATCGCAAGGCCAATTAAAAAAATCAATCTGCTTTTTGCTATCAGTGTAGTTATAACTAGAAACCAGGTCATCGACAAAATGTACCTTCCTACAGAGGGTGTCGGGGTGCCGGGAGGGGCGAGCATTTCCACTGCTGTCTCCAGGGACACTGTAATCCTGGGTTCAGTTAGTGCCACCTTTTTGCTTTTTCTTTGCTCAAAACTTGACATTCCATGTGGCTTGCCTGGGTCTGGCTTCCCTCCCCAGGGGCTGCTGCTTCTTGCATATGCTCTGAGGAGCCATTTTTCTTAGTTTGGGCTTCACAGCTATTCTCTTTACACATAGACTTTCCTGTGCTCTCAACTTTCTTTGACTAACACATCAAGTCACTTCTTTCTGTCCTCCAGGGTTCTGCTGCCTTCTCCTCCTCCTCCTCCTCTTCTTTTTTCTCCTCTCCCTCCTCCTCCTCTTCCTCCTTCTGCACTGGAAGCTACTCTGTAGATCAGACTGGTCTTGAACTCAGAGATCCTCCTGCCTCTGCCTTCCAAGTCCAGAGATCAAAAGAGTGAGTCACCCAGCCTGCCTTCTTACTTAAGTATATTTATTGCAAAACAAAACAAAAGAAAAGAAACAAAAATACACATTAATACAGATTTTAGTGAATACCTCCATAGTCCAGCACCATCAGCACGCTTGGGTAGGTGAGGAGTGAACTGGACAGACATGGTCTCTAAACTCAGAAGACGTTTTTAAGAGAATAATTTTGGATAGTAATATAGTGAAGGAAATAAGATAGGATGAGGTGATAGAGAGCAACTGGCATGACTGCACGCACTTAAGAAAACATGTTAACAGAAGTTTCTTTAAGGATGGACCATTACATGCTGACCACCAGTTGAACCAACACCATTTGTTGAAAATGCTGTCTTTTTTTCCACTAGAAGGTTTTAACTCCTTTGTCAAAGAGCAAATGACTATAGGTGTGAGAGTTCATTTCTGGGTCTTCAATTCTATTCCATTGATTTACCTGCCTGTCACTGTACTAATACCATGCAGTTTTTATCATGATTGCTCTGTAGTACAGCTTGAGGTCAGGGATGGTGATTCCCCCAGAAGTTCTTTTATTGTTGAGAATTGAGAATAGTTTTCCCTATCCTTGGTTTTTTGTTATTCCAGATGAATTTGCAAATTGCTCTGTCTAACTTTATGAAGAACTGAGTTGGAATTTTGATGGGACTTGCATTACATCTGTAGATTGCTTTTGGCAAGATGGCAATTTTTACCATATTAATCCTGCCAATCCATGAGCATGGGAGGTCTTTCCGTCTTCTGAGATCTTCTTCGATTTCTTTCTTCAGAGACTTGAAGTTCTTGTCATACAGATCTTTCACTTACTTGGTTAGAGTGACACCAAGGTATTTTATATTATTTGTGACTATTGTGAAGGGTGTTGTTTCCCTATTTTCTTTCTCAGCCTTTTTATCCTTTGAATAGAAGAAGGCCACTGAATTGTTTGAGTTAATTTTATACCCAGCCACTTTGCTGAAGTTGATATCAGGTTTAGGAGCTCTCTGGTGGAATTTTTGGGGTCAATTAAGTATACTATCATATCACCTGCAAATAGTGATATTTTGATTTCTTCCTGTCTTATTCACATTCCATTGATCTCCTTTTGTTGTCTAATTTCTCTGGCTAGGACTTCAAGTACAATATTGAATAGGTAGGGAGAGTGGGCAGCTTTGTCTAGTCCCTGATTTTAATGGGATTGCTTCAAGTTTCTCTCCATTTAGTTTGATGTTGGCTACTGGATTGCTGTATATTGCTTTTACTATATTTAGGTATGGGCCTTGAATTCCTGATCTTTCCAAGATTTTTATCATGAAGGGATGTCGGATTTTGTCAAATGCTTTCTCAGCATCTAGTGAGATGATCATGTGGTCTTTTTTCTTTGAGTTTGTTTATATAGTGGATTATGTTGATGGAGTTCCTTATATTGAACCATTCCTGCATCCCTGGGATGAAGCCTACTTGATCATGATGGATGATCATTTTGATTTGTTCTTGGATTCAGTTTGTGAGAATTTTATTGAGTATTATTGCATCGATATTCATAAAGGAAATTGGTCTGAAGCTCTCTTTCTTTGTTAAGTCTTTGTATGGTTTAGGTATCAGAGTAATTGTGGCTTCATAGAATGAACTGGATAGTGTTTCTTCTATTTATATTTTGTGGAATAGTTTGAGGAGTATTGGTATTAGGTCTTCTTTGAAGGTCTGATAGAACTCTGCACTAAACCCATCTGGTCCTGGGCTTCTTTTGGTTGGGAGACTATTAATGACTGCTTCTATTTCTTTAGGGGTTATGGGACTGTTCAGATTGTTTATCTGATCCTGATCTAACTTCGGTACTTGGTATCTGTCTATAAAATTGTCCATTTTATCCAGATTTTCCAGTTTTGTTGAGTATAGGCCTTTGTAATGGGATCTGATGATTTTTTTTGGATTTCTTCAGTTTCTGTTGTTATGTATCTCTTTTCATTTCAGACTTTGTTAATTTGGATACTGTCTATGTGCCCTCTGGTTAGTCTGCCTAAGGGTTTATCTATCTTGTTGATTTTTTTCAAAGAACTAGCTCCTGGTTAGGTTGATTCTAAAACCAGATACACTGAAACTAATAGAAAAGAAAGTGGGGAAGAGCCTTGAGCACATGGGCACAGGGGAAATTTTCCCTAGAAATTTAGAGTTACATAGCCAACAGAATGCCAATAACTTATGCTCTAAGATTAAGAATTGACAAATGGAACCTCATAAAATTGCAAAGTTTCTGTAAGGCAAAGGACAGTCAATAGGGCAAAACTGCAACCAACAGATTGGGAAAAGATCTTTACCAATCCTATATCTGATAGAGGGCTAATATCCAATATATACAAGGAACTCAAAATATTAGACTCCAGAGAAACAAATAACCCTATTAAAAAATGGGGTACAGAGCTAAACATTGTTAGAATTTATCTCACCACAGGTGCATGTGGCACCTAGTAATTTATTCTATATTGTCAGATGAAGCTATTAATATCTCAGCACTTGTGGCTATGAGACACTAGAATGGGTATTTTTCTTTCCTTTCTGCCTTGCTTTTGTTTTTGTTTTGAGACATGTAGCACAGGATTTTTCAAACTCATTGTGTAACTCAGGCTGTCCTTCTTGGAACTCACAATCCTTCTGCCTCAGTCTCCTGTGTGCTGGAGCTACTCACATGCATGACCATTCCTAAATTAGGACGGATGGATGCATTTCATAAAATATTTTTCAGAATAACAATGCAGACTGCATGTTATAACGATGTCAACAAGAGCCATTAGGTTCCTTCACACAGCTGGCCAGTTGTGTGTTTAGGACAGAATACAGCTGTGAACTGCAACAGTGAATGTGGAGAGCCATTCCAAGAGTGAGTGGTCTCATAAGCAAGCCCTCATTTGACTAACCTTGCTGCCATTGGTTGCTTCCGCATCTGGTGACCTATCCGCTTTTGCTACGTAGCCCATTGGGATTGGCTAAACTTGGGAGTACTCAATGGCCAAGGGTGGGCCGGAAGGTGGAGCTTAAGTAATGGCTCCCCAGAGGCAGGAGCGGCAGAAGCCAGAAGGAAGGCAGAGAAGCTAGAAGTAGGAGAAGCAGGCAGGAGGAGCAGGAGGGAGAAGCAGGAGGGAGAAACATTGTTAAAAGGTTCCTGAAATAAACTGCAAAAGGAAGAGCTTGGGTTGCGTCTTTCTTGCCGGATGAGAAGGTGGACGTAACAGTTGGTGGTCCGCGTATGGGGAGAATGTGACAAGTGAATGCAGAACTCCGAGTTATGAACTTTAGAGTTACACAGCCAACTATGCCAAGTGAATTCACTAACCTCCCCCCCCCTTCCCCAAGGTTTCCCCCCGTCCCCAAATTTATATTTTGTCAGACTTAAAAATCTTTTCCACAGGCATTATTACAGGCTCTGTTTTATGTATTTGTCACAAACACAGCATGACATACACTTTAATAAACTACCCTAGGCTCTGCAGACTATCCTAGTTTGATGGGTCATGAAATTACCACTATTGACCACCAGGTGGCAGAGCCAGCCAGTTTAGGAAGCGAGGAGTCAAAGCATGTGCACAATGCCTGAGAGCAGAGGCGATTTGTAGACAGTTGTTCTCAGCAGGGAGGACCAATTCCTCCAGCAGATGCACGACTCGACTAGAAAAAGGTTACCAAAGCTGCTAGTTCCAGCTCAGCCTGAGCATTCTGTTATAGTTAGTCCTTTTGTATTACAGGAGTATTCTCTGAGCCAAACACCCACTCTTATCAATTGTCCCTATAGAGAGGGACATTAGTTACCATTGGAGAACTCAGCCCTGGTTCTCTCAGTGATAAAAAGCATGCTCTCTGGAATTTTAGAAAGCCTTACAGGCAAATTCTGGGAGGTAAAATGTTTATCTCTTGTTTGCTGAAAGAACTGTTTTAGGTACAGGCCTGCCACACTCTCTGGATGCTTCCAATTGATCAACTGTTGAGATCTGCCTTTAAAAAAATGACCTGTGCATGCAGGTTTGTGAATGTGGAGGGCATGGGTGAATATTGGATCCTTCTTAATAATTCTTTACCTTATTTTTTTGAGGGAGGGTCTCTCACTGAACTAGAAGCTCACAGATTCAGCTAGCCTCAGGGCTCCCCCTATCTCTACCTCCTCAGTTCTAGGGTCACAGGCATTTACCACTGCTACCTGCTGTTCATGTGGGTGGATGTTGGGGCTCTGAACTCAACTCCTCCTGCACAGGAGGCAAGCAGCTTCCTAGGTCCAAGCCCCAGCCCCAAGACATTCCTTTTAAAGTAATAAAAAGCTTTAGCCACTAATATTTCTATTTCAGCAGCCCAGGGAGTTTGTTAGACATGGAGACCAAGCTGGAGCTCAGAGGCTCAAGGCTGCTGTTCACAGGGAACTTTCAGGCTAACTAGGTATTGCTTTGTCTTTTAAATGGGAAGGACTTGAAAAGCACCAGGTTCTTAGCCGAGGAATTCCAGAATGGATGAAGACTTGAGTGCGAGGTGTCAGCTGAAAAGATGTCATTGCCTGTCTACAGGTCATCTCTGTGTTAGAGGGACACTGTGACTGAGAAGATACAGGGAAAGGTGGAAGATAGTACGCTATGAGCTACTACACTATGAGCTGCTACGCTATGCATCAGATCCCATGTCACCCAAGCATCAGATCTGTCTACCCTGGGGGAGGGAGATGTTATATATCATTTCCCATGTGTCCAATTGTACTTATTTCCAATGGCTGTAAAGAATGACCATACTCAAAAAACATTGGCTGGGGGGATGGATGGCTCAGAAAGAGAGAAGCACTTACCACACCAGCCTGACATTCTGAGTCTAAGTCTCAGAATCCAAGTAAAAAGCATACTGCTTTAATCCTAAGGCCCCTGTGTTGATATGGGAAGCATGGTGGTTTGAATGAAAATGGTCCCCGTAGACTAAGGTGTGACCTTGTTAGAGTAGGTGTGGCCTTGTTGGAGGAGGTGTGTTGTTGGGGGTTGGTTTGGTGCTGATGGTTTTATATGCTAAATTCTGCATATAAAATACATATAAGATCTGGCTGCCCCAAGACTAGCAAATGCCTTACTGCACTAGCCTTCGTTGTGCAAATCTGAATCCTCAAAGTAAAACTATTGGTTAAACAAAACTAGCAACAGCCAATTACTGGGGGACAAATAGAGAGAGGTGGAGTTTGAGTTACTGGGCTGGGGATTGCAGATAGAGACCACTAGGGAGGAGGAGAAAGAGAGATAGAGATAGAGATAGAGATAGAGATAGAGATAGAGATAGAGATAGAGATAGAGATAGAGATAGATAGAGATAGAGATAGAGATAGAGATAGAGATAGAGAATGTGGAAGAGAAGAAAGACAGAACAGAAGGTCTCCATTAGCCATGATGGAGTGTGCCATGATTCATGTGCCCGAGAGAAATGCCTCTCCAGGATACCAGGATACCAAACTGCTAGAACAGAAATAACCAGGAAGATTCAGACAGCAAATATTTAGGGAGCACAGCTGGGGAAGTAGCTAGTTTAGCATTAGAGAATTAGAATAGAGGTAATCCCCAGTAATTGTGCAGAGCCTAATAAACAAATCATAGTTTGAAACTCAAATCATTTGAAGCTAGATGGGGATAAACATACATAATTCATACTATTTTATAGTGTGTCGATGGGGTGGGCCTTGAGCTTTCAAATACTCAAGCCAGGCCCAATGTCACTCTCTCTTCCTGCTGTCTGAGGAGCTGGATGTAGAACTCTCAAGTGCTTCTACAGTACCATGTCTCCTCTGTGCCACCATCCTTCCCATCATGATGGCAATGGACTAAACCTCAGAACTGTAAGCCAGCCTAATTAAATGTTTTCCTCTATGAGAGTTGCCATAGCATGATGTCTCTTCAAAGCAATAGAAGGCCTCTCTAAACAGGAGGTGAAGAGAGAAGAATCAGCTGGAAGCTTGCAGTCCAACTATCTGCCACACTAAGCAGTGTGACCGAAACAATAGGCTAGTGAGAACCCACTTCTCCAAAGCTGTCCTCTGACATGTGGGTACAAGCTGAGGGTCACACCCACATTAATAAAACAGGCAAATTTACAATCTTATAGATGCAGAGGGAGGCAATTTATAGTGTGTTCTTCAGCTTGCTTTCTGCTGGAATTGTACAGATGAAGATGTTCTTTCGATGCTTGTACATGCTGCTGAACTTCCTTGCCTGGTGATCTCCTTCCTTCACCCTCCAAACCAGCAAGTACACATCCACCAACCTGTGACCTCAGCTTTCCTCACATCTCCCCCGACTCTGACCCTCCTGCCTCCCTCTCTTATACTTCTGCAATTCCATTGAGTAATCTGACCTTGAAGTCCTTATTTAAGCACATTTGCACAAAGCCATTTTGTCAAGGGAACACATTTTCAGGTTACTGGGAGTAGAACACAGGCATCTTTAGGGAGCTGCATTCTACCTACCCAACCAGTGTGGTAAGGGTTATTTTTGTTGCCATGGTGACTTTGGGAGTGGTATTGCTGCACCAGTCAACTGCATCAGTGACATTCACTTCTCTCATGGCTTGCATTTCTCTGCCCAGTTTCCTGGATTGTGCAGAGCTGGGTAAACATCAATTGTCAGACCTGGGTCTACCTTGGGGATTGTGGAAAGCACAATGCCTCGTTTGTATCTAAGAAAACAAAGAGATACGGTCAATGTCACAACTCTATGCTCATTTACGTGGGACATAAAGGTTAGCATGTGAGAGTATCTAAGAGATTGTATGAGTCAGTCCTCTTCATCTCTGTGTGAAGAGAATGAGGTCCAGAGAATTCTGCTCAATGGGGAAGAGAGACAAGCCTGTTGAGAGGAAAGGCTTGCATGGAGGGGAAATTCTATGCAGGGGAGAAGTTCACATGGCTGGCCGTGGTCACCTGCTAGATAGTGGTAAGCAGATGAGCACTGGCTCCCTAGTTCTTCTCTTGTGCTGTCCGATGGACTGCAACTGCGCTGGAGAAACATATGAGGAGCCACTGACTATGTAGGCTTGTCATTTGCCCCAATGACATGAGACATTTTTAAAAAGCACAAGAAAAATAAAAAGTTAGGTTTCTGGAGTTTGCTGATCTGAGGTACCAACTGTTTACTGATGATTTTTTTTTTTAAATGACAGAATAGGGGTGATCGAGTTTAAAAATAAGGCTGAAGATATTGTTTTCTTAGCTTTAGAAATATGATCTAAAGAATAGAGCTGAAGTGTGGGAGGAAAGCCTGTCCTAGGCTTTAGTTTGTTTTGTTTTGACATGAGGTCTTGCTCTATGGCCTGATTTCTGATTCCCCACCTCCTATCTGTTAGAATAACAAGCATCCACCATTATGCCCGGCTATGGCTGCCTTTTTGAAAAACATTTTATTTTCCTTCAAAGTTTACAGAAAAGTGTAGCTCTCAGGACACTAGATGTCTTAAGTCCCAAGTAAAGAGCGAGGAGATTTTTTGATATTTTTCAAACTCCTAAAAACACAGAGGAATCCAAGCCTAGTTATAAAGCAGAAGAGTGCCCGGGTTGCAGAAGGAATGCGCTGAAGGGGCCTAACAGAAACCCTCATGCCAAACAAGCCCTTTGTTTTCCCTGACAGTGGCCACCTGGTTCCTGCCCATCTAGGACTGCTTGATCAATGCACAGCACACAAGCGCAAGGGCACAGTTTGTCTCTGCTAACCCAGAGTGTGGGCAAATCCTGATGCAGAAGGAAGGCTGAGTGGTGATCTCCCTGCCTACCTCAGGTCTTTGCTGTGGGGTCCCCTGTTCCCACAGGCCTAGTTTGCTGATTTATGGCTTATCATTTCCTAGGGGATTGGCTAGTTTCTCCTAGGAGCCACATCAGGGAGGAGTCCATTGCGCTGGGTCTTGTGGCATAATTCACTTGTCAGCGTACTTTTTAGTTTAGAAATGTTTAGGGAGAGAAACTGATTAGAGATTGTATCTTCAAGTCTGGCTTGACTTGTAGAACCATGGATATTTCCATTAGGATTTTTTTTCTTGGGGAGGTGGGGAGACAACTTGACACAAGCTGAAGTCATTTGGGAAGAGGGAGTCTCACTTAAGGAAATGTCTCCATCAGATTGGCTTGAGAACAGGTCTATGGGGGTGTATTCTTGATTGAGGATTGTCTCAGTCAGGGTTTCTATTCCTGCACAAACATCATGACCAAGAAACAAGTTGGGGAGGAAAGGGTTTATTGAGCTTACACTTCCACACTGCTGTTGATCACCAGAGGAAGTCAGGACTGGAACTCAAGCAGGTCAGGAAGCAGGAGCTGATGCAGAGGCCATGGAGGGATGTTCCTTACTGGCTTGCTTCTCCTGGTTTGCTCAGCCTGATCTCTTATAGAACCCAAGACTTCCAGCTCAGGGATGGCACCACCCACAAGAGGCCCTACCACCTTGATCACTAATTGAGAAAATGCCCCACAGCTGGATCTCATGGAGGCACTTCCCCAACTGAAGCTCCCTTCTCTGTGATAACTCCAGCTTGTGTCAAGTTGACACACAAAACCAGCCAGTACAAGGATTAATGTGGGATGGCCCAGCTCACTTTGGATAGCATCATCCCTGGGGCATCTGGGATATATAAAAAAGCAAACCAATCCAGCCATGAGGGAACGTGCCATTGTACATTGTTCCTCCATGGCTTCTGCTTCAATTCCTGCATCCAGGTTCTGGCCTTGAGTCCCTGCCCTGACTTCCCTCAGTGATAGATTATGACGTGGAAGTATAAGCCAAATAACCCATTCCTTCCCAAAATGCTTTTCATCAGAACATTTTATTATAGCAACAGAAACAAAGCTAATACAGAGCTCTTGTGAGATGCTGGGATGGTATATGGACAGAGAATGCTAAAGTCAATTTCTGACCATGGCCTCAAGACAGAAGAGCAGGCCAGGCTTCAGATCTAACTGGCTAGTCAATAACATAGATGTAGACTACCTCCTCAGAAGTTGCAGAGGGGACGGTGGCAGCAATGAGAAGTGCGGATTTCATAATTCTTTATAATCCTCTTAAAGCACTCAGATTTGTCCTCAGTGCAGCCTTTAACTGAATACCATTCGATTCCCCCTGGAAAAAGAAAAGACGCTGAGGCAGGGGGGTGTTTGGAAAGGTGCTATCCACCTGGCTTTATGTGCTTCACTTAGCAAACAGGTAAGATAAAAGCCAGAGTGAAACCTCCAGCTTTACCAGGACACAACTCTAGACCTCTACCCTGAAGGGCAGCCTCCTCCTCATCTTGCCTTTAAGAATTCGCAGGTGAACCGTCTGAGCTGGGCACTTAGTTATGCACATGCTTTCAAACCATAAGACATTCACAGCTCTCTGCTTGAACCTGCTACTGTCTAGAAGTTTCTGCTGTGTTAGCTGTAGGGAGCTTGCCCATACCCGCTCCCCGGTGTCACTCAGCTTTGTAACAATCAAAAGGCTGCGTCTACATGAGGGTTTCCTACACATGCAAGTGCTTCCAAGAGACAAAATTTTTTCTGCAACTCCACTATTTTTCTGGTTTGTTTTGTTTTGAAACAGGTACACACTACCAGGCCTGTCTTCTTTACTTGGATTCTTGGTATCCCATTTCATCTCTTCATGCAGTGAACTGACTGAGCCATCTACCCAGACCCCAGTTGGTCCTTTAAAAAAGAGATTTTTAGAAATTACTTATTTTTCTGGATAGATATTAATATGTTTTCCTTTAATCTATGATTTTAAATTATTTCTAGATAACTCATTCTTTATCTTTTACATTTACTTATTCTTTAACATTATCATTTATTTTTACAAATTTTAAAATACTGACAGACAAATCAGTTGTTTTCTTTACCACTTTTGGGTTTTGGATGTTAAAGGAGGAAATCCTCTCTTTCTAACTTGAAATGTGTCCTCCAGCATGTACTTCCAATCTTTTGTGTGTGTGTGTGTGTGTGTATGTGTATGTGTGTGTCTATGTGTCTATGTGTATATCTATGTGTATGTGTGTATGTGTATGTGTCTATATGTGTGTGTATGTGTGTGTATGTGTGTCTATGTGTATGTGTCTATGAATATGTGTGTGTCTATGTGTATGTGTGTGTCTATGTGTATGTGTGTGTCTACGTGTATGTGTGTCTACGTGTATGTGTGTGTGTGTATGTGTGTCTAACATTGAATCTCAGCAGTTGCACTGGAGCCTGCATTTAGAAAACTCCGCATATGATCCATTAATATTTTCTGAGATGTGAATGCTGTGAGGTTACATGTAGATTTATTAACATTTATGGGTCAAATATTTGTATTTGAATAGTGGTGACCATACTCATTTACTAGTTACTTTGTAAATATTTAATTTTTATGTGCTTCCAATTTTTCATTAAAAAAAAAAAAGGAGATAGAGAGATGACTCAGGCTTTGCAGAAGACCCAGGTTGTGTCTCTAGTGTTCATATGATGTCTTGCAACCTGCAACTCTGGTTCCCAGAGAATCCAGTTCATTCTTCTGGCCCTCAGAAGCTCCTAAAAGCACATAGTATATATAAACTCATACATGTACACACAAGTACATATAGCATATATGAATAATAATAAATCTTTAAAATGGGGATAATGAGGTATGAGTATAGCTCAGGGGTTGGCCACTTGCCATGTGTGTAGCCTTGGTTTTAATCTCTAGCACTCAAAAAATAAGAATGAAAATGAGTGAGGGGTTTTGTGTAGGGCGGTTAGTGATGGGATCCACCTGGGTCATATCATTGCACGATGGGAATAATGTAGTTCTGGTTATAATAGTAGCCTCATTATAACACTGGGCACATGTGTCTCTGCACTTCTAAGCATCGAGACTTACCTTTAATGAGGACCTCTTTTATACAATACTGACCAGGCTTTGTTCTGCAGGTTCCAAAGTCTAGCATACATCCATGGAATGGGATGGAGAGATTACAGAACTTGCAAATCACACCTCCAACATCTCCAAACATAACAAAGAAGGGGAAATAGTGATGGGGATCAGAGAGAATGAACATGAGCAGAGGGAGAGAGGAAGAGGGGGAGGGGAGAGGAAGAGGGAGAGGAAGAGGGGAGAATCCAAAAATAAAGCACTGATTTTCAACTTTAAAGTAATGCTTTAAAAATTTATTATAAAAATCCACATAAATTAAGATTATTTCATCTTGAGAATTTAATGAGGGAAATTTCAAAGTGTGTGCTACATTATTGAGTCAGGAGCACCCTGAACTGACAGGAATAAGAAATGAGGACACTTTCTCAGTACCTAATTAAAACAGCAATTTTGCCAGACACACACTCACAGCTAGGACTTCATTTTCAAGCCCAGTGTAGTATGTTATTCATGTAAATATTCATTGCTTGGTTAATGCTTACATATTGTCTTTAGTACTCAAATCCACTTGTTCAATAGCATTGCTCATTTGGTCATGTATAACTAGCTCTCAGATTTTGGGACTTGGGCAGCATCTAGAATATTAGTTCCCAGTTGCCAAGTGCACCAAATTTAGGAGAGTGGCTAAAATAGATTCCCATGTGCCCAGAAGACTTGAATTTGAGTCCATGGGAAGCTGAGTCCATGAGTCTGCATTTCAGATGTGCAGTGCTAGTTGATGGCATTGAACTTGGGCACAGATATCTGACTCATGCTTGAGAATAAGGTCTAGTATTTCTGGAATCTGAGATGACTTCTGCTGAAGCCTTGGCTCATGACAGAAAGCTTACTGTTAAAAATAGCCCTGATGGTTCAAAGACTCTTTGGTTAACTGGACCAAAATTTGACCTAGTGTTCACATTTTTCTTCTTCTCTTCTCTTCTCTTCTCTTCTTCTCTTCTCTTTTCTTCTCTTCTTTCTCTTCTCTCTCCTTCCTTCCTACCTCTTTCTCTCTTTCTTCCTTCCTGCCTTCCTTCCTTCCTTCCTTTCTTTCTTTCTTTCTTTCTATTTTTTTTTTTTTTTGAGACAGGGTCTCTTCTACATATGCCTGGATGTACTACAACTCACTATTTAGACCAAGATGGCCTTGAACTCACTGAGGTCCATCTGCCTCTTCTTCCTAAGTGCTGAGATTAAAGGCCTGCTCAACCACACCTGGAGTTTCCCCTCTTTCAATATATAATCACCTCTGCATGTTACTCTTATTTACTAATAACCTACACAAGAACTTAATAGACATATTGTACAATGCATCTTTTTGAATAGTCCTTGGCTAACTGAAATGACTTTCAATAGAAGACAACCTGGGTAATGAGACCCATTTGTCAGATCAGTCAACAAATATATATTTAAGTGTGGATGCGCCAAGATTTTAAGCTCTACTAGATACAAAACAAAAACACTTTATATATTTATGTTCATTTAAGAAAATATTAGTAGTGATGTATTATTTTTAAATATACAGCTAATATGTATACTGAGAAAAACATGTATTTTCAGTATTGCCATAGACAAGCATCTACATAAGACTGATAAATTGATTTTTGTTTTATATCAAACAACTTTTATAATACTCATTTTTATTGTTATAATATTTCATAAATTTTAAAGAATATGACAAAAAAGATATTGTAGGTATTGAAGGGGGTCTCTGGGAGGAGTTGGGGTACAAAAGGAAAAAAAGAATGTGATTTAATTCTATTTACTTAAAATATGTTTTCAAATGTTAACAAATTCAGATAAATTGAAATCATGTAACTTTTCTCATAATGCAATAAAACTTTAAAAAAAATTAAGTGTGGATGTGCATAAAATAACAACTGAAGCCATGAATTTGAAGGAGAGTGGGGACAGGTATATAGGAAGGTTTAAAGGGAGGAAACAGAAGGGAAATGTTATAATTTTAAATACAATCTCAAACAATAAACACAAAAAAGGAGCGGAGTTTATGTCTAGGCCTTTACTAAGCAATCTATATGTGTTAGCCCAATGATTTTCCAAAAATATTATGTTTCAGCCAGAGATTATATTTGCCATTATCTACCAAAAAACAAGTCTTAATAGCTCTCATAAGTAGAAGAGACAGAGACTCAAAGGCTTCTCTGAAACACTCTGAGGCCCTGGAACTGCCTTGTGTGCCCCAAGGCCTTCCCTCACCTCTTCCTGGATGAGGGTCAGATGCTGGCTGGATTACTGGGCTAACTGCTTTTCAGGGAATCCCTGAGGAAGTTTTCTTCTCGGTTTTATCATAGTCTAGTGTTACAGCCAGCTCTTAGACACCCACCTTATTACTCAGACCCATTACACTTAGAACCATCCTACCTTTGTGGAGCTGGACCACACTTGTTTGGAGATAATCACCTACCTGGTTGGGAGTGCTTAAGAGTTTGGTTAAAGGAATAGACATTTCCCTGTTATCTTGCACGGTTCTTTTATAAGTAAAGGGATGATGGAATTAGTAATAAACAATGGAGAATGAGAAAAATACTAAGAAGTCCTACTGTGTTCCCTCTCTCCTCCACACATAAAAGTCACTTACTCATGTTGCCTTATTTGGAAAGGTTTCTGACCTTTCCAAACATGATATGCATGTTCTAGTTTAGCGATGATGATGATGATGATGATGATGATGATGATGATGATGATGATGTCTTTATACACTGTTTACTGATACAGTTTCTTCCTCTATAAAATGAGAAAAATACCATCTAACTTGCAGGGCTACCTTGAGGAGGAAGTGAATTAATACGAGAGAACTTTTAGGATGGAATCTGCTTGCTAGGTGTTTGTTCAGAGGTTGGGTCTTGTTCTCAGCATCCAGAGGTTCATGTTGCCTCGTAGAGTGAGAAGATGATTAACTCTGGAGTTGGCTTAAAGGAAGCAAGGGAAGGCGGCTGCTACAGAAGTACTTCCCCAGTCCACCCTCTGCTCAAGCACATACACTGTCATTCCTCGTTCGGAACCAGCTGACTCTCCGTTTGAGTTTTTCTTTCTCAGAACTTACCACTTATGAGGCAGGATAAGATAAAAACTGCAGTGAAGGCAGCTGTTCTCATTCTTTCTTCCTCTCTCTTCTCTCTCTCTTTTTCTTTCTTAAACCAATGCCACAGTCTCTCTTCACTTCCCCCGTAATTATAGTTGCATAGCCAAAATACGAAAGCGTCTTCAAAACCCTTCTGTTGGTCAAAGGGAAATGTTCATTTCAGCTAACAGCCTGAAGTTCACGGCAAACACATGAGGGACTGTCACGTGATCCACAACGGCTATGCTCATTAAGTTGTCTGAGGTGCTAAAATGTCACCAGTCATCCACATCTACCTCTCTGGTGGCAATTTTCCTTGTCTAAACTTCCTAAGAAGCCCAAACACAGTTAAAGTTTATAGTGGAATGTGGTTGGCTGTAACTGAAACCAACGGCCTGAGCCTCTAGACTCTAAACAGTTGAAACAGGAAGAGATGCCCAAGTAAGAATACAGGGGAATTGCCACTTGAACTTCCTCATCTGTATGGAGTACATTCTTCATACTCAGGAAATGAATGTTTTAAAGCCAAGTGAAATTGACGCACTGTAAAGCAGTGTGACAATTTCTATGGATTATATAGTTTGGATGCACAGAGCTACGTGGACACACTTCTTAGTTTATAATGGGCTCAGTGTTCCTTTTTTGGGGGGAGTGCTTTCTGGGGTAGAGCCAGGGATACACACACACACACACACACACACACACACACACACACACTTAACCATGTACTTACCCACTCAGCTATACTGGGAATACTGATTTTGATATCTCTGAAAAATACCAGGGAATCCTTAGTTCAAAGCTTGATCAAATTACAGAAGCACTTTCAGTTTAAATATTATGCTCATTCTTAACTAAGGCATGGGTCCAAATCAGTAGATTCTTCTTGAAACAAATGAAAATATTAAAAACATTAGCGTCTCTTTGACAAGATTGTTACCAATGTCCGTGGCATCCCCAAATGTAAGTAACCCCATTGTTAGGATGCTGGATGTCGATCACCAAGTCATAGCACATGACTCCTTTCCTGTGCATCCTTATCATTTACTTCTAGCGTGAGAAATGTGTCATACTGCTGCTAGTATTATATTTGTAAAAATAGTATGTTCTGTTGTTTTTTCCTTTGTATTTCATTCAGCAATATGACAATCTTCTTTAATCCACTGATTTAAATCTCACAAGCAAGAGAATGAAAAAAAACACTACTGAGGCATTCATAAAACACACAAATATTGGGAGTATGGTTCAATATCTCCTTTCATGGGTGGGTGCAGGCAGGTGGTCACCACCCAGCTCAAACACATGCAACGTTCCCATCTGTCTCAGAGGTCAGCTCAAACTCCTTCTCTAGTTGTCCCTTCCTCCCCAGAAACAATCACTATTCATTTCTAACTACTATTGGTTAATGGTACTTGATCTTGAGATTTATAGGTTCATCAATATACTACTATTGATTTGTGTGCATCGTTATTTTGTATCTAGCCACCATTCCTAATCCATCTGAGAGCAATGTCCATCCATAAATTCCAAGACACCCAATGGTTGCTTTAAGAAGCCTAACACTCTATATTGCTTTTCTTGCTTTCACTAAAAAAAATTGTGTGTGCGAAATATATATTAACAAGGATCTGGAATCAGAATTAGGGATAACAGTCACATGAACCTCGTGCAGATTTTGTGAAGATCTTAAGAGAGTGATATGGGGCAAAGAGCTCTCTCCCTCAGTGCCTGCTGTGTCATGCGATGCAGTACAGGCTTAGAAGGCTGAAGTGGAAAGGTTGGCAAAGATGAGAGATGCACAGGACCAAATGCTCCCCAGGACCTAGGGTTCCCTATCTTAACCCCAGAAGTCTGTGTATCAGATGATTAATCTCCGCCTATGCTTGCTACATAACACTTTATAAGACTTCTCTCTTTAGTGAGAAATTCAGTGAAGGAATGTCCTGCCGTGTGCTTCCTACAAAAGGACTGGCACACTGTAGATGCATGCTAGTGAGCAGGGCTATCTCTCATGGGAGGAGTTAGGGAAATGAATCCCAGATGACCTTGGCTTGGAAGAAGATATAGGAAAAAGGTGGAGGAACATCGATGTGGAAAGAAAGGAAGGCAGAGCTTGTTTTAGGTCACCTGTGGGAGAAAGACGAATGCAGGAATAAAGGCTGAAGTTTAGAGGTTTTGACTTGGGCAGTTGAGTGGTTTGCCCTGATATTCACTGAAATAGTGAAGTCAAGTGAAATTTTCAATAGGAAAATCAAAAATTCTGATTGAGATGATTACAAGTGAAGACGTCAAGTAGCAGGTGGCTGTGAGCCTCAATCTCAAGAGACACATCAGAGCTAGAATACAAATCTGATGTGTTACTTGAAGCATGCATATGAGACTCAATGAAACTGCCTGTTGGAAGCTTATATACAGAGGGGGAAATGGATTTTTCTCATTGAATGGAAAGCTAGAAATTCAGAAACTTGCTTGCTACATGATCATTAAATATCATCAGTGGGGAAAAAACCCTTGGCTATGATCAAATGACGTTTCTATGAAGCCAATGGAAACACAGTGAGGCGATAAATACAGAGGATGTTGGGGCTTTCTCCAGATCTCCATACTTCTTGTGGCGACTGTTATGGACTGAATATGCTTGTCTCCCTCAAATTCACATTTTGAAATCCTAAGTCCCCACTGTGACTATACTCTGAGATGGGCCTTTACAGAGGCAGCTATGAATAAATAAAGTTGCAAGTATGAGGCCCTGGTCCTGCACAATTGATTTCCTTATACGAAGAAAAGCTTGCCCCGTGGTTACTTCCCAGTCACAGTCAAGGGAAAGGTCACACAAGGGCATAAGGAGAAGCAGGTAGAGAATCCTCCCCATTCATGAGAATCCTCTCCAGACATGAGAGTCCTCCCCAGACATGAGAGTCCTCCTCAGACATGAGAGTCCTCCCCAGACATGAGAATCCTCCCCAGACATGAGAGTCCTCCCCAGACATGAGAGTCTTCTCCAGACATGAAAGTCCTCCCCAGACATGAGAGTCCTCCCCAGACATGAGAGTCCTCCCCAGACATGAGAGTCCTCCCCAGACATGCAGTCTGCAGGAACCTTAGCCTGGGACTTGTAACTTGCAGATGCAGGAGAAAATAACTGTGATGTAGCCCACCCCAGCCTGTGGTATCTATCAGACAGCCTGAGCAGGTGATGAAATGCACAGTCTTAAGGGCTTTCATGTCTTAAAGTTACTAGGCAGGAGTGGCTTTGAATGTGGAGGTACAGAAGGCATTAGAGACGAAGTGTTAGATCAGTGCAAGTTAAGTACTAGGTATGAATGTACTAAAGATCACCTCATTCAGATGGAGGGCACAGAAGCAGCTGTGTCCCTGGCTGTAGAATGAGCTAGACAAAGAATGGCTATCCTTAGAAGAGAACATTGCTCATGGTGCTGCATAGACCATTAAAAAGCAGATAACCACACACACAAATTAGTCCTGCAAATTATCTAACCCAAAGTCTATACATCCCAATGAACTTCTATACAGTTAGATTAGTCGTTCTCAAGTTGTAGAACTTCATGTTAAATTTTACAACCTCATTATCATTTTTTTCACTTATTAGTTAATTTTACCATGTGATTTTTTTTTAATTTGCAAGTTCTTTACAACAAGCTTTTAATAATAATAAAAATAAAGCTGAGTGTGGTGTTGAATGCCTTCAATCCCAGCACTCAGGAAGCAGAGGCAAGTGGATCTCAGTGAGTTCCAGGCCAACCTGGTCTACATAGTGAGGTTTAGGACAGCCAGGGCTACAAAGAGGGAACCCAACTCACAAAAAATAAATAAATAAAGCAAATGATACCTTCCGCAAGACAACAGCAACAACACCAACAAAATCCCGTGCATTTCCCCTAAACATTTCTCCCATGGACTTGGCATAATCTATAGAAAAATAGACAAAGAATTTAAGTTTAAAATCAGCTGCAAGAGTCAAAAAAGGCTTGTATTTAGCAGGTAGTTGCAGAAGGCTCTCAAGTTCAGGGCCAGCCTGGGCCATATAAGAGTCTGTCTAAAAAAAAAGCCCAAAGGAAGAAAGGAAAGAAGACTGTAGGGTTCCCAGGAACAGCAGCATCCCTAAAAGTCTTCCTAGGAATACAAGGATTTATTTCAACCTCAGAGGATCCCTGAATATAAAACCAATGCAAAGTTGAAAACCCGCCAGGGAGCCAGCAACTACAAACACCAGCTTGAGAAAGGAGGGAACCCTAGATGGGAACCAGCATCTATATAGATTTTGAGTTGCTGTATGCAGAATCCAAGCTGAGACATCAGAGCTTAAGTTAGATGGGGGAAATAAAATCTGAAACAGGCAAAAGGGACCACCTCACCGAGCACATAGATTGCAAAAAGGCGAAGAGGATTTCCAAGAATAAAAAGCACAATTGTTGGCCAACAAATGCTTCCTGAGCATCTGCTGTGTGACAGGCATCCTCCTAGTAACTGGGTTCACCACAGGAACAAAAGAAATGAGAGGATTTATCGCATACAGCTTCCTTTCTAGAGAGAGAAGAAAATGCACTTTCAGATGGTGGAAGGGCTGAAGAGCAAGTCATGCAAACTGAAGTAAGAATTGGCGAAGTGAAAAATAAATCAAGTGATGTAAGAGCATTCACACAAATACAACATCCTGGGCAGGTGGCACACCTCCCAGCATGGAGGGGGTGGAGACAGAAGTAGAGGCAATAGGTCAACCTGGCTTTGGAGGCAAGTTCAGGATAGTCAATAGTACCTTGCCTCAAAAAATAAAATAAAATAAAAAACAAAACAACAAACAAAAAAAAAACAAACAATAAAAAAGTAATAGAATGATTTGAAAATGTGGGGCAGATGAGAGAGCAGAATAAGATGATACAGTTGCGAAAGTAACCTGGCAGAATGTGGAAACAAATTGCAAAAACTTTCTAGCTGATACTTTCATCAAAGTGATAATTATTCAGACCTATCTTGTAGCACTGAGGTTTCTAAAGGGGATGGAGATGAAAGCATAGGATAAGAAAGACACTGACAACTGAATTCAAGGATGGGCACAGGTGTGAGGCAATATCTTCAAGGTACTGAGATAAAACAATAAGTTGTTTAGTTAGAGTAGATCCTCAGAAAGTTCGCCCTTTAAAAGAGATCATTTATAAAAATATTTCAATAAAAATTAACTATCGCTCCAAAATAAGAGTTGTTCCAATAATGCCTGAAAAGTAGTAATGTGAGAAGAAAGAAGATAGTGTTGGGTATAATGGCTCACAGTTCTAATCCCAACAATTGGGAAGCTAAGGCTGGGGGATTGCTGGGTGTTCAAGGCAGCTTGAGTTATGTAGTATCAGGTCAGTCATCATTCAGATACTCTCTCCCCCAAACCAGACAGGCAAACAGGCAAACACCCCCAAACAGAAAAGCTGTCCAGTGATATTTTGAGTTGTAATGCAAAATCATGGGGGTGGGGAATATGGTAAGTATATAAAAATGAAGGACAGTATTGATGACAGGAAATGACAAAACTATAGTCACAAGTTGTAATAAAAGGCAGTAAAGTAACATTATTAAAACATTCCCAAAGTTTGGTATTTGTGTTTGAAGTAGTTCAACATTACATTCCTTTAAGCTAAGTATCTTTTATATTATAATGACTAAAAGAGTAGAAACCAGGTGCTATCTTCTAACCAGTAGAAAAAAAATTGGAAAGAGAAGAAATGCAGTCAGTTTAAATGTAGTTGAACTTCAGCTGAATTTAGACATCTTGTTGGTTATGCAATCCTTAAGATTTGCCATGCCATCCTTCACTTGGCACGAGTGAAGATTTATTACAATTAGTTATTGATCAAATTAAATCATAAAAAGGACAGTTGCCTTTCACCTGTTCAAGCAAGGAGCAAAATTCATCCTTAACTGACCTGTGTACCTTGCCCGATCTATACAAATATCTTAATAGTACTAAAATTTTGGATGTGAGACTCAAGTTACAGGATGTACAACTTGGGCAAGATTCATCCTGGGGATACTGAAATGACCTGCTGTTCCAGCCCCCTGCTCTTGAAGCTGTTCTCAGAGAACTGCTTCCAAACAGCTTCAGGACTAGCTGATAATTCCAGATGATCTTGCTTCATCCAATGTTTCAGACAGATCCAATCAAACCATCAGTCAATCCTGAGCTTTCTAAATATATAAAGACTGGATAACAGATGCTAAAGTTAGCTTCCCTAAGTCTAACCAATTTTTCTAATTTTCCCCTACCCCTCCCCATCCCTTTAAAGGATTTCTTGTTACCCCTATTCAGCAAGAAGTCGTGGAGGGTCATCATCCCAATCCCTTGGATTTGGGTGTCTGATTATGGTTATTTTATAAATTATGGATAGGTTGCCATTATAAAGGATAACTTGGAAATGGTCATAATTTTGAACAAGAAGGGAATAGCTGGAATGGATTACTAAATATATTCTTAAGTAAAGTATTAGATAGCCACAATCTTACATTGGTAGAAATCTTTATAATTGATACAAATTGAAATTAAAATTTTACATTGGTACAGAATTTATTGATTGATGCAGATTTAATGTTTTCATTGTCATAAGTTTCTTATTTGATACAAAATTTGAAATTAATATTGTTATTCATAGACAGGCATTGTGTCTATGCAACTCATTTAAGAAAGACTGTCTTAAAAAAAAAAAGAAAGACTGCCTTATATCCAGTTATTCTAGTAAATGCTATTAAAAACTGCTTAGAATGATTAAATAATACAAGTTAAGGGCCAGGTAATAAACTCATGGTTATATTAGATTCTCATCAAATTATATTAAAGCTTTCTACAATATTCAAATAGAAATAGCTAAGAGTAGTTAAGGTTCAACAATTCAGATATAATTTATATAGATAGTCTTCAAAAACACCAGAAATCCACAGAATATGACATTTAATATTAATTCATGATTAAAGATGACTTGACTAGAGGCATGTCTGCTCCTGACAGTACCCCTTTCTTTGTTTGAAAAAGAAATTGAGCATCAAAACCTTCATATGGAGTTGCTCCAGTTATGGCCAGATAGCCATTGGACAAAAATTACCCTATTCATCTACAGACAAAAAATACTGTCCAAGATAGGCACACAATGCAGGATAGTCAACAGTTTAGTTCTGCCAATACAGAGTATACAAGCCCTTCATAGTTCCTGCTTAATTTTGAAGTATGTCAGATGCTCAGATATTTTAAGAAATGAGGGTCTGTCCAGATAGTCAGCCATCTCTGCAAATTTGGTTAAGTTTTGGAAACTATCTTTTCATGTTTTCTATATACTCAGGTAATATTTAATTTGTTCTCAGATTTCTGACAGGGTTGGAGACTAATTATAGTCTCATAATCAAACGTAAGTTGTTTAGCATTGAGGAAGATGATACAGAAAGGATGGTTTTCAAATGGTAATACAAGTTAAAGTCAGAACATAATTCAAATATAGAATTATAAACTCTTTAAGTTGGGATAAATAGTAGAGTACTTTAATTTACAAATATGATGGACTGGATGTTAATTATACATCATACTTTGTAACTTTCATGATTGTTATGGTTGTGCTCAATTTGTATTTGAGAGAAAAGTTTTTTAAAAAAAATTTGAACAGAAAAGGTGAAATGTTGGGAATTGGTTCTAAGGTTTTGTCTTATTTCATCTCCCAAAAAGCCATGCTTCCAGACCTGAGGGTCCCTGTCCCCCAGCTAGCTTTGATTGATAATAAAGAATTGCCATACAGCCATTGCTAGGCAGAGAGATGGGACTTAACTTTTAGATTATGCTGGCAAGAGACCGAGAAAGGAGACGCACCATGACAGGGGAGCAGAAAGATGAAACTTAAAGGCCCACTGGCATGTAAGGATCCAGGAAAGTGGCCCAAGGGGCCATTGGGTCTGGGGTAGCAGAGATGAAATGTTGATTTAGCAAACTGACTCTGGAATGTTGGAGGGGAGGGTGTATGCTAGCTGTGGGGAAGATTAGAAATGCACAGTCATTGGGCATATCAAATTTTTAAAAAAATAATTGAAAGGGTGATGAGGAGCATCAAATAAGAATTCAGCTCTTAAACTACTAATAAAAAGGATGGAGGAATGGAGAGATTAAGAATGAATATTGCTCTGATGCCATCTTCTGGCCCCCACAAGTACTATACATCTATTGTACACACAAAACATGCAGGCACACATATACACAGAAATAGAAATATATCTTATTGTAAGTGCTAACAAAACTGAAAGATCCCTGCTAAAAAGGAAGTCAGATTAGAATACAAAAAGAAAAAGCAACAGCCTCAAAACAATTACTTAAATAACAACAAACTACCAAAGATAAGAAACACACAGTGGAACAAAGTAAAGCCAAGAAAAAAAGAGTTGTTTTCTACATCCAGAGTCGAGAGATATCCTTGCTGAATGTGGCTAGAAGCTGGAATTCTCCAGTGAAGGACACTTAGATGATCTGCTCTAAAAGACATGCCAGTCAACATTTGGGAGAGTCTCTAAATTTTAAGATAAAGAAGCGATAAAAATGATAAATAATTTGTATGAGCACAACAGGTTTCTTTCATTCCACAAGTTCTTTGAAGTTCATATAATACTTGAAGCAAAATATATAACACTGTCTTGTAGGGGGTCCGCAGCACAAATCTGAAAGACATCTGTCTGTTATTTTTAGTGGCAAAATATTAGTTCCAAGAAGATCAAGGAAGGTATCTGAGCTGCAGTTGCTATAGCAACTACACTCACAACATCAGAAGATGCAGCCTCTTGACAATTAATAGAGCACGCAGCAACAGCATTAGCAAAATGGAAGCTCTATAATTCTTTCACAATATATGCTGAATATTCACAATGACAGATCATACAATACTCTGCATTTGTATCTTTTATAGCCAGGCATACAGCACATGCCTTTAATCTCAGTACTTGGGAAGCAGATGCAGGTAAATTTCTGTGAATTTGAGGCTGGAGTGGTCTACATAAGAAGTTTCAGGCTAACCAGGGCAACATTGAGAGACATTGCTTAGAAAAAAAAAAAAAA
>NW_022196904.1:152817274-152828949 GCF_008632895.1 Mastomys coucha | reverse complement strand
CAAAACCAAACCAAACCAAAACAAAAACCTGTCTATTCTGTGTATCAAAAGTCAAGAGAAGATATTTTGTACAATGAACAGGGCCAAAACAATTCCTGAGCTATATGAAATAAAAACAAAACAAAACAAAACAATACCAACACAAACCATCTGATTCTATACCTCACACTTTACAAAATTAAAATATTTTATAGAAACACATGTAAAAACATAGAATTCTATCTTTCAAGAGAAAATAGAGAAAAAAAATCAAGGAATATTAGGAGAAAATCCCTATAAATTATATCTCATTCATGCAAAAAAAAAAAACCCCTTTCTACAAAAGATAGTTTACAAAATTGAAGTGAGGAGCTATAAACTAGGAGAAAATGTTTGTAAAATCATGTTCGATAAAAATTTTATATTAAAACAAAAACTTTCAAAACAGTGGTATGGAATTAAATAGTTCAGTTATTATTATTATTATTATTTTTGGTAAAATGAGTAAACCTGGGACAGACATTTTCCTTTTTTTTCTGTCATTTGGGGGTGGGGGTGGTGCTGATTGAGGCAGGGTCTCACTATGTACCCCTAGCTGGCCTTGAACTTACTATGTAGGCTGGTCTCAGTTTCAGAGAGATGTGCTTGTCTCTTCCTCCCAATTGCTGGGATTAAAGGAATGTACCATAAAGCCCTAGCACAGATATTTCCTTAAAGAAGACACATAGACCACATCCAACCTCTGGGCCCAGCCTGTATCACAAACCCTGTGGGATGATTGGTCAGGAATGCAGAGCTCTCACCTACTCCCTAACTCCCATCAAAGAAGCTTCTATTTTCAGCAGACAGAGACTATTGCAGAAATCTACAACTGGTCAATATACAGGGAACAACTGACTATGGGATGATCACCCTCAGTTGATACATCTTCAACACAACCCCTACACCTAAGGCCCGGGGAGCATCATAAAAGAGAGGGCAGAAAGACTGTAAGAGCCAAAAGACCAGCATGTCTTTAGTGAGAGAGCATTATCTATATATGACAGAGAAGCTGCACCCATGAAATTTCAACAATATGGTCACCTAAGCAAGACCTGCACAATGACAACACCAGTTGACATGTCAATGAGGGTGGGGGAAATCTCAAAAGGCCCTACACCTAATTGAAGAGCTAAAGGCAATTAATGACTGCTGGGGGAGGAAGCAGTTGTCTTCCCCAAGGATGAGGCCCCTGGCTGGTTATCCAATACCAAAGAGCCAGCCCTAAACATATAGAAATGTTAGC
Source organism: Mastomys coucha (assembly GCF_008632895.1). Classification (NCBI taxonomy): domain Eukaryota; kingdom Metazoa; phylum Chordata; class Mammalia; order Rodentia; family Muridae; genus Mastomys; species Mastomys coucha. The sequence goes on along the minus strand of NW_022196904.1, from coordinate 152,827,685 downwards.
AACACTAAGTAAACTCAGCAGGTTGTATTTACACATGCAGATGTATATTGTTTAGATGTATGTGTGTGTGTGCATGCAATAATAGTAATTAAGGAAGAATACAATATGAATTCGAGAGGGAGTTGGGGTCATGGGAGGAGTTAGATGGAGGAGAAAGGGGAAGAAGAATGATGTAAATACAATATTTATTGTAAATTTTTTAAAAAATAAAATAAACTTAAAAAATAAAGAAGAAACATACATGGTAAGTCAATATATGAAAAGAAAGTGCACATGGGAAGTTGTGGGGGAAATAGTACATGAAGTCAGAGGTACACACCAGTACACCTATCAGAATGCTGAGACAAAGATGTAATGTGAACCTGACTGTAGCCAACAGCGGCACAACCAATGCTCCTAAGAGTCCCATCCACTGCTGGTGAGAAGGGAGAAGAATTTACCCTCTCTGGAAAATATTTTTGAGGAACTTCTTAATATCATTCATGTAACCCAGCCATCTAATTCTTAGATATTTATTCAAGAGAAATAAAAAAATTTGTACCTGGATATTTATAGTAGCAGAGCAGTGAATTAGCAAGTCGTGGGTCTATCCACATGATAGAACACTATTCAACAATAAAAAGTAGAGTAATGGATATCAGTGTCATTATGATGCATGACAGAAACCTATGTCACAAATGCTGCCTATCTTTTGATTGACATTCTGGAAAAGGCAAAACAATAATGGTTGCCAGGGATTGAAAGTGAGATGAGAGACCAAAATACCAAATACCAAAAGAGGGTATGAAGAAACTTCTCTGGGAACGAGGGCTGATCAAGCTATTTTTGGTTTTTCAAGACAGGGTTTCTCTATGTAGTCCTGGCTGTCCTGGAACTCACTCTATAGACCAGGCTGATCTTGAACTCAGAAATCCGCCTGCCTCTGCCTCCCAAATGCTGGGATTAAAGGCGTGCGCCACCACTGCCTGGCTCTATTTTGTCTTCTGTTTGCAGTAGTCATTAACAGACTACACATTTGTCAGAACTCATAGAACTGTACATCAAATGACTTTCAATGAATATCAATGAAAATCATAGGAAAAATGCCATGAGTGTTATTAGGGAGACATATTGGGAATTAAAAGAAGCAATGAAAGCTCTAACATACTGAAGAATGAGGAAAGATTGAAGAAGTGCGCTTAAGTTGAGCTATGAAAAGGGATTGAGAGAGCTGGGGAAAGAAGGTTTTAGATAGAAGAATGGCCAGTCTTTTGTATCACTGTGTGATATATCTGTGGACTCAACCAACCATGCAGAGAAAAAGAGTTTCATCTCTATTCAGACTCCCAGGCTGGTGGGCAAACATAGTCAATGGCTTTACCCATCTGTGAACCCTGTGTGTTATAACACTGACCTCAAGAGCAAGACATGCCTACTGGCGCAATGGTGGCATGACTGTTTTGGGTGTAACCAACTGCTTTTTTTGTTTGTTTGTTTATTTAGTTGGATTTCAGACCTCATTAATGGGAGTGAGCACATGCTCGGTATTGTAATCCTGATCAGAGGTCTATGTATAGCGAAATCACAGGTTCTGAATGGTGAGTTTCCTACTGTTGTTTTCCTAAGGGACATATGGACCAGAACAGCTTCCAGCCTGGGGGAAAAGAACCTTATTCTTTTTAACTAAAATTATAGTGACTATTAACACAGTAACTCATAAACAGTCAAAGTGCTAATATTACGTGACATTTTTATTCATCTACAAGGGAAGTTTTCCTGTTTGTATTAGTATTTCAATAAAATATTGATACAATTTTGCTAATATACAGATGTTAGTGAAGTTTCTAGATCTATGTCTAAACACAATTGGCCTATATAAATATAATTAACAAGCTACTAAAAGTAAAAGTTAATAGATGCCATTTACAATAGAAATTAAAAATAAAGAACTTTAGAATAAGTCCAATATATAAATGAGACCATTATGAAGATTTGTAAATGTTTATTGAAATTATATTAGTTCTTTATGGCAACTGCTGTAGTTTGAACCTGAAATGGCTTCCAAGAGTCCTATTTTGAGTGTGTGCTTTGAGAGGCTATGGAGCCTTTAGAAGTAGACCTAGCGCCTGGAAGAAGTGTGGTAGGGGTGGGCTTCTGAAGATTACCACTGGCTTCTGGTTCTGGTTTCACCTTTGTTTCTTGGTCTATCGTGTGTGAAAAGATTTTAGTATGCGCTTCGGACGATGTGAGTGAATCTTTCTTGCATGTTTTCTTGGATACAGTGGACTGATAGCCTCTGAAACCAGGAACCTTAAGTCGCTTCGGTTGAGTATTATGGTCATAGCAACTCAAAGACTCAATTCAGTTATCACGATGAGTTATCAAAGACTTGGTGGCTTAAATGAACAAAAATTATTCTCTTACAATTCTGCATGTCATGAGTGCAAAATCATGACACTGTCAGGCCACACTCTGCTCTCATGTTCTAGGACACTGATGCTCAACCTTCCTAATGCTGTGACCCTTTAATATAACTCCTTGTCTTCTGCAGACCCTCAACCATAGAATTATTTTTGGTACTACTTTATAACTCCAATTTTGCTACTGCTATGAATCATTGTGTAAGTTTCTGATATGCAGATGGTCTTAGGAGACCCCCTGAGAAAGAGTCGTTTGACCCCTAAAAGGTTGTGAACCTTACATTGAGAATTGCTGTGTATCTAGAGAGTCCTTCCATGTCACTGATAGCCTCTTGTGAGTCTCTCTTTCCTATGGTTTGTGATAACAGAATGTCAGCGCTTCTTCCTCCTTTCACAGCTTCTTTTTCTTGTCTCTAAATTCTCTTCTGTGCCTGTGACGTTTGTATTAGACTTAAGGCCACCTGAATCTTTAAAGGTTATTTAATCTCAAGATCACTCATTATGTTGGAAAGAACTTCTTCAATGTGAGTTATGTTCATAAGTTCTGTGGATAAGAACACAGACACAGCCGGGCGGTGGTGGCGCACGCCTTTAATCCCAGCACTTGGGAGGCAGAGGCAGGCGGATTTCTGAGTTCGAGGCCAGCCTGGTCTACAGAGTGAGTTCCAGGACAGCCAGGGCAACACAGAGAAACCCTGTCTCAAAAATACAAAAAAAAAAAAAAAAAAAAAAAAAAAAAAAAAAAAAAAAAAAAAAAAGAACACAGACACAACCATCTAAACAGTCCCGTAACCCCTAAAGAAATAGAAGCAGTCATTAAAAGTCTCCCAATCACAAAAAACCCAGCACCAGATAGATTTAGTGCAGAATTCTATCAGACCTTCAAAGAAGACCTAATACCAAACTCTTCAAACTATTCCATAAAATAGAAACAGAAGGACCACTACCAAGTTCATTCTATGAAGCCACAGTTACACTGCATATTCTCCCCTGGAGATGGAACAGTTTCTGTCTAATCAGGAACTTGTCACCATTTCCTTTCATAGAGGACATAATAAGAGATTTTTTTCTACTTCTATCATGTTTAATGTTCCAAATAGATTTTAAAAACTGGCTGAGTACATATTACTTTTAGCTTTAGAAGATATCATGTGTATTTAAGAGGCATTTAACTGTTATAAATTATTTTCGTGACTTAAAAAATGTCAATAATGACATATATTTTAAAATAAATTTTATTAGTTTAACAAAAAATAAAAATAAAAAAACACAGATACATCTTCCAGGATCACTGTTCAGTTTACTACATATAATGATGTCATAAATGAAGCAATGTAACATGTTATATTAAGACATTATATAACATTATATATATACATATATATATATATATACATTATATAAAGACATTAATCTTTGCAAGGCTGATTTTATTTATTAACTTAATTCAAAAAGGAACAACAAGATGCTCTTTAAAAACAACTGCAGGAGATGTGAACTCACAGAGACTGAGGCAGCATGCACAGGGTCTGCACCAGGCTGCATCACAAGAGTCCTAGGGCTAAAAAAACCTATCGGACATCTTCCTCCATCCCTAACACAGAAGCAATCATGAGTTGAGAACCACCACTTGCAAATGAAAATTTAGTTTTCTCCTAGCAAGTTTCACTGGAAAAACAAGCTCATTTTTTATAAAAGATTCATTTATTTTATACTCACTGGTGTTTTGCCTGCATGAATGTCTGTGTGAGGATGCCAGATCCCCTGGAACTGGAGTTACAGAAAGTTGTGAGCTGCCACATGGGTGCTGGGAGTTGAACCCAGATCCTCTGGAAGAGCAGCCAGTGCTCTTAACTGTTGAGTCACCTTTCCAGTCCCAGAAACAAATGATATTTAAAGGTAGGCTACATGCCCAGGAGTAGATGGCCAACAGAAAACAAACTTAGTGGTTGGTATCTTTGCCCGGTGATGAGTCTTTGTCTCATAATGTCATTCCAGGGCTTATTTTTAAACCAACTCCCCCAAAGCATATACACATATATAGATATAGAGAGTACATATTATATGTAAAGAGAGAATATATTTGTAGAAAGAATACATAATGTGTGATAAATATTCTTCTTTACTATAAGTTCTTTATGAATAAATTATGGCTTCTGGTTTAGTATTTTTAATGCAATTCCTGAGTGTGTGGATGTGTGGGTCTCTGTGTCTTCATGTGTTTCTTGGGCTCTTTTTCTTTTGTTTATTTGTTTTGTCCTATTCTGATGTGTTAGTTTTTGTTATGCAGTATCACATCATATATCATTATATTATTATGCCTTAGAAGCCCGTTTGTTTTCTAAGGAGAGACAGAAAGGAATGGATCTGGATGGGAGGGGATGGGAGATGGGGAGGAACTCAGAGGAGAAGAAGGAGGGAAAACCATAATAATAATATATGAGAAAAAAACATAAATTTTCAACAAAATAACAACAAAATTCAACAACAGACATTTTGTTAATTATGATGATGGATATGGAAATGATTTTTACTTGTCAGTAGCATAAATAAAGTTCAGAGTATTTATACAAACTAACAACTATGAAATAACTATGAAATAACTATGAATGTAATCAAGAGGAATTATCAAGGCATTTGGAAACTATTCTAAGTAAGACCATGTATCAGAAACATAAAGTTAAACAGATATTTATGTGGACTCTTTATATGTATGAAATGTGATGTTACAGGGTCTCTGTGAATGACTTTCTAATAAGCACTTTACAGCAATAGATTACCCACATTTAGAAATTGAAATTGTTTTTTTGTCTTATGTGCTGTTCAAATATCAATACTTTTGATACATAGCATTATAGATACTATGCATTGATACTTAGATGCATGCAAGCCAAATTTCAATACTATTTGACAAAACATAAAATAAAATTTACATAATAACCAAAGAGATAATAATTTTATAAGCAAGAAATATAGTACTAGTAGTAAAAGCTAAACATAGTACATTAGACTACATTAAATTTAGGACATTTACAAGTAGAAAGATGTCAAAAATACAGTGAAAAGATGAGATATCAACTTGAAGGAAACATTTAAAATTCAAACAACTAAAGATGGATATCAGAATATATAAAGAATTTCTGAAAAATTAAAGAAAATGACTAGCAAAATATATTTTATTTATAAGCATTACATTATATATCTATTTATCTATATCTATCTATCTATCTATCTATCTATCAATCATCTATCTATCTTCCCCTTCTTTCTATACACACACACTGAGGTATGTTCTAGTATAAAATTGTGTAAAACTCATAAGCATCATTAACTCAAAGTATGAACTTGAAAACAAGCAATTAAGAAAGACTTTATTTAAGGCAAGAGTTACATGGCTATAAAGAAAAAAAATGCACAAATTTTGCAGAATAACTGCTCCAAAATGATACCAGAGACTGCGTGGTTCTAGCACGCTAATTGTTACCATGGCATCACACATGTGCTGATTGGCTGGCTGTGGTAGCTTGTGTCATACATTCCAGGAAAGATACCGTGGTAAACAGTAACAAGGCATGCTCAAAGTTATTGCTGTGGAGCCATTATCCCACCTATGAGAAGCTAAGCTGAGCTGCCATGTGGGTGCTAGGAATTGAAACCCCATCTTCTAGAAGAGAAGTCACCATTCCACGGCTGAGTCACTTCTCTAGCCCAAGAATCTAAGCTGAAATGGTTGAAGGTTAAAATTACCTGAGACTTAGGAATGTGGGAGGGGTATGACTTTTGTACCCCAGACCATATCAATTCAGTGTAGAGAGATCATCTTGTGTATTGTATGGATGCCTCACCTGACAATTAAAAAGCTTATGGCCTATAGCTTAGGCAGGAAATAGAGGTGGGATATCAGAAAGAGAAAGAATTCTGGGAGAGAAGGAGGTGGGGAGAGGAGCCTAGAAGGAGATGAGGAGGTGGATGTGTGGAATCTGAGTACAGGTGACCAGCTATGGGACAAAATGTTGGTGAAAATAAATGAGTATCTTTAGTTATGATCTAGTCAGAGAGGAGCCTAGCTATATGGCCAAGGTATGTGTAAATATAATTTGAGTCTGAATCTTATTTCTGGGCGCATGGGGCTGGGCGGCAGAACCTAGACTTAACTTGAACAGGTCAACCTTATACAAGTTTGAGCTTCTGACTTTTATTTTGTCTTTAATGTGGAAGAGAAAGTGTGAAATTTTTAAGTATTCACATTTTTTATAATATGTATTTATTTATTTGATGAGTACACTGTAGCTGTCTTCAGACACACCAAAAGAGGGCATCGTATCCCATTACAGGTGCTTGTGAGCCACCATGTGGTTGCTGGGAATTGAACTCAGGACCTTTGGAAGAGCAGTCAGTGCTTTTAACTGCTGAGCCATCTCTCCAGCTCAAGTATTCACATTTTAATCATGGAAACACAAGTTAATTTAAAAAAACACAAATGAGACATCTGAGCTAGCCAAACCTTTAAAGAAGTTTCCTTGGGCTTGAGAAGCAAGAGAAAGTCTTGGATGGGGTAGACTATGTAGTGTAAATTGTCCAAGCATTTGGGATTAAAAGACAGCATTAGTTCATAAGTTATCAAGTATCAAGTAGTACACTCGTGGGGAGCCAGCAATTTCTTTTGGCCAGGAGCCTACAGAAGCTCTTTATTTGTAGACAGATGATATATTCAAGAAAGTTCACAGAAGCAAGGTTCAAACCCACAAATAAGTGCTGACAACCCACTTCTTGGGATAAAAATATGGACAAATAAACCATGATACGGCATTATGAAGGGACAGCATGGACCATAGAGATGGATGAACCGCAGTTGCTCACACAGGCACAGGGGAGCCTTTGAGCCAAATATTAAGTCAAAGAAAAATAACATGTCATAGCATAAGACATTCAAGTTTTAAAAATTTATAATGTATTTATACTTTTTTACATCATAAACTGGACAGTGGACAGGGTAGGTTTGGGTAAGGTGAGCAAGACCTTCACCTTAACTGCAAAATTCAAGGGGTGACAACAGTATTCAAGATAAACTGGTGTTGATGTTGTAGTTAAAAATACAAAATGGGCAGATCATAGCTCTCAGGTCAGTTCCTGTAATCGTATATACATCAGAGCTTGAAGCTAGACTGAGACAAATGCATCTGTGATGTTAAAGTGGAGGCAGGACCAGCTCCTGTTTTTATTGAAGTGTCATATTTTCTTTGTCATATCTAGCTTTGATTTTTAAGATATAGCATTAAAGTATGAGTTGTCTTGATTGTGGGCCTTGGGTGTTCTTAGGCTTCATAACTTGCAAAATTCTTATATAGTTATATTTTTAATGAAGGCTCAAAACAATAAAAAATAAAACATAAAGGAGAAAAAGAGGGTTTCATGTGGGAGAGGAGGCGGAACTGACAAAGGAGAGCAAGGAGAGAGGAGGGGCCCGCTAAGGGAGGGCACTTCACCAAGGGTGATACTTGTAAGTCTATTGGGTCAAGGCGGCTCTTGTTAAAATTAGCTAAACTTGCCTGTTAAGCCTACCCCCTTTCAATCACCTAGACCCTGCTTTCAGCAGTCGTGCCTAAGAATAGCTTAGCTGTAAGAAGAAAACACGTTGTGCATTCATGTGCACGAAACATAAGTTACAAGGTAAAATTATGAAAAGCTATGTTTTTGAGCTATCAAGGCTTCGATTTTGCTTTTTGCACTTGGAATTGTCAACATAGCATACTAAGCTATGGGTGACACCACTCAGTCTCTACCTGCCCTTGCTGATCAGCATATTCCTTCTGTGTGTGTGTGTGTGTTTGTATGGGTGCATGTGTGTCCATGAGTGTGTGTACAAGTGCATGTGTGTATACCTATGGGTCTGTGCATGCATGTTTGTGTGCACATATGTGTCTATGTGTGTGCGTCTGGATATATGCATGTGTGTGCATGTGTATGCATTTGTGCATGCATGTATATCAGTGTGTATATGTGTGAATGTGCATGTGAGTGTGTCTCTGTGTGTGCATGTGTGCATATGTGTATGTCTGTGTGTGTATATGTGTATGCACGTGAATGTGCATGTGAGTGTTCATGTGTGTACATGTGTATGCATGTGTATCTGTGTGTGACTGTGCAGATGTAAGTGTGCATGTATATGCACATGTGTATGCATATGTCTGTGTGTATGCATATGAGTGTACATATGTGTGTGCATGTGTATGCGTCTATGCGTGCATGTATGGGTACATATGCATGTGTGTGTGTGTGTGTTTGTGTGTGTTCATGTGCTCAGGTGCATGCATGCTATGGCACATGTGTGGAGGTCAGACACCTCTGTGTCAGTTCGTGCTTTCAGCCTTGTTTGAGATGGTCTCTCTTATTGCTCACTGCTGTGTACTTCAGACTAGCCGACCAGCTAGCATCTAGAAATTATTTTGTCTGCCTTTGCCTCCCACCTATCACAGGAGTGTTGGGATTACAGATGCATACTATGCATTGGGCTTTGGCTTGGGCTCTGGGGAATCTGAACTCTGCCCTTGCAGCCCTGGCTGACAACCATATGCTGTTATTGGAGCTACTCGGGTAATAGGCAACAAGTCCCTTCTTCATTTCTCTGATTCATAGGATTATGGCTCTTACACAGACAATCCTTGCAGTGAACTCTGAAAGTGACATATGACCATGATTTTCTTTTTTGTATATTGCAATCATTCCAGACAAAACAAAAGTAAATAAAGACAAAACAGGAACCTTTAGGTTGTCTGTGTCATATTTGTTATTCCTAACAGGATTTAAGATCAGCTTAAACATGATGATGATCATCAATATCTTCTCTGCTGTATGAGAGAGATCCTTTAATTATTAATTAACTATTTAATTGTGTAAGAATATTGTTTAATAATTTTAATATTTAATAATAATAACAACATAATTATTTAGGAATTCTTTCTTTCTTTATTATTTTTAACTTTTATTGCATTATGATGAGAAAAGTTACATGATTTCAATTTATCTGAATTTGTCAACATTTAAAAACATATTTTAAGTAAATAGAATTAAATCACATACTTGTTTCCCTTTTGTTCCCCAACTCCTCTCAGAGAGCCTCATTCAATATCTACAATATCTTTTTTGTCATATTCCTTAAAATTTATAAAATATTATAGCAATAAAAATAAATATTATAAAAGTTGTTTGATATAAAACAACAATCAACTTAACAGTCTTATGTAGATGCTTGTCTACAACAATAGTGAAAATACATTTTTCTCAATATAAATTTTAAAAATCTCCAAACATATTAACTGTATATTTTAAAATAATACATCACTACTAATATTTTCTTAAATGAACATAAATATATAAAGTCTTTTTGTTTGTTTCTTTGTTTTGTATTTATTAGAGCTTAAAATCTTGGCTCTTACTGTGGTACAAGTCCAAAATAAGAACAATTTTTAGACATTGAATTTCATTGTGATAAGGCTGTACTTCAATGACCTTCACATCACCAAAGGATTTTACCTCCATCATAGCTAAGCTGAGAGTTGACAGTTCTGCTGCACCAAGGAATGAATTGTAGGCTCGATTTTTGGATACAGACTTCCTGCTATGGTCAAAGCTATTTGACTTGAGTGAGTGACTTTATTCTCAGCCCACAGAGAACAGGTTACATTCATTTAAGAAATGGTGTGTGTATTAAGATGGTCTATCCATAAAGTCATCTACCAACTGTTTCAATGGTTCTGCTTGGAGGGTGGCACAGACATTAGGTGAGGGTAGGAATTTGGTTTATTAGCTGTGATAATTTGGAAAAGCATTCTCTCAGAGAAAGAGTAACTTATAAAGTCCTTTTCTTCAAACTTGATACAAGAGTTACAAACATCAAGCAAAGGATTCAGTCTCACTCTTTGTTGTTCTCCTACAAGCCACCTTCCTAGCTAATCATCTATGTTTCTTTTGGGTATATAAATACTTTTGAAATATATAAGCTGTTCTGAAAA
>NW_022196904.1:152813175-152816197 GCF_008632895.1 Mastomys coucha | reverse complement strand
ATCTTGCTTTTCCAGTGTAATGGTGTGTCCAGGATTTGCTATGGTGGGAGAATTGGGTTCTGATGATGTCAAGTAACCTTGGTTTGTGTTGTTTATTTTCTTACGCTTGCCCCCTACCATCTGGTTATCTCTAGTGCTACCTGCCCTTGCTAAATCTGACTGGAGCCTGTCCTTCCTGTGATCCTGGTTGTGTCAGAAATTCTCAGAGTAAAGCTGTCTCTGTGATCCTGTGATTCTGTGATCCTGTGACCCTGGGCTTGTTAGAGCACCTGGGAGTGCAGCAGCTTCCTCTAGGTGTTGTGGGACTGGCTGCGGAGCCTGGTCCCAAGGTCTCCTCAGGACACCAGCCCAGAGAGACTGGAAGGAACCCGTTCCACTGGCCTGGCCGAGTTCCTGTGTGCCTGGTCCCACTGGTCCCAGTTACTCCCAGTCTAAGAATTAATTCTTAGGTATTAATTTTTGATAGGTCAAGCAGGAGTCATAAGAACACAGCAGAGGGGGCTGAAGAGATGACTCAGAGGTTAAGAGCACTGACTGCTCTTCCAAAGGTCCTGAGTTCAAATCCCAGCAACCACATGGTGGCTCACAACCATCTTTAATGAGATCTGATGCCCTCTTCTGGTGTGTCTGAAGACAGCTACAGTATACTTAGATATAATAATAAATAAATCTTAAAAAAAAAAAAAAAAGAACACAGCAGAATTAACTAGCATTTGTTCCCCTCCCTCCTACCCTCTTTCTTTCCTGCCTGATCTTTTCCTTTTACTTCCTCCTTCAGTTTTTTTCTTTTAAAAAGAAGATATATTTTTATTGTTATGTACATGAGTGTTTCGCTTGCATCTACATTTGTGTACCACTTGAAAGGTGAAGGTACTCTGGCCAGCTCAAGCATGGCACACAGCTCTGGCAGGCCTCGCCCTTCTCCCAGATTCCCTTTGCCTGGCTAAAAACAATTAGATTACATTCCTAAAGTTGGCCACCATGGTCCATTTCCTTATTTGGCCACTTCTTCCTCCTGAGGCTGACTACTAAGGTCCAGCTATCAGAGTACTGAAGTCTAGCAATCAAAAGCCCTCTTTGGCTCACCTAATTAACAATGACCAACTAAAATCAAGCCTTCCATCCTAATACAGGGTTTCCCTTTGTACCTTTATAAAGCATCATTTGTTTATGGGCATGTCTGTTTCTTCTCTCTCTAGAAACAATCCTTCTCCTCTGAAACAAATACCCCTCACCCCTCTCGCTTTGCCTTCTCTCCCTTCCTCTATCTCTTGTATTCACCCCTTATCCTGTACTATGTCCCTCTGGGGAAAAAAATCTGCTTCGAGTTGAGAACATGGCCTTGGGGTGTCTTGAACAGATTTTCAAAGTTCCCTACTCATGCCTGGTGCCCACAGAGGCCCAAAAAGTGCATACAGATGGTTGTTAGCCATCACATGGGTACTGGGAATTAAATCTGGGTCCTCTGCATGATCAGTTAGCGGGCTTTTTGTTTTTGTTTTGTCTTGTTTCTCTGAGACAGGGTTTCTCTGTAGCAGCCCTGACTGTCGTGGAACTCAATTTGTAGACTAGTTTGGCCTTGACCTCAGAGATCTGCCTGCTTCTGCCTTATGGTGCTGGTATTAAAGGCATGTGCCGCCATGCCTAGCCATCAATCAGTTTCATAACTATGGAGCTACCTCTCCACTTGAGACAAGAGGTTCATTATGTAGCCCAGTGTGGCTTCAGGCTCCACCAGTTCTCCTGCAGCAGCTTCCTAAACACTGGGGTCACAGGTGTAAACCACAGCCCTTTCTGGTCATGAACTGGTGCTTCACAAAAAAGAGAGCATGTGACGTTGAAGGAAGGCAAAGGTTAAAACGTCCTAACTTGATTTAATGGTTGCAAACTATTTGTTTTTGTTAAGTTAGTAAGAACACCTCACGTTTCCACAGAATCATATTTAAGTATTCCTTAGTGTCAGTCCTGGTTGCCCCTTTGCTTTCAGGGTGCTGAGAGTTAAACCCTGCAATGACCACATTTTGGAAAAGAACCAGGCTTAGTGTTTCCCTAGTTTTCATCAACAAATGTTGATTTACATAATCATCTGTCCTTGATATCAAGTCTCCCGAAATAACTGTGGATTTTGTCTTTAAATACATTGGTCTTCTATTATCTTTTTGGAGATTTCAGAGTGATCCCTTCACTCTTGACATACACACCATCATGCTGTGTTGTTTTATTTTAGCATCTGGCCCTCTGCTGTTTCCCTTCTGCTTTTTCTGTCTGCACTGAGTGAACTAAATCTGCACGGTGTTTTTGTGTGTGTGCAAGTAGTGTATAGATTTGCTATTTGGGTCAGGCTTGTTCTCAGCATTATGGGAATTCTTTAAATAAATGCGAAGCCTTCCTATTTATTTTCACGAAGCTTCCAAGTTTCAAATTAATGCTCTGCCTCTTAACGAAAGGTGTCATTGCAGACAAGTTGCTTTACTTATGTTTAAATTTATTTGGCAAAAATTATATATTCGAAAGTCCTGTGCCAAAGGGACACATGTGCTGTGGAGATAAAGTCTTTGTGGAGCATGCTCCAGGCCCTGGGTCCTATCTCCATTGCTGCAAAAGGCGTCCCATATTCAACATTATCTCTTCTCTCCTCTTTCCCCTTTGCCTTCTGCTGTCCTCTCCTCCACTGTCTTCTCCTCTTCTCTGTTCCCTCTCTTCTCTTTTCTTTTCTTTGAAACAGGGTCTCATGTAGCCTAGTAATTCCTTGAAGCTGCTAAGTAGTGAGGCTGCCCTTAAATTTGTGATCCTCCTGCTTCACCTCTACCTTTCAGGGGAGCATGTCCCCCTCCCCCAACATCTGACAGGTGTTCCATTTTCCAGTATTTCTGTATTCCAGTCTTTTCTGAATTTGCATCTCCTTCTGCCACGGACCGGGATTTCTTACCGGGTCCCTTGTTCCGCCGGACGAGGGGTTCTGGCCAGGTGTGCACGGGATTCAGCTTTGACAAACAGACTAGACATGAGTGGTGTAAGGTCT
>NW_022196904.1:152805808-152812630 GCF_008632895.1 Mastomys coucha | reverse complement strand
AATGCGGAGGCAGGAGACTGACTTTCCTTGAAGTTTACGCCTCAAATACCACTGTCACGCAAAGTGTGTGTGGCATCCTTCTACCTTATGAGATCTTACCCTGATGCCCAATGTGTGAAGCCCTCCTCAACTACTCAGAGGAGTCCAGCATTTCAGACAGGCACTGTTTAATAATGCTACTCCCGTTAGCTCTGCTATGAGGGCCCTGTTTGACTTGTGTCTTTTCTGATTTCTTGCCACTTCCCCAGTTAAAGAGGGAGGCCAGGCCTTGTCCAATACTCATGATTTGAGATTTTATGGAGATTACACATATTTAAAGTTACAGGTCAACTAAGGTAAAGGGGACATTGTTCAACTTACTGTACTTATAAATTAAAATGTATTTTTTTTTTCTGGTTTAGAAATCTAGTAATCTAAGGGAAAGAAAGAAAACAAGGGTCTATGCTCTGTTGAGTGAGTTCTCTCTGAACACTCATGAGGTGGCTGAGATTATCCGGGACAGGGGACCGGTGCTGCTTCCAGTTACCTTTATTTGAAAAGAGTTGTTGTTGGTGTCTTTACTGGTTTTTCCAACTCAGCACTCACAGTCCATGGAAGGTGTCACGAGGATCCCTGGTGCCTGCTCCTAGTGGGGTTAGTGGGGCAAGGAAACAATCTAGGGGGTTGATTCGTGTACCTTCCTGTACTTACTTTGACATGAGCCCCACTACTGCACAGAGGGTTAGGGTCAGATTTGGCCGAGTCCCTCTGTAGGTGCTTTCCAGACTGCTTAGAAGCTTAGCATGGCTTCATCTCCATGCATTTATCAGACTCCTTTCTTTCTCAGTAACCACCAATGCTGTAAGAGGTTCTCTGCTCACAGCATCTCACAGGCCATCTTCACAGAACACTTGCATGGAATTAAAGGGTAGTTAAATGCATCCTCGAGTTGCTGTTTTTAACCGAGAGCCATCTCTGCTTTTAGGAAGTCCGGGACTGCTACCAATTCAACACCCACGTGTACTGGTAATGGCTGGCAAAGCATGGAGTTGGGGGCAGGCGGTTTAAGCTGTATTCTTATTTCATCTCTCATCTGAAACCTACAAGCAGATGTCTTCTACATGAACACTAACTTAGGAGCCAAGAGCATCTTGGAAAGGGAAAGCCAAGATATTTCCCATAATCCCCTGTCTTCCAATATTTTCATACCTAGAAGTAACTAGAAAAAAATGAAGTTCCCAGTGCTGGCCTACTGTCTGTTCTGCTGCCTCTTGTTGGTGCTGCTGGAGGCCTTCAGAACTCAGAGCAATGTCCTCATTGCCTCTGCTCTGCCCTTTCTAAGTCACTTCATGCTTGTGAGATCTACCTTCAGGTGGATAGATATTCAAAGTATTCCTCCCAAATATAAAGTTAACCACTCAGCATCCTACTGCATGTCTGCTAAACTGAAGGATTTTGTCAAATACTCCAAAGTTTTAAAAGTGACACTAAATTTTCCTTTAAATTTAGACACATAAATAACCATATTTTATACATTATATATTTTATACTAATTATATATAATATATCATCATATGTCATAATATGTATCAACTTCCTTTAAATTTAGAGACATATAAAGAACTTATGTCTTTTTATACTTAGACTCGATTTCCCAGATAATTCCTGTTTTATCATCTGGCTACATTTCCTCTTACCTCCCACTATCTAACAAGTACTAGGTGGTGCTGAATTCAGTAAGTCGGGAGCAAAATTTTCAGAGGCTTAGAATTTGACGGAAACCTCAGAACTGCAGCAGAAAGAAGAAAGGTGGTAAGATTTCAGTGGCTTCCTAGAGGCACGAGACGAAGGATCCTTGGGTAGGAAAGTCTTCTGGCTGAGGTTTAACACAATGCTACCACCAGGAGCATTGGTGGAGGATCTGGCTCAGAGGTTCTCAACCTGTGGGTCGTGACCCAGAATGCCTATCAGATATCCCACATATATGATATTTAAATCATGATTCATAACAGTAGCAAAAATATATTTATAAAGTAGCCCCAAAATAATTTCATGGTTGAGGAGTTACCACAGCATGAGGAAACTGTATTAAAGGGTGATGGCCTTAGGAAGGCTGAGAGCCACTGAGGCAGGGGGGTTAACGTTTAATGGGGTATACACCTGACTTTATTCAACAGAAATTGCCAGGGCTATTTCATTTCTAATATCTGTGAACCAAGTCAGAATCCATTTAAATTCATAGGTGATGAAACAAATTTTCCCAGAATGATAGGATTTTCTATTGATGCTAAAAGTAGTTATTTTTTTTTAAAGATTTATTTATTTATTTATTATATGTAAGTACACTGTAGCTGTCTTCAGACACTCCAGAAGAGAGTGTCAGATCTCATCACAGGTGGTTGTGAGCCACCATGTGGTTGCTGGGATTTGAACTCACGACCTTTGGAAGAGCAGTCGGCACTCTTAACCACTGAGCCATCTCTCCAGCCCGCTGAAAGTAGTTATTAATTATTAATACTCAGAGAAGGGCTGGGGTGGAGGTCAGTTGGCAGAGTATTTATCTAGGAAGCACAAGGGCCTGGGTTCCACCCCCACATAAACAAGTATGGTAGTAAGAGTTTGTAATTCCAGAGAAGGGGTTGTAGAAGGAGGGACTTTGCTAGACCTTGTGATCCTAAATATTGGGTTTGATTTTACTCCTTAGAAAATATTGATGCTTTATTTAGTTATTTTGATTTTTAAAATGGATTTATAAGTTAGCATGTAAAGTAATGGATTCAATTGAAATATTTTTATACATATATATCATTATGGTTTGTTCTTATTCCTTCCCGAAGCCCCACTTTGATTTCTTGTTTGTCTTTTTTTCCTGAGCACCCCCTCTCTGCTTTCATGGCATACATATTCCAGGACCCTCTCCTGTTCCCCTCTTTTAGCCTTTTCCCTTTATTCATACAATCCCCTTTCTATTTTTATGTCCCCTCCCCACACATGTAAGTACATATTTAAAAATGGATTCCACTTGAAAGAAAGCATGATATTTCTCTGAGTTAGTTTTATATCCTTTAACACAATGATCTGTCCCATCCATTTTTCTGAAAAGTGCATAATCTCTCTGGGTCTGTGTTCTGGACACTACCTGTGGAGATCTGTGGGGCTTTTGGCCTGGCTAGAGCGGCCAAGGAGTTGTTCTCTCCAAAGCAGGGAGGGAAGTTGAATAGAGGCAATTGCTGTTGTTCAGAGAGCTACAGGAGCTGGCAGAAGTGGCCACTGGTAGTCTACCCAGCGGGGCTCAGGAAGCTGAGAGGTTGGGAAGTGACCTCGGTAGGCTCAAGTAGTTTCCAGTGGTGAAAGGTTTGGGAAAGAACTCTCTTTCCAAAAAAGCATTACAATTCTTATATGGCAGAAACTCTCAGATGATCTTTGATGAAGTAATTCTCACATCCTTCTTTATTCCTTCTGCATTTTGGGGTGGGTTGGGGGTCTGACAACAGATGCTTTCTGTTGGCTTGGTCTGAGATTAGGGATGCCTCATCTTCATGTGGAGGGGCTTTAGGGTGCTGCCCCTACATGATCGATTGTCACTGTCCTCTCCATAAGGTGCTTTGGTCACAGGGACCAACCTGATCAGGGGTAGGTGAAATGCCTACCATCCCCAGCCTTCCGAGTGTCCTGGCATGCTCCATTGCCCCACAGATCTTGTTTTTCTGTGTAAAATTCCATTGTGTTCATGCATCACATTTGTCAACTCGATTTTTGAGGCTTAACCAGGGTCGCTCTGCGACTTGGCTTTTGTGCAGCAGTTAGCACAGAGAAGGTATGTCTGTAGGATGCTGACTGTGGATTGCTTGGTGTACACACACAGGCAAGGAATGACTAGGACATATGGTACTCCTGATTTCAGTTTATCTGGTGAATTTCTGTATTGATTTCCATAGTAGCTGGATCAATTTATGACCCAATAGCATGAAGTGACAGTTCTCCATTCCATGCTGATGAGTATCATCAGCATGTTTTCTTCATGACAGCTTTTCTACCTGTGGTAGAGACAGACTCTCAAAGCAACTTGAATTTGCATTTCAGTGCTAGCTAAATTTGTTAATCACTTTCCTCCTCATTTTTATTTATTTATGTATTTATTTTTTTAAAGATTTACTTATTTATTATATATAAGTACACAGTAGCTGTCTTCAGACACTCCAGAAGAGGGCATCAGATCTCACTACAGGTGGTTGTGAGCCACCATGTGGTTACTGGGATTTGAACTCAGGACCTTCGGAAGAACGTTCAGTGCTCTTAACTACTGAGCCATCTCTCCATCCCCTCCTCCTCATTTTAAAAATTAGTCCTTTGAGAATTTTCTACAATGCACTTGGTCATATTTACCCTTCCCCCAACTCTTCATCAAGGCACCCCACTTCTCTACCCACATAGGTTTGGGTTCTCAGCTTCAGTATTTACAGATACTAAGAGAAGTGACATACTGGGGGATTGTTTCAAAAGTTTACTGGTAAAAATGATAAATGACTTCAAAGAGAAACCAGAAACATAGATGGGCAAAATAAGAAACTGACAGAACCCGGGGAAGAAAGCCAGCAACAAAGAACAAAGAAAAGGAGATGAGAAAACCACTTATGGATGATAAAGACAGCAATGTAGAAATGGAAGTCACCAAAAAAATTGAGATACCAGAAAAAAAAAAGAAAGCAAGCAAAATTCCAATATGGAAGAGATGTGGCCATGAAGTCTCACCCAAGGGGAGGACTTATTGACAGTGGTAGCTTCTAGGAGAGGGAATTTGTTTTCTTTAAGAATTTGACCCCTGGTAGGTTGACCTTGCTTCTGAGGACAGTCCTAGCCCCCGACCCCCAAGACTATGTACACAGCACAAATTAGACTCCATGACTTTTTGTGTAGGTGTGCACAGGTAGCTGGAGCTACTATAAGTTGTGTAGAGAAGCCACCTTGTCTCTAGACACCTGCGTTTCTCATCTCTGTCAGTTCTTAACTTTCTCACCCATTTTTCACAATGCTCCTTGAGCCTGGATTGGAGGGAGGTTAGCATAGATGGATGATTCATCCATAGCTGACCACTCATAGTCATTTATACTTGGCACTTTGACCAGGTTTCTATGTTAATTCTTACCCACCGCATAAAGAAGTCTCTCTGATCAAATTTTAGACCGGCACATATCTATGGCTATAAACACACATATTTATAAGGTAGTTGGACAGCAAACTGATTTAATACAATAGCAGGCTCCTTGCCAAGGCCTATGATCTCCTCTACAGCACTAGACATGAAACCCTTCCCAAAGAACAGACCTTATATCCATTCAGAAAGTGGTTGATAATCTCTGTAACTGTCATGCCACTATTGTACTAGCAGGTACATCTTAGCAGGCAGGAAGGTATGTGATGGTTAATCTTGATTGCTAACTTGATACCATCTAGAATCAACCAAGAGACAAGGCTCTGTGTGGATCTGTGGGAGTTTATTTAGAAAGTATTAACTTAAGTGAGGAGACTTTCCTACAAAGTGGGAAGTGCCCTTCAACAGGTAACCAAGATACAAAGAGGTCTCAGAAAAAAAGTAGTGTCATCCATTGTCTCAGTCAGTGTTCTAATGCTGTAAGAGATGCCATGGTCACAGCTTTTATAAAGAAAAGCATTTAATTGGGACTTGCTTACAGTTTCAGAGGGTTTAGTTCATTATCACCATGGTGAGGAGCATGGGGTATGAAGGCAGACATGGTGCTGGAGAAGTAATTGAGAGCTCTATACCCAGCTCTGCAGAAGGAGGAGAGAGACCTTGGGACTGCCTTGGACTTTTGAGATCCCAACCCCTGTGACACACTTTCCCCAATAAGACCACACCTCCTAATCCCTTTCAAATAGTGCCACTCCCCAATGACCAAGAATTCAAATATATGAGTCTATAGAAACCATTCTTACTCAAACCACCACACACATCCACATTTGCATCTTGCTGATGAATATGTCTAGTATTCATCATTGCTGCTGCTATGGGCATTTTCCTCAACTGACATCAGACTCCAATTTCTTCCACCTCTAATGTGTACTGAAGATTGGAGACTATCCAGGAATCTTCTAGGAGATTGGGACTACTAAGGCATCTGACTTCAAGGATTGAACACTTGCTAGGTTTTCAGATTGTTTAGCATGCAGGCAGCTATTGTTAAACTAGTTAGTTCCTCTCATGCTAGCCAATGAAAGGGCATCATAAACCCCATTTGTCTCCATTTAAGGACCCCATTTGTCTTAATTTAAGGACCTAGCCTGATTTAAAAAAAAAAAAAAAAAGGCAGAAAGGCACCAGCTCGAGGAACAGAGCATAAGTTTTAGAAACTAGGTGATAAGCACCAGCTCCAGGGACAGACCATAAAACCTAGAACAAGACCATAAACCCCCTCCCAAAGCACAGCCTGGGGCTAATCACAAAAAAATGAGGAAATATCTCAAAATGGGCCATCTGTGCTGGGTAGCCCTATTCCATACTATGGTTAAATATTCATGACATAGGAATGCAATCCGCTGACCACCCGAGACCCCCTAACACCCACCAATGAAATTTTAGATCACCTAATCCTTCTAGAGAGTTCCCTCAGTTCCTTATAAGAAGGCCTGCACATCTTTGTCTGGGGTGGCCATTTTAAAAAATAGTTGATCCCTGCATGCTGGTTGTTTCTGTAGAATAAACGCTCTTTGTCTTTGTGTATTATCTGAGTCTGGGGTCTTCCTTCAGGGATTTTCAGACCCTTACACCAATCTAGTGAATCATTTCTTCTACTATAGAATTTTCTTTTTTTTTTTTTTTTTTTT
>NW_022196904.1:152774586-152805727 GCF_008632895.1 Mastomys coucha | reverse complement strand
ATTTGAACTCATGACCTTCTGAAGAGCAGTCGGTGCTCTTACCCGCTGAGCCATCTCACCAGCCCTACTATAGAATTTTCTAATGGCTCCATTCTCCTAGAGAACCCTGCCTAAAGTAGTATAGTAAAAAGGAAAATGAAACTACAAGGTTGGAGGGAGATGGAATGCTGAAGGAGGAGCCCTGAGAACTGGAAACTGCTAGTATGTGTGGGGATGAGTAACAGTTGAACTTGTGATTTGAACAGGTGCTAAATCTGTCTTGGGCAAGTGTCTTACATCTGCCAAAGCTGCCCTCACATCACCAGCTCCTTTTCTCTGCATACAGAGGGTTTCTATGGGCAGGGCAGATTCTTCAAACCTCCCAGGACTTCTCAATTCATAACCCGTGGGTTGTCTGATGTTTTAGCTCAGGTGGGTCTTCCAGTGCACTGACATCCTACAGGCAGTTTTGTTTCTCTGGACTTCTCAGCTGCCCTATCCCTCCCTTTGTGAATCTTGGAAGCTCTTCTCTTTCTGTATTTGAGATTGACTTTATTGTTTCCTCTCACACACTGAGTCATGTTTTCAATATGTATATTCACTCTAGAAAGTAAGGACTTTGTTTTTCATTTTGAATGAATTGGCTAATTAGTGCTGTAGATTGAATTCGGGATCTGTCACATGCTAGGTCAGTGCCCTATCACTAAATTATATTTCTAGCTCTCAACTTTTGTTATGATACCATATACATATATCACAAAAAATATACTGTGTACTATGTAGTATATTATATATTATATATTACAGGGACAGCTTCTAATCCACCATTATACCTGGAAGTCTCTAATGTTGATGTTTAAAACTTTTAACAAATTGTAAACATAGAAGAAAATAATGTAATGAATCTTATTTACTAAAAATTCAACTTTAAAATTATCAATATAGAGCCTAGTTCTTCTCACTTACATGTCCTCATTGAGGTCATTTTAAGCAAGCCCTGAAAATTAGATAATTTAGTTAATTAATTTTTTTTTCTTTTTTCTTTTCGAGACAGGGTTTCTCTGTGTAGCCTTGGCTGTCCTGGAACTCATGCTGTAGACCAGGCTGGCCTTGAACTCAGAAATCCACCTGCCTCTGCCTCCCAAGTGTTGGGATTAAAGGCGTGTGCCACCAACGCCTGGCTAGTTAATTAATTTTATTGGAGAATTGAATCTCAAACCAGCTGGACAAGTGCTTTACCACTGAATTACATCCCCAGTCTTTGGTATTATTATCATTATTATTTGTTAGATAGTATCAATATATAACTCAGGATGACTCTCCCAATAATACTGTCTCTTACTCTTGAGTATACTATATATAGTGTGCCACCATGTATGTATTATATGCCACTATGCTCAGTTAGGGGCTTTCTTTTTAAATGAACATACAACAGCATTATCATCGCATGTAAACCAATTTATAATTTATTAACATTGTTACACAAACATTTACCCTGACCTTGTTAAATTTTATACAGTTTTTTTTTCTTTTCTTTTTTTTTGGTTTTTCGAGACAGGGTTTCTCTGTGTAGTCCTGGCTGTCCTGGAACTCACTCTGTAGACCAGGCTGGCCTCGAACTCAGAAGTCTGACTGCCTCTGCCTCCCAAGTGCTGGGATTAAAGTGCTGCGCCACCACTGCCTGGCAATTTTATACAGCTTTTTGAAGTCTAAATAATACCCATAGTTTGCCATCAGACCAAAGCTCAGTAGTTACCCTTCATCAGATTTCAAATGATGTCATATTTCTGTGTTGTCTTTCAGATGTAATCAGTTAGCGTGCTTTTAGTGTGATTACAAACTATGATTTTAATATACACTTTAAAGACGTCAATCCGCTGAGGGTGTGCTGCTCTTGGAGCTCAAATTTCCTATGTTGTCCAAGCGCGGCCCCTGTGCATTGGCTCCTGAGCACTTTCAGCATAGTCTCGATGGTCTTTAATTGCTTTCGTGATGCTTCGGGTAGCAGATGTTTCAGTGTGTCTTTTACGTTCTCTGCCAGAATTAATTATTTTCTAGAGAGCTTTAAGAAGAAAATATTTAAGGATAAAAAATATGGACCCCGGAGGAGCAAACTGATCCAGGACTGGCTGTTGACTCTTTGTATTTTTAGTGGTTACAATTAGGAAACGTGTTATGATTTGGACCTTAAATGTTCCCCAAAAGCTTCATTTTAAAGGCCTGTTCACTAGATTTTGATGCTCTTTGGAGACTCTTAAATTTGTAGGAGATGTGGCCCAGTGGAAGAAAGCTAAGTCATTGACGGTATGTCTTTAAAGAAGATATTGGGAGTTCAATCTCTTCCTCTCTGCTTCCCAGTCACCAACATGAAAGCCTTCCTCAATCACATGCATCCCATCATGGCTCTGCATTGCTTCAGGCCCCAAAACAATTGGCTAAGCAATCATGATCTGAAAGATAAGCCCAGAGTAAACCTTCCTCTTGTTAAGTTGCTATCTTAGGTATTTTGTTGCAGCAACAGAAAGCTGATGGGAACAAGGGAAGAGGGGTCATTGTTGTGACTCAACCTGATAGTGTGCCTCAGAGTGGCAGGATATTGGGAAAAAAAAACATGGAGGAGTAGATTATAAAAACCCTAGCCTGCGGTAAATGGAGAAACTGGGTGATTTGGGCTATCAGGAGACCAGTCTGCTGATATGGCTGGGGACAGTAAAGGCTTCAGATGGAAATCAGAATTCTGTTCCATTCTGACAAATAATTGTGAGACTTTTGTGGGAGGCTAAGATTAAAGGTGATGACTGAGATTGTATGGCTGACTTGTTGGTCATGTGATTATGTGGGAGAGGGAGAGATGCCCACTCACCCCTTGTCAAGAGGGGGACTTACCCCACACCTAGTACAGCACTTGGGAGAGCAGGCCATGCAGCGCTCCTGGATAGAACAGTAGAGTTGGCCCTGATTGTGTGAACCTGGATGATCTAGCCTTGAAGGTAGGTGAGTCAGCGAGTTGGTGCTGCCCCTTGCTGGCTGCAGCATTGTTAGGCTGGAGAGCTCGCCCCGTGGTGTGGGTGTGGTGCAGGAGAGCTGGTGAGCTGACCAGCTCACATAGCTCTTGGGCCCTGATCCAGGTCTGTGAGTTAGGTCACCCTAAGATCTACCACACTGATGAAGATGTTCGTCTTACAAAAGCCAGAGGCCTCAAACCAGACCAATGATTCATTGCAATGAACATTTGCAAGCACACTACAGCTCCTCCAGCAAGTTTGAGGGAGAGGGGAGGGGAGGGGAGAAGTTGCAAGGGTGGTGGTCAAGTATGAGGGGATGGAGAGAGGAGTGGGATTAGGGTACATGATGTGAAATTCACAAAGAACCAATAATACGTTAAAAAAAAAAGATTATGTGGCTGAGAAAATCTTAGGCCAGCAGGACTTTCAGGCAGTGGCATGGGTATTACTAGCTGCTGTAATCTGATTTGCAAAGATAATGAGGAGCAAAAGGCATAGTAAAAACTAGCAATTTGTACATGAAAGGAATAAACTGAATGTGTGACTAGGAAGCTATGGCTGCTAAAGAGACTGGAGCCCTAAGAAGTCCAAGTGCTTTGTACTGGGATAAAACTAGAAATACCTTAAGGGCATCTCAGCAGTTGGTAAGACCTCACATCCTAAAGGTTCGAAGGTGTAGAGTCTAAGCTGTTTAAGATTTTGTTTTCAAAAAACCAAAGTGTGCCCTGCCCATATAAAACCGCTTAGCAACTGTTTCCCTAGGTTCTAGGTTCATTCCCTATGTTGTTGTCTAAGCACTCAAGAGGCTGCTCTAGGCCTGTCTCCTGCTTCCGGTGGCAGACCCTGATATTTTCTATATGAATCATTCTGTCTCCCTCTCCCTCTCCTTCTCTCTTTCTCACACACACAAGATTTATCATATATCTCTCTTATTCATCTGTCATCTATTATCTATCTATTCATCTATCTATATATCATCTATCATCTATCTATCTATCTATCTATCTATCTATCTATCTATCTATCTATCTATCATCTATCTTTTTCAGTACTAGGGACTAAACCTCTGGCCTTTCTCTCACTAGGCATGTACTCTATCTATGACTAAACCATATTCCTAGTCTTTTCTTCAATTTTTATTCAACACAAGGTCCTGCTAAGTTATCTAGATAGGTCTTAAAGTCGGACTTGGAGTCTATAGTAATGACCTTACTTCAGAACCCCAAATAGCTGTGATCACAAGCTTGTTGTGTCATCAGACTTATCATTGTTTATAGATGGTAACTACAAGAGTTGTGGTGATATAGACAATTCTAACAAGGTCTTAAGTGAAAACATGGGAAACCACATAAGTATGGTTGGCTATGTAGTGTGCAACAATGTTAGATTCCTGTAGGCATCCCCCAGAAGACAATGCATGTAGCTGTAAGAGAGAAACACTAGTTAAGACATTAAGCCAAGTAGAGGAAGTACAAGAGGAATCATGGGCTGATGAGGACACAGTGATCAACTGAGGGAAAAATTAAAGCAAAATTATAGTGATGTAAGCATTATTATGTCTGAGTTTTGTTGAAAAGGCAACTCGAGACATATCTAGAATATATTATCCCAAAACCAAGAGGCAAAATTGAGTACCATCCTGTTTCTGACAAAGGAATTTTTTTTTCCAAGACAAGGCATCTCTGTGTAGCCCTGGCTGTCCTGGAACTCATTCTGTAGACCAGGCTGGCCTCGAACTCAGAAATCCGCCTTCCTCTGCCTCCCAAGTGCTGGGATTAAAGGCATGAGCCATCACTGCCCAGCATTCTGACAAGGAATTAAACACACAATGGCCAAGTGAAAATATGAACTTGTTTCAAACAATCAGAGCAACTTTAAGGAAAAAATTAGATTTAGGCTTTAATGAATGTGCAGAATTAGAATATTTGAGATATGAAGTCCAAGAGTGTATATTAATTAATGCCCCTCAGGACCATTCCAATGTTGAACTATGATTGAAAGCTACTTGCATGTGATGAGAATATAAGAAAATCGATTTCAGCCAATACAGGAGTGAGTCGCAGGGCTCCTGTACCCCAGCATGCTGGTCAACATTTCCAAATTCCCCTGCTTGCTTTCGGTAGCTTAAGCTGTAAAGAAACAATGGTTCAAAGCAGTTGTCTTGGGTCATCCTTAGCAAATAAATCCCCACTCTAGCTGAATCCCCTCTTAAGACTGTGTTCACAAATTAAAGTTAAAAGCTAAGAGATATCTGCCACCCTGGCTTTATAACTTGCTTTCTGTTTGGAATTGTTTCTGAGCTCTTGATGTTTGGCAGGTTTTCCAGCTCATCCTAAATTAAATAAAAGAGTTGCTTCTAGCAGAGCACTGGAATGAGTCCAGCTAAGAATCGATCCAACAACAAACAACTTAATTTATGTTGGTATAAAAAGCCCTAGTCTCTGAGTGTCTGTAATTAGGAAGGCTCCAGGGGAGACTGAGGTGTGCTAAGATGCGTTTCTCCTTCCCTCTCTCTGCCCACTGCATACCCACCCACCTGTTCTTTTCATAGACTATCACAGCAAGAATACTCAGTAAGAAATTATTTGGTCTGTCACGTGGGCTTTTAGGCGTTTTGAGTGAATAACTACTGGGAAACTGTGATAATCTTAATGGATGAAGATGCTCTGAATAGTCCTTGGGAAATTGGAGGAATTTAAGAAAGAAGAGGTCTTTATGTAGAATGCTCATAAACCTCCATATTTTAAAGCTGTAAAGTGGACTCAATGTGTGCATTTGCATGTGTGTGTGTGTGTGTGTGTGTGTGTGTGTGTGTGTGTTGTCTGCTTTCTCTTGTCTTTGGTTTCCTTCCTGAGTTAGTAAGGGTTACCTTTAGGTATGAATGATACAAACCACTACATACTAATGATTAAAACAGCATAGACATTGATTTCTCAGAAAGATAGTCCAGAGGTGAACTGCCAGAGATTGGTATGACCCAAAGGCTACCATTATCCTGTGGCCTTGCCATGGTCAACATGTATGCATTCTCTTGTGGTTCCTGCAGATATCAAGATCCATAATGTGGCCAGCAAAAAGGCTCCTCCCAGAAATGAACCATCAGTCAGAAATAAGTATGAAACACAAACATTTTTATTGCTAAGAAGCCACAAGATTAGCTAAAATCTGGGACTGCATAAAGGGATTATTGAAGACTAGATAATAGAGTAGGGGGGGTTCCTGTTTTGAACCATTGTTACATATCTGTTGTTGTTTGTTTTCTTGTTTTTTTTTTCTTGATTTAGCCTTTAGGAAATAATCCTGTATGAATTCTATATTATCTGCATATGCACACATGGTTCTGTTCTTCCAGATGATTAGAATTCTGCAAGTTACATTCCACTATTTCTTGCTTGATCTTTTTTTTTTCTGCATGAAATGTATTAAGGAAATTATTCCAGAACTGTGAGTGTAGATTTAACATATTTTTTCTCAATAGGTTCAGAGTTTCTCACTAGATATTCATAACTCAAGTCCTACTGGCAAAACTTAATTATGTTTTGTGTTATGAATACATAACAATAGCCATAATTCTAAGTCTTGACATGTGTAAATTTGTAGGATTTTTTTTTCTAGAAGAAATTTCTAGGTCTAAATCTTGGTAATGGTTATTAAATTTCTCCCAATGTGTTCCACATTATGCCTCCTCTACCCTATATGACAGTATCTGTTTTCGAACATTCCTATCTTCCAGTGAACTATAAAGAAGCATCTATTTGACTTTTCTGGTAGGGCAAGCATATTCCCCTGCCCCACTTCACCATCTCACTCACTCTAACAGCTGCCTGTGTTTCTTGTTCTGTGAATTCTGTTGTTATTTATCTTTCTAATAGAATGTATGCTTGCTCATTAGCTTGATGTCTTTATATATGCAGAATTTGTCTTCTTTTGTCATCTATGCTACAAGCATTTTTCCATCTTTGCCACTTAACTTATTATGGAATATTTTCCATGCTCAGATACAGAATTTGCATGTCTCAAATAGGTCATTGATCACTTTAACGTCTCCAGAGTTTGTTTTTCTTGCTTAGAAAGGTTTTTCTTATTCTAATGTTAAATACAAAAACCCATATTTTCTTTTAGTAGATTTGTATGCTCAGGTTTTAGGCTCAATTCTTTTATCTGTCTGGAATTCATTTTGTTATCAGAAATGAAGGATTCCAATTCTACTTTTCTGCTAGACAGCTAGTCACTTGTGCCACCATCAGTTATTGGATAGCCTGTCTCTTTCACTCTTAATTAAAATGCCACCTTTATCATACTCTGAATTACCATATGTGTCTTTGTCTATTTTTAGACTCCTCATTCTGAACTGTTCATCTGTCTCCTTTTGTGCAACACTTCCAGACTCTGTTAATTATATATATATATGTATGTATATATGTATATACATATATATATGCACCCATATACTACATATAGATAATTTACCCTTATTATTAATATTATTTTCATTTAATTAATTAGAATTTTATTTATAAAATTTGTAATAATTTTGTTATCTATTCTGGCTTGCTCTTCTTTCAAAACAAACAAACAAAAACCAAAAACCCAAAAACCTTTAGAATCTGTTTAGTGCAAAAGTTCTGGTGCCATTAATGAAATAGTATCTTTATAACATTAAATCTTTAACTTCAAGTAGTACTAGAAATATTTTTCATATAAATTCTGTCAAGTTTAATACTAGATGTATACTTTATTGTTGAAGTTAAGTGTTTCTCAGTACAGGAAAAAGTAGTTTTCATACTTTTTGTAAAAGTTTTTTACTTTTTAAATGATTTTTTAGTGTATATTCCCGAGTTTCCAGATGTGCAATCACATCTGCTTCAAATAATAATAGTTCAGATTTGCCATTATTTTTATTACTCTTATTTTATTTAATGTATAGTTATACTGATAGTAAATCCAAAATAAAATAAGAAGAAAGATAATTCTTCTTTCTTTGAATAAACCCAACCTTGAAGCCAAATCTCTACAAGAGATAACAGCAAAGGGCTTAGGTGCTAGAAGCAAGCAGACCTGGCATGGTCAGTGTTGACTGTAAAGTTGGTGGGATCTAGAATCACCTGGGGGCAGAGCTCTTGGGGATGCCTGTAAGTTATCTTGGATAATGTTAACTGAGATGATCAAGTTAGAGCTGCCCACTGTGGGTGGCACCACTCCCCTGGATAGGCTCCTGACTCTGTATGCAGTATGAATGACTGCTTCAAGCTTCTAGTTCCTTGCTTTCCCTACCACGAAGATGAACTGTACTCTTAAAC
This sequence comes from Mastomys coucha, assembly GCF_008632895.1. Classification (NCBI taxonomy): domain Eukaryota; kingdom Metazoa; phylum Chordata; class Mammalia; order Rodentia; family Muridae; genus Mastomys; species Mastomys coucha. The sequence continues at coordinate 152,797,443 of NW_022196904.1, read as the reverse complement.
TGTGAGCTAGAATAAATGCCTTTTCCCTTAGGTTGTGCTATCACAACAGAAGGAGAAACTAAAACAAGGCTTCCTTGCTATCTGCTTACTGTATCTCTTCTCATCTATCACATTGGATGCCAGGTGAATACTCTTAGGGCTTAATGCTCAGGGCTTAGAAACCCCTCACTGTTCCTGCTAACATTTTCTTTTACTGATGAGGGATCAGAAAAATCATGACCCAATAAAGTTGATAAAATAGTTTGCCCAAAGTAAGCAAACAAACACCAGAAACACCATATTTTAGGTAAGAACACTGACCCATGTGAAATAAATGAACTCAGTCTATACTTGTTGTGGATTGCTGTTTGTATTTTCTGCTCCCTCAAGAGGGGTGCACAAGAGAGATGATGTCAGGTGAAATCTTAATTGATCAGGTAAGGCTAGAGCATGTGATTGTGCAGTAGAAGAAAAAGGCAGAGTTGAAAGTTTTAGAGAGGAGAAAGAGGAAGAAGGAGAACAATATGGAGGATGGAAGAAGATGGAGGAAGAAGATGAGCTGGGGCCACGTGGCCTGAAGGAGACACAGGTAGTTAAGGAATTCATAGATGGGCAATGAATAATGTAGGGTACATTTGCCCAATCTAGGTATGCAGCTTGTATTTATATCAATTGAATTTTGTGTTCTTTGCATGGGCATTTTGGGGTTGGAGATTTACTGTTATAAATATTACAAGTCTCTAGTATAATCATTTTATGGGGCTAAGGGAATCTGAGCAAGTGGTAGCTGGCTTTTTACAGACTAGCCACAGTGGGTGGATGGCCTAGGAAGTGTGAGTGGCTCAGTCACTGGCTGACCTTGGGAACCCTGACCTTGGGGGTGGGCAAGACCTCTGAGGCCAGGGCATAACCATATTTAGCGTGGATCATGGATCGTGGATCATTGTTTTTTAAAACTACATGATACATATACTTACTTTCACTTCTTAATTATTTACAGATTAAGAACACAATAGTATGTATACATTTACAGATGAGAAATATAGGGTACAAGGCAGTAAAAACTAGGTTACAGGCAAGTGTTACAACTACCTAGGACAGTAGTTCCTGATGTTGTAAAAGCTTAGGATTCATTTGATTTAGTACCTCCTGTTCATTCTTGTGTCCTTTAAGTCAGGAAATTTAGGAAATAGATAGGAGGCATATAAGATGCTGAGCATCTCAATAGTCGAGATGAATAGTGACATGAGGAATAATAGCAATCAGGATTATCTGGTGTCTGGGGGTTTGGGAGGGAGGGCATGAAGCTTCCATCTCTTCTGAGACACAGAAACAGGAGCAGGCAGAACTCCAGAGGGTAGCCAGAGACAGCCCAGCATCTTCACAGAACCGAGGGAGTACGAATCCCAAGAAACCACTCAAGACAGTAGTGAAGACTGTCACTCATTGCCTGCAGGACCTGGAAGAAGTGACTTAATGTCCTGGTGCTTCAACTTCTTCATTGACAGTGGGGTTTAATAACTATCTATTTACCTGAAAGGTGGGTTATTATGAGTCCAATTAAAATTAAAACCTGATGTGAGTTAGGTCTCAAGGTCTCAAGGGTCTAAACCAAAGACAACAGCATCATCTCTGATCAAGAATTTAACACACTTGAGGGAAAATAATCAATCTTGAAAGTTCCACAACTTGTTTTAAAGGCAGGGTGGTAGGAATCACCAGTGTGCTTCTGTGGTTTGGAGCAGTTGTTTGCATATAAGAACACACTGACTTACTTGTAAAGTGTAAAAAGTGAATATCTCTCCTCCTCTAATTCTCCATGGTAACCACCATTACAGGTAGGCATTGTCCTGTGTGGGCTCCTGTAGTGGTTATTCCTGGTTGTCAACTTGACTATATCTGGAATGAACTACAATCCAGAGTTGGAAGACTCACCTGTGACTCTAATCTGGCATCTGGGAGATACACGTTTCTGACCTGGATCTTGGCATGGAGATCTTGAGGCATAGTAGCTGTGAATCCCAGAAGATTAAGACAGGGGTATCTCTAAGTTCCAGGTCATCCGGGACAAAGCAAGTCCCAGATCCAGGCGTAGTGACACATACCTTTAATCTGGGCCATACCTGTTGGAGACCTACATAAGGACATTGGAAGAAGGAAGGCTCTCTCTCTCTCTCTTTGCTTCACCTGCTTGCCTTATGGGACTGAGCAGCTGCTAGATCCTTGGACTTCCATTCACAGCTGCTGCTGACCATTGTTGGGGAGTCATCAACAAATTCCCTTACTATATAGAGACTACCCATATGTTCTGTGACTCTAGAGAACCCTGACTACAGCTCCCTTGCAAGGAAAGCCTGAAGCAAGACTTTGGCCATTTTCTGGGCAGACAAGTGACAAAGAACATCATAGGGAGCAGAAGAGACAGGCAGATAGAAGGGACCCATACATGGCCATATAAGGAAGATCCTGGGGTTCCCTTCCACTAAGGCCCAGAAGAAGGATACAGTTTGGTAATCCTCAAAACATCAAACTTTGGGTTACCAGATGAGCCTTCATTTTTCAACGCTAAGTATATACCCAAAATAACGGAAAGCACAAATGTGAGCAGACGCTCATCTATCAGTGCACATGGCAGGTCATTGACAACATCCAAAAGCCAGAAACAATATAAATGTCCATCAGCTGATGATTGTATAGAGAAAGAGTAGTTGATCCTACAATGGAAGTCTAGGAATGAAAAAGAATGAACTACTGATATAAGCTACAAAAGAATGAACTTTGAAAGGTTGTACTTAGCAAATTAAGAGTGTCAGTAGCTCTCTACTGCTGTTAAAAAAAAAAAAAACTGAGTGAGATGATCAACTCACAGAGAGGCTTCGGACGCTTCAGTCCTGTATCCGTTGGCTCCCTGCTTTGGAGCCTGCTGGAAGGCCGCACAATGTGGTCGGAATTCATGACAGACAAAGATGCTTCCCACATGACAGCCAGGAATCAAAACAGACAGATGACCAGGTAAGTGTCTCACAGTCCTCTTTGAGAGCATGCTCTCAATGACATACCTTCCTCCCACTAGGCCCTACTGCCTCAGGATGCTACTGACTTCCAGCTGCTCCAGGATAGGGATAAAAGATTAGCATATGGGGCTGGGTGTATTACACATACAAATTATGCCATTACACGTTAAGCTAGAGTAGATAGGACAAAGAGTGAGTGATACCATCTTTCTTTCTTTTTTTTCCTTGACAGGGACTTTCAGTGTAGCTCAGGATAGCTTAGAAGTCCTAGTCCTCCCACCTCCACCTTCTGGATCCTTGGATACACTGCCACACTTGACTTTATTATATAGAATAATTATCATTGCGAAGACATAAGTATAATAGAGGTTATCAAGGACAGCGGGTAGGGAGAATGCAGACTCGTGGCCTATGGTACCCATTTTAACATAGAGCTTATATTGGGGATGAGAGGAAAGTTCTGGAACTAGATACTGGTGATGATTATATAATATCACCAGTGTGTTTAATGCTATGGAATTTTTACATTGAAAATGGTTATAATGGTAAGTTTATTTCCTGATATATTTCATGATAGTTAATAAAAGGAAGAGCTCCTGAACCCTGTCCACATGTGCCAGCAAATCTGTCTGTTCGTCCCTATGTCCACCAGCTAGGTACTGTCTTTAGTAGAGGCCCATATCTTGCTGTCCCTGGCTCTTGTGTATAAGGCTAAGTGGACTCCCTCAGAAGACCACAAGGTGGAGTGTGGAGAGAGTATGGGCAGCTTTTCTGGTCAATAGCATGAGCCAGAGCTTGTGTGGAGTCATGTACTACACCAGTGCCTGAAAACAGAGACAGTTCAAGTGGATGAGACTTGGGGTCTAAAATGTTTCTCAGACGTTCTTTCGATGCTTATGCACTTCCCAATACACAACAAGGCTGTCTATAGATGCATACCTTTCTATACATGAATAATGTAACTTATACAAATATGAAATCATGCTGTGCACACTGTTTGGCAATTAGCTTGCTTTTCTTGTGGACACAGAGCTAATCTTGAAGTTACACAGATACCTTTGTCTTTTTAAGCTCTGCAGGGCGGTCCAGTGCATGGAGGTGCCACAAAGATTTTTATCTGCCGTAGTTGTATTTCTTTATTTATGAAAACAAAGTGACTCTTGTCAAAGACACCAGTGATTTCCATGCTTCCACATCTAATGATTTATGTGTGTGGTGTATTTGTGTGTACATGTGCTTCTGTGGCGTGTATGTGTGCCTTCACATGTGTCTGCATGTGTATATACGTAGTATGGGTGTGTATGTATACGTGTTTGTGGCGTGTGTATTTAGTGGATGCATGAGTCTGTGGGTCCACACTCCCATGCATATGACAGTAAAAACACCATAAAAAGATGTTGGATGTCTTTCCTTTTGGTTCTCTGCTCTGAGGCAGGCTCTTTCCTGAACTGGATGCTCAGTGTTTCATTCAGGCTGGCTTACTAGTAAGCCCCCAGGACTAAGCTGTGTCTGCTCCCATGGGCATGCACCCATGACCAACATTTTATGTGGGTGTTGGAAATTGAACTCAGGCCTACACGCTTGTATGGCAAGTGTTATTACTCACTGGGCCACATCCCCAGTCCCTAGTGAGTTCCTTTTTTGATGTACCTAATATAGATGTCCACTGCTGTCATCCTCCTTGATGTGTGTTCTTTTTTTGGGGGGGGGGGGGGTATATGTTCTTTGCTCCAAGTCACAGAGCTTTAAAGGGATGAGCAGAATCAAATCATGATTATAAGATAGAACAAGGTTCATTTTTTTTCTTGCTTTTGAAAAAAAAAACGTTTTTTCAAGCTGCCTGTCCTTGAATTTTCTGAAAGCAGGAGAAAATTCTCAAAAATGTTTAACTTGCCATTTGAAGAGGATATCTACTAATTATAGTTTGCAGGCATGAGCAACAAAATAACACACATGTGGATTATAGCGCTTGGCATTCTTTGCTCACACTGAGTGAAGTAGGGTATTATTAGTTGAGAATTATGTGGGTAGGACATAAATGAAGGGATTGTAACAATTAAGTGAAAAGACATCGTTTTCTTCTTTTCATGTCAGTACATTTTAACGCCTTTCAAAAGCCAATCTCACTTAATTGAAATCACTTCAGGAGACTTATGAGTACCTGTTCCGAGCTTTTAGTAACTTGTACAATTTAGAGCTGACATTTGGAATCAAGATAAACAAAGCATAATGTTTATGTTGGTTAGAATGCAAAAAGGACAGAGAAGAATGGAATCTCAGACACCTTGGGTTCTGGATGCCATAGCAAAATCATGTAGAACAACTGGTTTGACGGGACTTTTTAACATCTCATCTGGGGGAGGGGACATATAAGGTCAAATTGCTGGCACTCAGCATCTCCTGTGTCTTCTCTTTCTGGCTTATAGACAGTGGCTTCTCAGAGTATCTTCACATGAGAAACAAAGGACACTGCTGCCTCTGTCTGTAATGGCCTTAATCCCACTGTAGGGGTGCTACCCTCAGGACTTCATCTACAACATGAACCATCACACCTAGTCTATGTGGTGCTGGGCATCCAGGCCAGAACCTCATGCATGCTAGAACAGCACTTTGTCCTGTATTTCTCATATTAGCATAAAGCCAAAATGAATTACAAATGAAATACTAAGTAAGATGTAAAACCAACAATATTTAAATTATGTTGAGCATGGCTGGTGAGATGGCTCAGCGGGGAAGAGCACCGACTGCTCTTCGGAAGGTCATGAGTTCAAATCCCAGCAACCACATGGTGGCTCACAACCACCCGTAATGAGATCTGACACCCTCTTCTGGTGTGTCTGACAGCTACAGTGTACTTACATATAATAAATAAATAAATCTTAAAAAAAAAATCATGTTGAGCAGAAATGGTCTTTTTTCTCACAGTGAATTAGGCAGATTAACTGGAAAAACACCATAAGTATCCACTAGTAATTTCTATAGATAGTCAGTCAGGTCCAAAGCAGTTATGTTTCCTTGTAAATGCAATGTTTAGGATCTTATTAATGACTCCGAGACGATGAAATTGTTCAGGTGCCAATTTTAATGAAGTATCATAACTGAATTATCTTATTTACTTGAAGATGTGGTAACTACGTTGCCTTTGCCCTCTGAATGCCGCATTAATTATTACCTAGTTATATTACTAATGAAAGTAAAATCAAAAGTTTACCAGATGAGTTATACATTAACTACCATTCAAAATTTGTCCTATCCATTACGCATAGTTGCTGATGTAGCCTGAAATCAGGTCCTCGTGAGCTGGGCAAGTCTACAGCGCTGCTTGCTCGATGGTTCTTTCATTTTCCATCCACTTTTCTCTTTGAAGTCATGTCCACTGTTCAAAGACAATGTTAGCTGATGTAATAGCCAACCCTTGCATTTTCAGCAGTGGGACCCAGAAAAGCTCACATCTGACTTCCACTAAATTCTAGTTGGAAGCATTTTGTGTTTGTCCTTTAAGGGTCTATCCTGCCTTCATTGTGGCTTTATTTGCCTTTGCTCTTTAGGGCTCATCTGCTCAGCCACCAAAGCTGACTGAAGACTGTGTGGTGAGGTAGAATTTGGGGTGTCGTTGCTACCAGTGGTTGGAGTCTGGGCTGGGTATTTCCAAGGTCTTGGCGTCTTGTTGAGAATGAAACAAAAGTCTGCATAGAAAGCAGAGTATCCAGGAAACTTTACTTCAAGGCAAAACAACAGTCCCGGTCAGAGAGTACTTGTCAAGAGGACAATGGGACCTTAGTCTCCAATGAGACAATGAAGTAGGATCCTGAAAATGTTTTGAGGTTCTGGGGGTGCTGAGGCTTTGCTCTCATGACTGGAATAATGTTATTATGGAGGAAACGGGTCTACTGACCATGTAGCTACTGCATCTGCCATAACACAAGCCAGTCTCTTCAGTCTTTCTCTCTTGTCTCTCTTGCCCTCCCTCCTTCCCTCCTCTCAACTCTCCTTCTTTAATGAGATGTTACCAAAAAAAGCCCTTACCAGATGCAGGTTCTTTACCCTGGAACTGTAAAACATAAACTTCTACCCTTCATGAACCACTCAATCTTGGATATTCTGTTATAGCAACAGAAACAGACTAAAAGAACACTCATAGACACTGCCTACATTCTGTCATGTAGAAGTCAGGCATTTGGCCACACCCAAATTATGGAAGCTTAGTACCTGCAGTCTAGCTATGTACTAAAAGGAAAAGAAAACAATAAACAAACACACAATAGTCCTCATTATCTAAATATACTTTTAATATATTTCTTATATATATAAGAATTTATATATAAAATTATTTATGTATAAAATAACCAGAATTTCTTACATAAGTCAAATCATAAAAACAAATACTGAAATAAATCCTCTTGTATGTGTTATGCCACAGTTTAGATGGCCATCATTAAGATATTTACTTCTTAAATGCTTTCTCTCTCTCTCTCTCTATCTATCTATCTCTCTCTCTCTCTCACACACACACACACACACACATATACATGTGTGTGTGTGGATGTGTTTGTATGATGAAATAATTCCATTAAATCATTTAATGTTGAAATTTTCTTTGAAATCTGGAGGAATTTTGAGAAAATATATCTTAAAGAGCTCTGAGCCTCAGTTTTAGAAAACATTTTCCTAGCTGAATCTCTGCCCTACTCAAGCTGAAGTGTTTCTCTATATCCCCACAGCCCCAGTGATATGGCCTTGGATGTTATCTACACAGTTCAGCGGCCTAGACTGTATCCTTCTTTTTCAAAAACTGATACAAGTTACTGAGCATGTAACCAACATTGTCTTCAATAATCTTTGATTTATTTTTCTTATTATTCTTATATAGATTCAGAAATATGTTCATATCATTGTTAGTTTATGAGTAAGTAGCTTGTTTTATGAAGGGAATTATAAACTAGAATCTGGAGAAATTTTGCACACAAGAAATCAGGCAGGCAGACAGGAAGGGTGTTAGGGATGTTTAAAAAACTTTAATTAACTCAGCCTTAAAATATTTTTCTTTTCTGTTTTTTAATATTAAGGTGATCTTTATAAAATAATGACTTGATCATCAGGATTCATATTGTTTGTTTATTTTTTAAAGTCAATTTATTTATGTATTTTACATTCTGATTGGAGCAGCTTTAACTCTCTTTTGCTAGTAACTAACCATCTATTGTTAGTAACTATCTATTGCTACCCAAAAATTCCTGTTATATATATATAAACTTCTATATATCTATATTTATCCCTACTGAAGACTTAGCTTTCATGATACCCAGGCACAATGCATGATTCCAAATGAGAGAAGCAACCGATACTCCTACCCAGCCATGACTCCCATGAACCACAGCAACCAGCATGGCACAGTAACCCTAAGGATACAGTAATGGCACACATTCCTTAGAAGAAACCAATAGCTCTGAAATCAAACTTAAGACCTGCTCACAAGAAGGAAATCCTAGACAACTACCCAGGGCTAATAATGAATCACAGATCTTGGAGCAGAACCTACAGCACTAATTTACTAAGCTGGCAAAATCCCTATCTACATTCTAAATATTTGGTCTTATACCCACAAATAAGTGTGGTTCTCCTCACCCTTCATCCAGTAAACTCTTTCCAATAGACAGAGACTATTACAGAAAACCACATTATATCAAGACATAGCATTTTGAGTCTAGTCAAAACTGATACATCTACAAAACAACTCCTGCATCTAAGGCTTGGGGATCATTGTGGAAAGGGTGCAGAAAGACTGTAAGAACCACAGGAACAGGGAATTTGCTGTGAGATTGTGTCTTCTCAGAATGTCAGAAGCTACATTCATGGAGTTTCACCAAAGTAGCTACCTAAGCATGACTTGAAAGAGGACAAACACAATAGATGTGACAAAGAGGGAAAGACCATTAGACTTCAACTCCACACAAAGAGCTGAATCTAAGAGGACATGTGAGAGGGGAAAACCATGGTCAAAATATATTGTTTGAAAAAAAACTACACACACACACACACACACACACACACACATACACGTATATAAACAATTAGTGATTTTAAAAAAAGGCCATGAATTGAAAGAGGGCAAGAAGGTTCATCCATGAGGGTGGGAGGAAAAGGAAGGAGGAAATGATAAAATTATATCATAACCTCAAAGTATAAAAAAATAATTTTTAAAAGTGATGACAGTCTGAATGGGGGGGGTGAAGACAAGAAATGAAGCATAGTCGCTGCAATCCTTACAGAACCCCAAGAGGAAACTGAGCTCAATGAAGTGAGATGATGTTCTTAAGGAGGGTTCCAGTCCAAAGTTGCCGGTCTGCCATGCTCAATAGGGTCATACTACTTTCAATGAGGCAGTCACTTCTGGAGATTACAGAAGAAGAAAGGGGTTCTTGTAGTGTTTGTCCTTTGCAAAAGTGAGGAAAACTATTCTGGAGGTCATCCACTGAACCTCTCTCTCAACTTGCTGGCTAAAAATGTATCACATCCTTGAATGTGGTAATATAACTTGCAATTCTTCCTCCTGAAAAGCAGAAGCAGGGGGACTACTTTGACTTTGAATCCTGGTTTACATAGTAAATTCCAGGCCAATGTGAGCTGCAGTGTGAGACCAGTAAGCAAACAAACAAACAACCAACCAACCAACCAACCAACCAACCAAGAATACCACGTGTTAAAATCCACTCTATCTACTGCAGTACAAACAATAGGCCATCTGCTAGAGTAACCACTGAGGGAGTTGAGGATTACTTTTTTTGATAGAAGTTCTGTGGACATGAAAGAAGCAGGGAGAGGACCATTATCACGCTTGTGGTCCACACCTTCAATCTCACACTTTGGAGGCTGAGGATTATAAGTTTAAGAACATCTTGTGCTACATGGGAAGGTCTTGTTTCAAAACATAGATTGGATCAAGGAAAATGCTTACTAATGTCAGTCACTGAAGTCAGCTATTTTAAGACCAAAGCTGGGAGCCTTTTACTATACAACATATTGCTTGAGCAAGTGGGTATAAACAGAAACTTGCATGTGAATTCAGGGACTGAAGGGCAGGAAGGCTTCTCATTCTTCTCTAGGACCACTAAGTATGTGATAACATATGAAAACATCTGTGCATACCGTGTGAAGATCCTTCCCTTATTCTTCCTTGTGATCTTATCAAGGTAACCAAGCACCATAAAGTCATGCTGCAAATGGAGATTCCATCACAATATTGATTATTCCAAATCAACTCTCAGGGGCTGAAGAAATTTCATAAGGAACAGAAATGAAACTCTAGGAGATTCACAGAAAAGTCAAACAAAGTGCAGACTTTTAAGTAGCATTTTCTCCCAAAGTACGTCAAAGCAGTACAGATATGTGGAAAGATACACGAGTTCTATTAGTAATCACAAAAATGCAAATGAGTATGAAAACATTGTACTCATCAAACTGGGATTTTTAAGCTTAGTACTAACTTTTTATAAGCTGTTTATAGAAACAGGTGCTCTGATGTGCTGATGGGAATGTTCTTCTTGTGTCCTTTCTGGTTGTCACTTTTATCATTGTGTGACAAAGCTGGTTGGCTGTTTCTCTCCTCCACACACTTCAGGATCACATACTGCATGGACTGTATCTCCTATAGCTGAGTCTCACTTGGGCCCAGACCACTAATCTTTCACCAGATGTATATTTAATTTTTACAAACTTACTGAAGGGTCATTGAATTTGTATTAATAAATATTTTAAGAAGCAAGTGTAGTCTTTAATGTCTCATTGGGTTTTCAGAGATCTACATGAACGATATGAGTTATATATCAAGAATTTTCGTTTTTTTTGGTTTTGTTTTTGTTTTTGATATATCAAGAATTTTAAATAAAGATGTTTATCCTGCTGTAAGGTTACAGGCTCAACAAGAAAAAAAGTTCAAGGAGATAAAAATAGATGGTATTAAGGAATTAACTCTCTAAGTATTGACACATTCAGGATAATAGTTATTAAAAAGATCATTGTAGACTTGGAAAGATCTAGCATTTAGCTCAGCATTTGAGACCATTGACTGCTCTTCCAGAGGACCTAGTTTCAGTTTCCAGCACCTATGTGATGGTTCAAAACCATCTGTAACTCTAGCTCTAGGACATCCAAAGTCATCTTCTGAGCTCCTCAGGCTCCAGGCATCTGTGGTTTACATATATACAAGCATTCAAACGTTCATGCCCATAAAAAATTAAATCATTAGGAAAGATAACTGAAAAAATTAGTAATGTTGAAAGTTGTTTACAATCAAATCAAATCAAACTAGATTCTATTTAAAATAATGGAGAGATAAATGTGTAGGAAAGTACAGGGAAAATATATAGTAAAATGTGTCAGTATAGTGGCAAAAGAGCTATCATTCACATAACATGAATTACTGTTTATTTCTTTTGAGACATAATCTCATGGAGATGTCACAGTGAGTTGAGGCTGGCTTTGAATTCACTTTGAACTGAGGAAGACTTTGAACTTCTGAGCCTCCTGCCTCCAATGAATGAGGCCTGTGATTACAGGTCTCTTACACCAACTCAGCTTAATGACTTTTTTTAAATAAGAAATGGAAATGAATGTCCATTTATTTATTTAGAAAACACAATGTCATTTGATTGCTCCTCATCAAATGCCTCTTATTTTGGTAAATAACGAGGATGTGGTAAAGATCTTTGTCAACCAAACTGAGCATAAAGAACCAATTAGTCATAGTTCTGTGACAGATTGTGGGCTGTGTTTCCACTGTGATATCTGCAGAGAAGATATAAGGTTTAAAATATTAGAATAATCACAAAAAGAATCACCTTTCTGTATAAATTATGGAACCATATTTTTCACATCTGGTCTCCATAGGTCTTCCATTATTTCTAAAGATGAGCTTCTCCCAGTGAATCCTATCAGTAGGGGTGGCAATGCTATAGAAAAGCTCATCCTTGCCCCTCCCTGCACAGCTCTTTAAAGGTCTTTGTAAGCACATGTATCAATAGGATGCAAGAGTCACATCACTAATTAGAAGACATTTTATCCTTTTATCAAAGAGATGGCAGCTGGTTTTTAAAAAATTCTAAGCAAAATGGCATTTAACATGTGACTGGGTGCTATTCAAAGCTGATTAGAAGCAGTGGGGTCTTTTTTGGCCAATCCCTGATGCTGTGGGTGATTTACCATGGTATGTTTAACACCACCCACTTGACACATGGATCTATTGTTTCCAGCACATTTTGTAAGGTCCACCATGTCCATCAGAAACTTTCAGGAAGCTCCCTGAGAGAGTTTATTTATCATTTTTGGTCTTATCAGGCCTTGCTCTCATTACCTGACCATCAGCCCTTGACCCCAACATTGCATCATTTAGAAACTGGAAGCAACCAGGCAGAAAATGAGCCTACAATGTTCACATAAGCTACACCCTGACCTGCGTCTCCATAATTAATTTCTTTCCTGGGCTCTGGCTCTCATCTTGACATTTGTCTTCAGGGACTGTCCTCCATCACTTACTTTCTTCTTTATCTCAGCTTCTTCAACAGTGGTGATTTTCACATCTCTTTGAATAACATCAATGACATGGCAGCCTCCAGTTACTAAGTGTTTTGTCTGTACTGAACATGGGACTGGTGACTTTTAAATACATTACATTATTTCTTTCTAACCCCTCCTTTCTGGATGTTTTCTGTATTTTGCATAGTAGGAAACTAAATTTCTGAAGGGTTAAGCACCATACAGTAATCACTATACCTCAGATTCAAAACAAACTCTGTGGTTATGAGATTACATCTTAATCAGGGGTAATCTCTGAAAAAAATCATCTTTGAACTTGGAGAGCATCCATCTATCTATCTCATCACAGACATACTTCCTGGAGACGTGTGCATACTTGCCCTCTCCAGCCTCCTTTGCAAGCCTCAACCCACAGCATTTTGTCGTATGCTTCACAGCACTGAAACTGCCCTAGGCAGCATCACCAATTACTTTCCTGTTTCTTGACTTTTCTGCTATGAGCCTAGCCTTTTATGACTAGGCCACCTCTCCAGTCCTCCTTCCTGTTTCTAAGGCCAAAGGATATTGGGTCCTCCATCTTACCTTCACTTGAAGCACCCTTGACACTGTTGAGAATCTTGGCTTTCTAAGGGCTTTCAGAAGATAACTCCCCATCCTACTTGTTTCTCCATTACTAATCTATGGGATTACAGGTTGCTCCATTTCCTGTGTCCAGCTCTCTTTTCTGTTCTAGAACAGCTTCATGTTGTTGTGACAGAACATCTGATATGCCTGTTGTTTGTAATAATTTGAGACTGAGGTTGGGAACATGTGGCAAACTTGTGACAGCAAAGAAAATGACACACACACACACACACACACACACACACACGGACAGAGACACACAGAGACTCTAACTTTTAATTGCTTCTTTGTGAACTTTACATCATGTACTACAGTCTCATTCATCTCTCCCTCCTCTCCCCCATACCTGCCTTTTACAATTGAAACCTCCCCTACAACAGAGAATAAAAAAGTCTCATCGTGCAAGCTGTAGTGTGTCATAGCAAGTCCCATGACATACCTTTTTGTACGTGCTAGTTTGCTTGCAAATGCTCATTGCAATGAGTCTGGTATGAAGCCTCTGGCTTCTGCTGCTCTATCGATACTGAAACCTCAGGGACTCCTTTCAGATATCCTGTCATGGAGATCCTGTAGCTTTGGAACGGTAGGATTGGACTCTTCATGCACTTCAGCAGTTTATCAGTGGGGTATGTGTTGGGGTAGGCCAACTCAAAGCCCTGGATCTGGGTTTCAAAAGTATCTGAGCTGGTCAGCCCTCTAGCTCTCCCACTTTCATGACCAACAACCCCCACAACCAGGGCCAGGTCTACCTTGCTGCCCAGGTGACGTTCAGGTCCCCCCGCCCCCCATGCTGAGTGTTGCAGTGGTGATGGACATGGCTAGGTCTCCCACTTTTATAACTTTGGGGCTAGCACTCCTGTCTGACTCACAGGTGGTGAGGGATGGGAGGAGGGCTCCTCTCCTTTGTCCATGCCACTGCACAGCAGATAAAAGGCAGGACTGATAAAAGAGACAAAAGGAGTTCCCAGAACTCACACCCTTGGGCTGGCTTACCTGCAGTTCTCACATCCAGGGCCAGTTCTACTGTGCTGCACAGATGAGGTGCAGGACCTGCTTTCTGGAATGCTGCAGCAGGTGAGGGGCAGGGACCGCTCTCCTGCTTTCATGACCTCAGGGCCAGTTTTCCTGCCTGCTGTAGGTGGCAAGGGGTAAGGGTGGGTAGGTCCCATCTCCTACTGTGCCTACTACCTCTCAGTAGTTCATTCAAGAATATATACATCTTTGAATTAATACGATAATGATGTCAGAGCCCCTATTTCTGAGCATTGCTATATTGATACTGAGCTTTCAATACGTGAGTGTTTGAGAGGGGCACTTTATGCCCAAACTATAACCATTACTTATTTGTAATAAAGTTAGGTCAGGCTTGTCATTTCTTTACTATGAACAAAACTGTGGAGATCTCATTTATACCCAGGGTTTTATTTTTACTGCTGGTAAAGCCCACATCTGTCTCTGGAACCTGACTTTCTCATGAACTTTGGACTTGAATATCTGTTGCTTGTAGGACTTTTGGCCTTATAAAGCTCTTAGGCATGTAGAACTTTATTTCTTTGAGCATACTTCTTTCTGGGTCCTCCTTTTCATCAAGTGTAAAATGGAGAGCATAGTCATTATTATCTGATGGGGTACCCTAAATATTAAATGACATACATATGGAAGTACTTATGACTGTGCTTCTCCTATGGAAATCACTTAACCTATTGTGAGGGACTTTATGACATGAACACTAAAACCTGTCCGTGGAACATGTTTTGTGGGTCAGCTCCATGCTTTGGTTTCCACTTGAGCTTACTCAGGAATCTCTCATTTTATCACTGTTACAAAAATCACATATATCTATACATCCCAAAACACACAGGGACACACACAAATACATACAACCCGATAGGACCAAAACGAGCTTGTATAATAGTTCCCCAGATCCACAGGCAACACATCCCAAACCCCAGAGTGGTTGTTGAATTCATTGCTTGGGTTGATTTCTAAACAAGCTGTTCTGTCCTACACACATATACCTGTTGTTAAACATATTAATTTGGCACAACAAAATCATTTGATAAATGATTATTTAGCAAGACTAAGTGATTAACAACTAGGTTTATGGTGACAATACATCCCAGTGTGAAAGTTATGTACTCCGTGTCTCAATATATCCTATTGCATTTTAACTTCAAAAGAATTCTCTCCAGCTTCCTGTTGGTTTCTTAGGAGAACTGCTAGAATGATTGCTCTTGTGATTTTGGGACATTATGGAATAAAATAAGGGTGTTTGACAAGCAGCGGGCACTCTTAAGTGATTAAAGTATATGTAGTGAATACAGAGTGGATACATATGGTATATGTATCACATGTGGAATGGAGCTGGATAGGATGAGTTCCATACTACTGAGAAAAACACATAATTAAAATACTATTATTTATTTATGGATTTTTCCATTTAATGTTTTTAGAGTCGAGTTGACTGAGTAACAGAAACCATGGAAAGTCAATAAGAGAAAAAATATAGCCCTTTTTAAAATTTAGGGTTTTTTTTGTTTGTACAGCATTATTTTAATATTTTCAACTGTTAATATTCAACAAACAGATTAATTATTTTAAGATATATTTAGTTGTTATCTCTCCCTTTTCATTTCTGATCTTGTTAATTTGGATACTGTCTCTGTGCCCTCTGTTAGTCTGGCTAAGGGTTTATCTATCTTGTTGAGTTTCTCAAAGAACCAGCTCCTGGTTTTGTTGATTCTTTGTATAGTTCTTTTTGTTTCTATTTGGTTGATTTTAGCCCTGAGTTTGATTATTTCTTGCCATCTACTCCTCTTGGGTGTATTTGCTTCTTTTTGTTCTAGAGCTTTCAGGTGTACTATCAAGCTGCCAGTGCAAGCTCTCTTCAGTTTCTTTTTGGAGGCACTTAGAGCAATGAGTTTTTCTCTTACAACTGCTTTCATTGTGTCCCATAAGTTTTGGTATGATGCATCTTCATTTTCATTAAATTCTAAAAGGACTTTAATTTTTTCTTTATTTCTTCCTTTATCAAGTTATCATTGAGTAGAACACTGTTCAGCTTCCATGTGTATGTGTGCTTTCTGGTATTTTTGTTGGTATTTAAGACCAGCTTTAGTCCATGGTGATCTGATAGGGTGCATGGGATTATTTCAATGTTCTTGTATCTGTTGAGGCCTCTTTTGTGATCAGTTACATGATCAGTTTTGGAGAAGGTACCATGATGTGCTGAGAAGAAGGTATATTCTTTTGCTTTAGGATGAAATGTTCTATAGATATCTGTTAAATCCATTTGGTTCATAACTTCTGTTAATTTCACTGTATCTCTGTTTAGTTTCTGTTTCCATGATCTGTCCATTGCTGAGAGTAGAGTGTTGAAGCCTCCCACTATTATTGTGTGGGGTGCAATGTGTGCTTTGAGTTTTAGTAAAGTTCCTTTTATAAATGTGGGTGCCCTTGCATTTGGAGCATAGATGTTCAGGTTTGAGAGTTCATCATTTTTTCTTTGACCAATACGAAGTGTACTTCCTTATCTTTTTTGATAACTTTTGGTTGAAAGCTGGTTTTATTCGATATTAGAATGGCTACTCCAGCTTGTTTCTTGGGACCATTTGCTTGGAAAATTGTTTTCCAGCCTTTTACTCTGAGGTAGTGTCTGTCTTTGTTACTGAGGTGTGTTTCCTGTATGCAGCTAGAAGATCCTGGGCAGATGACATACAAACCCTAAGAGAACACAAATGCCAGCCCAGGCTACTGTACCCACCAAAACTCTCAATTACCATAGATGGAGAAAACAAGATATTCCATAACAAAACCAAATTTACACAATACCTTTCCAAAAATCCAGCCCTACAAAGGATAATAGATGGAAAATACCAGCAAAAGGAGGAAAACTACACCCTAGAAAAAGCAAGAAAGTAATCTTTCAACAAACCCAAAAGAAGATAGTCACACAAACATAATTCTATTCTAATAAGAAAAATAACAGGAAGTAACAATTGCTTTTCCTTAATATCTCTTAACATCAATGGATTAAATCCCCCCCAAAAAAGACATAGACTAACAGACTGGATATGTAAACAGGATCCAGCATTTTGCTGCATAAAATTTAGTTTTTATGTCACTCCATGTCAATGCTGTCATTGTGTCAAGAGTCTGTTTGGTTGAACCCAGGCATGATGCATGGTGAACACATGCTCTAACAGCTACCACATGGATTCAAGGTGACTTAGCTTTCCACCATCTTCTCTTCTTATAGTGACCACCCTCCCACAAGCTTTATTCTCCTGCACGAAAGGTGATCTATTTCTAGCTGCCTTCCTCTCAGACTGTGGGGGAGAGGGATACAGCTTTACTAAAAGGGGAGGCGTCTATAACCTGTTAAAATCCCTCTGTACTTTTTTTAAGACTAGAATATATTTTCTGATCCCAATTGTCTGTAAATCTGTGACAGTGTTTTTTACTTAAAGACATTTTCTCAGACGTTATCAAAACACTGCATATAATTTTTTAGATGCTCCCTTCTGTTCTGTAATTATTTCCCTTCCCCCAAGGCAGTTTATTTTTCTTATTTCTCCGCTTTAAAGAGCACATCCCAGAGCTGTTTTCTCCTTTTGTTTTTCTGTGTGTCATTGTAAAGCAGACATTGAACACTTTCTTAGTAAGTCTAATGAGAGAGTGTCAGACAACTTTTTGTACTCAATGAATCTGATTAGGGAGAATAACACCCAGGGACAGTTCAAAGCCTGTGCCTTAGTTAGGGTTTTCATGTTGTGAAGAGAAACCATGACCAAGGCATCTCATCAGGGACAACATTTAATGGGGTGGCTTCCGTGTTCTGAGGTTCAGTTCATTATCGTCATGGCAGGAAGCATGGCAGCAGCATCCATGGCGGCATCGGGACAGACATGGTGCTCGAGGAGCCAATAGTTCTACATCTTGATCCAAAGGCAGCTAGGAAGAGGCTCTATTCTGTACTGGGTGGAACTTAAGCATAAGACCTTAAAGCCCACCCCACAGTGACACACTTCCTTCAACAACACCACACCCACTTGAACAAGTCCGCACCTCTAATAGTGCCACTTCTTTTGACCCAATGGCAGAGCACATTCAAATCACTACAACCCATGAGGATAGATCTAAAAGTCTAAAGTCATGCTAAGGTTAGAACATCTGTGATGTAGCATGCCACAGTCATCAGGAGAAGGAAGCAAGGACAAGATTTACTATGACTTGCTCAAAATATTAACATTCAGCCACAGGGTTGGGGGTGAATATGTCTCTGTAGGCTGTGGGGGAATCCATTAACGCCCTTAAATTCTTTTTGTCAGTTGTTCGAAGACTTAAGAGCTATTGACAGCATTACCAAAGAAGAGTTAAATGTCAAATAGCAGAGTAGGGCTTTTTTGGTGTGTGTAACATCACATTTTATAAAATGCAAGAAATTGTGAATTGTAAATGTACCATTATTTGGTGCTACTACAAAAGAAAGAAAAACTGCTACTATGTAAGCCATAAAATGCTGTTAGTCACAATTTACCATAAATGGCAGTGATAATATAATATGCATGTGTGTGGAATTCTGTGACTGCTGTGTTTGTCTTGATTGTGGAGAGATTGGTCTTAGCATGTAGGAAGGAGGCCTTTAGTTTCCCAAAATGTGTTCATGAGTCTTAGTAGAAAGTCTTGGATGGTGTCACTGTAAACCAGGTACTTCCTGATGACCAGAGCTCCATCCCCAGAATTCAAGGTGGAAGCATAGAACTGAATATGTAAAGTTGTGTTCTGACCTCCACACATGGTGTGTGTTATGTGCAGTGTAACACTAGTAAGAAATTCTTTTTAAAAAATGAGGATGGTGATGTCTGACTGCTTTGGAGGCATATGAAATTGCCTGGCACCAAATGGGGGCTCAATAGTGTTCCTTGCTTTGTTTTTATATAACATGATGCTGCAAAGTACTGCTGTCCCTAAGACAGGGTAGTAGTATGTATCACACTGAAGTCAGATGGTTCCATGCGGTGGTGGTGGTCATTCTAATTTATGTCTCTGTAGGTCCAGTCATTCTCACATGCATACACATTTTAAGAAAAACCTGTTTTTATACAAATTAAGACACTAATGTTACCAGCAATAGGCTCAGAGCCTAGGCCCTCCCAGGCTTAACAAACTAGCATCAGCTACTTTTCCTCAATAGGCCAAGTAAAACATCACATTAATAGTGAAAGTCAGTAAAAACAATATATTCAGTGTGACCACATTAAGAAGAAGAATTAAGGGTCCCTGTGAACTCCCATGTCCCTCTCCATCTGCTAACATGGGGTCAGGTTTGAGGGGGAGGCACGAGGTGTGTAGATCTGAGCACTCAGCAAAGCTATGCTCCTTCATAATGGCTCAACAACTGTCAGCACTGTGGGAAGTCTCCTTTGAGGAGATGTCTCCCCTAAGGCTGGCACCAGGCCTTGGTGTTTCCCTTCTCTCAGAATAAGATTCCTGGGAAATTTTCAGTTCTTGGATCCTTATGTTAATGG
This sequence comes from Mastomys coucha, assembly GCF_008632895.1. NCBI lineage: Eukaryota > Metazoa > Chordata > Mammalia > Rodentia > Muridae > Mastomys > Mastomys coucha. The sequence continues at coordinate 152,777,765 of NW_022196904.1, read as the reverse complement.
TACAATAGGTAGAAGGAGGAGTACCCAAGCCTCTTGTACAATATGCCCATTCTTGCCAGGAGGGCTACACTGGGCACTACTGCCATTGTATTTGTGGCAATACTATTGAGGGTAGCTGCCTTTCTGTCAAATGGGCCTATGGCATTACATGCTGTTGTATTTTAGTGTTCTGGTATCTTATTTTTTATAGATCCAGAACTAAAAAGAAGAAAGCTGAGCCTGATGATGCATATCTGTGATCCCCACACTCAGAAGGTAGAGCCAGGAGGGTGGCATGGGTGTGTTCAAGGGCATTTTTGGCTATAGAGTGAGGTCTAGGACAGCTCTTATGTAGTAAGACTGTCAAAAACATAGAGGAGGGGAAAGAAGAAGGAGGAAGAGATGAGAGGAGGGGAAGGGAAGGAGAGGAGGGAGAAAAGATGAGGAGAAAGGAGAGGGAGAGGAGGGGGAGAGGAGAGGAGAGGAGGGGGAAGAAGAGAGGAGGAAGAGGGGAACAGGAAAGGGAGGGGGGAGAGAAGGGGAGGGGTAAGAGGACGAGAGAAACTACAGAGAATGACTGGGTCAAAAACAATAAAGAAAAGAAAGCCTGATTATCACAAACATTTATATAAATTACTACTTACTAATGTGCTCATCTAGGCTGATCAATACTTAGTAAATAAGGATACTGTCTATAGTCTACACTTGCTACATGGATTCATGGAATGAGCACTTGGAATAGAATAGGCCCTCATTTTTTTTTTTTTTTTTTCAAATAAGTATTTGAACAAGGTTGAATAGAAACCAGTTTTTAAATTTAAATTAGCTAATGAGAAAACACCTCTTTTCAGAAGTGAATAACTCAGAAGGAATAAAAAACCTCTGAAAAGAGAGCAGAAAGGAAATCTTGCAGAGGGTGGCCGATATGACGAAGATTTCCTCTCTTCTGTCCCTCAGGCGAATTCTTGGAAGTGCTGGTGCAGCCATGATAAGCTCTCTGCTACATCAGCTCTCTGCTACGTGAGCAAGAGACACTGAGACAGGGCTCTAGTTCTGATAGATGCAAGATGGGTCTCCTGTCTAACTTATGAACCTGCTTATCTCTTAAACTTGACCCCTGTGGTCTAGTTCTTATCTGTGGGTAGACGTTAAGCCATTTATTAGAGGACTTTGAATCCTAGTGCGATCCTGTCCCTGGTGGATTCATTTGAGCTCCAGGTTTCATGGTTTATGAGTTTGGTTATTCGTGACCCACATCCCCAGAGAGAATAGACCACTGATAAATAGAAAATTATTTTACGTCAGAATGGCATGAATACAAATGGTAAAGAAATAAACAGATTAAATGCAATTTCCTGCCTGCTTCTGGGCCTATTATGACCACATTACCTCTGACATGTTTATGAAGCTCTATTTCTTAATGGATGGAAAGGGGCAAATGTGGTTATTTACATTCTGAGTTCTCTTCTGCACTTCCCGGACTCCTAGCAACTCAAACACTGCAGTGGGAGAAATGACGGTGGGAGCTCTCTGGACCAACCCTTTGCTATTATTTTCTTAATACTCATCAACAATCACTTTGCTACTTAGTAGAAATAATGATACTAGCTTTAAAACAACCATTGTTATTTCTGAACACCACCCACATACTTAGGCACTTTGTATCCATTACCTTCAAAGCAGTAACAGAAGCCAGCTAATATTATTCATTTTCCAATATTGTTATGTAATATGAGAAATATATAACAATAATATAATTAGTGTGGATTAATTACTTTCATTAATATTTTGACAACTCCTTGAGGGCATTCTTTAGCAGTTTTTTTTTTTGCAGGAAGTTATAATTATTACTTTTTATTGGAAATAATTTTTTCACATAATCTATTCTGATCATGATTTCCCCTTTCCACCTCCTCCCAGATCCTCCCCACCTCTTCACCCATACCATTCCACACCATCTTTCTTAGATTTATTTTAAAAGTCAAGGACTCACTACATAGTTCTAGCTGGCCTGGAACTTACTATGTAGATGAAGCTGACCTTTAACTCAAAGAGATCTGCCCACCTCTGCCTCCTAACTGCTGGGAGCAAAAGCATGCACCACTATATCTAGCCAGAAGAGTAATCTCATACAAATTTAAGACTATCTACCACATTACAAAGCAATGCAATCACAGTGGACCATAGTTTACTATATTCTTTACCAGTTTTTGAGCCAGCTCTAACCTCTCATAGGAGTCCAGTGGGACAGGCTGGCCTACAACATCTTTCTATAGGCAGGAGTTGAGCCTGATTCACATTTTGGCCTATGCCTCAAGCTTATTTTCAGATTGAGACACAAGGTGTTAAAAACAAAACAGTGGAAATCAATACAATCAAACCTACTTAAGTATGCTTCAGACATTGAGTGGGTCTCTCTGTAGTTCCTTTCTAATGTGTCTGAAATAGACTGTTACCTGGCAATGAGAGACCGGGGAAATTGCTCCAATTGTTTCCTAAGAAAATTATTCTTGCTCTCAACAGAGCAAGTCTTGAGCAAAGCAGCAAAATCATGAGGTAGAGCTGGGACCCGCAATGACTGCCTGGATCCTCCTGGGCAACAGCATCTAGGACCCCCACTCTTCACATAGACCCTCGATCCCCCAGACCTCTAGGATGATTGGCATCCTGCCAAGTCAGAACATGTTAGTGTTAAATCATACATATGAGTCATTGAGGAAACATTATTGGAGGAGAGCTACCCAGCTCCTGCCGTCTGTGGCAGCATGTTTTCCACGTGGCATATTATGGACTCAGTCTCATTCAGATGGTATCATTAGGGTTCCAGAGCATCTAAGATGACTGATTAATGCTCACAATCCATTCTCCAGAAGATTCAAACTGCTGGGCATTTGGTTGACTATAAGGAATGTAAATGCCCCCAGCCAGACTTCCTCTCTGCTGGTAAAATCTGTATGATGAACCAAATGTTGGTCAGAGTGTGTTCTATTAAGTAGCAAAGCCAGGTAAAGATGCAAGAGAGGTGGGCCGGAAAGAACTGAACGTTTAAGGCAAAAGTTAGATCAGACTGGGACTGGGCCTCTCATCTTGTTCACAAGAAGGGATCAGGTGATTTGTTTTTTTAAGCTAGGACATTTCTCCTCTGGAAATTTCCCGTTCTGTTGGCAGTGGCTTGTGCTTGCCAGGCTGAGTTGGATAAG
>NW_022196904.1:152760837-152774576 GCF_008632895.1 Mastomys coucha | reverse complement strand
CAACAGACACAGCCCAGAGTCATGACATGCCTTTACTCCAACAGTGTTCACAGTAGGAAGTGACTGACCATCTTTCTGAAATATGCCAGGTGAATTTTCTTTATTCATTGTGAGGGAGTAGAGGTAATGTTAAGGTAATAAAGAAAAGAAAAAAAGAGGTATGGAAGGGGAAAAGATTTGTAAACAAATATACTTCAGTGTCAGTTTTGTGCCTTCTTTATGTGGATAAGAGATTATTTACTGGCTGTATTGAGACAGGCTCCTGCTATGTAATCCAGGCTGACCTTGATCTTGCAGTCCCCTCTGCCTCTGCTTCCAAGTGCTGGGATTACAGGTGCATGCCACCATAGTGGGATCTTTGAGTGTTTTTTTTTTTCTTACAAAATAGATGCAGTCAGTGAAGCTAAGCCCACCTCATACTTATAACTCAGTGCACTTAAGTGTACCATTTTTTTTTCCAGTGAAATCTAATGCTTGGTTTACCAAACCTGATCATTTAGAATGTTACATAAGAAGCCCACACAACTGCTAGCAGCAAACTCTGAGCTTGCTCTTCTTAACTTTCCTTTCTCTCTGCAGATGACTCTTCTATCATCTTGTTGACATTTACCAAATAATAAGAGAGTGCTATGAGAGAGAGGAGAGAAAGGAGAGAGGGGAGAAAGAGGAGAGAAAGGAGCGAGAGGGGAGAGAGGAGAGAGAAGGGAAAGAGGAGAAAGAAGAGAGAAAGAAGAAAGAGCAGAGAGAGTAGAGAGAGTAGAGAGAGTAGAGAGAGGAGAGAGAGGAGAGAGAGGAGAGAGAGGAGAGAGAGGAGAGAGAGGAGAGAGAGGAGAGAGAGGGAGGACAGAGGAGGAGTTCTGTTTGAGACTGAGAGATTAGTAGGGGCAAATGAACGAAAGCCCTGGAGATCCTGGAGGACAAACCCAAGGGTACAGAGAGAACCACGTGGCAAATCTTCATTTGTTCAACCCTCATAGATTGGGCTGGCAGCTTTCAAGCTAAGCTCACTTGAGTTTGCTACTTCAATCACGTTGACTTGTAAACACCCTTGGCTTTATCGTCTTTGATACATGAGAGAAAAACAGGATGGAAAAGAGGGCCTGGAGACTCTGCTTATCGCAGACCTTTGGGAAATTAGTGATTTCGTTCCATATTTATCAAACTGTAAATGAGATATGCAACATGCCTAGCCCAGAGGACACAGAGATGAATAACATGGTCTGTTCTTCTAAGGACTCGTAGTCCAATAGAGGAAGCTTTAATCACACAATTGCAATTCTGAATACTCTAATCCACCATCCAAACACGTTTAAAATGCAGTGATGAAGTAGAGAGGGCACTACAGTCCTAGTGGACCAGAAAGAACGGGCTTACAGAGAAGATGCTTTATGAGCTAGAGGAATCAGCATGAATTTAAAAGAAGAAACCAAAGAAGGGGCTCCAGAGATGGCTCAGCTGGCAAGAGTGGCAAGCACTCTTGCAGAGGACCCAGGTTCAGTTGCCAGTACCCAAATTGGGCAGCTCACAACTGCCAGTAACTCCAGCTGCAGAGGCTCCCACAAAGCACCTGCCTGCACATGTGCTTACACATACACATGCATTTTTTTAAAAAAAAAAAAAAACAAAGGAAGATGTACAGGCTGTTGCTGCAAACAGCTTTATTTAGGTAAACATTTTTTTCTAAAAATCATCTCTGCACATCGATTCCTATCACACTATTCATGAGCTTCCATTTATTCATCCTGAGATGAATTGCCATTTATTGAGCACCTGCTGTGTGCCGAGTGGAAGTTCAGAATCAACAGGACAGCGGTAAGGTGAGAGCGCCAGGCAATGGTGAGGCTGGTAAGAGAGATAAAAACCACTTGTAGAGTGAAACAAGCATATATTGGGATGGCATTATGTGGTAGATGTCACTAAAATGCCTTGGGAATAACAAGGCAGAACAGTGGAGGGTGAGGAAGGTTTTAGAGTAAAGTGCTCTGTAGTGTGTGCTGAGTTGTCAAGGTTATAGAGTCTTAACTAGATGGGTAATGTGGGAGAGATAGTCCAGGCAGATGTAAGAGGCTGCCAAACATTTCTGATAGTTCTAACGGCAGTCTTTCTCACCTCTTGTCTTAGGGTTTCTATTGCTGTGAAGATACACCATGACCAAAGCAACTCTTATAAAGGAAACCACTTAATTGAGGCTAGCTTACAGTCTCAGAGATTCAATCTATTATCATCATGGTGGGAAGGGTGGCAGCTTGCAGGTAGACATGGTGCTGGAGGAACTGAGAACTCTATACCTCGATCCACAGGCAGACAAGAGGAATCTTTCTTCTGCAGGCCCCTAGAAGGAGGGTCTCAAAGTCCATCCCCAGAGCCACACTTCCTCCAACAGGGCCACAGCTATTCCAACAAGGACACACCTCCTAATAGTGCTGCTTCCCATGGGCCAAACATTCAAACACGTGAGTCTATGGGGACCAAACCTATCCAAACCACCACACCTCCTATTTACAACCATCCCCTTAGAATTTCATAATACCCCTGACATCCCAAACTGTTCTTGCTGTCACGGCACTAACTTTATTGTTGCTAGCTAGTCAGTTTGAGTTTACAGGTGTCTTCACACTTGTAGAAATGGCCTTTCTCTAAGCCTGCAGCAAAACTTACTGACTGTAAATACATCTCTAAAGACAAGTATGTTTTGCTGCAGTTTCTTACCCTTTAAGGGAAGGGTCAGAGAACTTTATGCCTGCAAGCCAGTTCTGGCTACCATATTTGTAAAGGTCAAGTTTTACTGGAATACAGCCATACTCATCCATTTAAGTATTATCTATGGTTGCATTCAAAGCCAAGATAAGTAGTTTCTGTGGCCTCCAAAGCTATGTGTCCCTGAGATAATGGTATTTAACCCTATGTGTTCTAGTTTCCTCAGCTGTCACATCGCGATCATTTGCAATTCATCTTAAAATGACTAACAAGCTCCACTGTGTTTGGGAGATGCTGTGATGTGCTACCTCGATTATTCTTATTTCTACAGCTGTCAAATGATAATGAGTATCTGTTAGCCTTCTGCCATGTTGGAAAAGAGTTTCACTAAAGTTCACCATTCTTCCTGGGCTGTCCCACTAATGATTGCATACCTTGGGGTGTGTGTAAAGCTTTGGCTCCCTAGTCCTTGACTCAGATGACTTCTGAAGAGCCATCTTTAGCATCTTGGCTCCCTGTGGTTATGGCAACCCAGGCTTTCCCCAAGCCTGTCCTGTCTCTTCCTCACCCACAGCCTTCATGACAAGAGTAATCTCCCAGTACACTCCCTCACTCCCTGTTAAGCATCCTGCACAGGAAGCCCCTTCTCAGGGTGCTTCCACCTGTGACAGCAGGCACCAAGATCAGTCTGGGAGAGCAGACACTGCGTGACACCTCAGAACTAATAGCTGTCCCAGGGCCACCCAGGCAGCTGTGTAGTTGTCAATGCTGTCATCAGTGTTGTCTTGGGATGTCTGTCCATGGAAGGAAATGCAGCCAGTCAGACATTTGAGAAAGGAGAGCTATACAAATCAAGATGACAGTGGGGCAGGTTTTCACCATTCCATTTCACAGTGGCTCTGAGGAAAGTGTGTAGAGTTCTTTGCTCTATAAGACATCGCTTTCCCAACCAATCACCAGGTCAAGAAAGGGAAGTTAAATAATAAAAATAATTCTTCCAAAAATATACCGGGGCTGGTTTAAAAAAAGGGGGAAAGAATTACATTCCCCCTGGTCCTATTTCAAGACTAAGTAATGGAGAATATGCCTGGGGCTGGATTCCAAGGGAACCAACCAAGGTGAGGGAAAGATAAATTTGGCTAAGAGGGAGTGCCAAAATGAGAGCATTCTCTCACGACACAGGATGTAATAATGCCCCAATAGGAACTTGAGAGAGGTCTGAGCATGCCATAAAAGCATGCTTACAAGCATGGAGAAAGGTATGCCCACAGTGAATGAGGTCAGAATATCGGATAGTTGACAGGTAGTATTGTGAAATTGACATAGGGGAGAATCTGTTTGACATCTCCCATTTTGACAGTGAATTGGAAGTGTGGTAGCCTTCCCCTGAATTTGCTGTTACATCATTCTGAGGACTTCCAAGCCACTCACGTGAATGCTGCTACAGCATCCAGGGCCCACTGAGGGTACTCTGGCTCTTAGTACTAACAGATCTTAGTTGCTGCATCTTTCACAACTCCAACTCCATTATGAACGATCCCTGTATCTAACTGAGGTGTTCTGTATTTGGTTTCACTTTTGAGTCTTGGTAATGCAGAGTGATGTCTGCACCTGACCAGGCATTCGGGCCAATCATCTGCAAGAACAAAGCCAGAAAGGAGGCAAATGAGTGTCTCATGCTGATCACCGTTTTTCAGGAGAACTATGGCTCTCTGATAACAAGAAGCAGATTTTGCTTACGAAGCACTCAGCGAGCTCCCTGCTCCTGGCTCAGTCTCTATCGCATATTGATTTACAGGTTCCTGCATATCAACTATGCCATTTCATACATTCCTATTCCAAAGATCAGCAGGACGAATTTGATATAATGTGGACTTATCTGTTTGAACTTGCTCGTAGGATTATCAGACTGTGCTTGTATGTAGACTATCTGAGTGACCTCAAGTTATAGAACAAATACCCTCCAACTATTTGCTTTTAAACTCCAAGGTGGTTCTTCATCCTCACTTTTCCTAGGCAGAATAATTGTTCACTCTAGTTACAATAGAAAGAGAATCAGGAAATGATGTAGCAGCAAGTACAGGCTTCCCATCAACATCACAAATGACGCTAGAGATTTCATACCAATAAAACACGGCTGTAACTCTGCAAATGGGTCCAAAGTAGCCCTGTCATGGGATGTGGTGTTGCATTTATGCAAGGTTCAGGGTGTGTGTGCTAGAGCCTGCTGTGAGGACTGAGGTCGACTTATGATCCTATTCTGAGATGATTTGTGACCTCACAGGAGTGTGCTAATGTCATATTTCTGTGTTTGGTGGTCTGGTTTAGGGCCACAGATTTAACTGTCCCCTTTTTTTATTTAGTGTGTAAGAACCATCAGACAGCTGTCTTTTGGTGCTGAAGCACTGACCACAGAAAGAGCCAAGAGTATTTTGAAAATGAAAGTGACCTTAGACTACTGGTCAAAAGTCCAGAGTTCTTAAAGAATGAATGTCGTGACCTTGGACATGACAATATTGATCCCAGTTCCTTTATCCATGACAGGTAAGGCACTATGCCTGACCCTTTGGCAATTGTGAGACCTAAATGTATAATTCTGAAGACTCGTGAGAAACTCCTTGAGCTTTAGGCATTCCTATTTCTATTATAGTGTTAGTGTAGGCATGCACACTTCTCTACAACAGTGGTTCTCAACATGCCTAATGCTGAGGCCCTGTAATACAATTCCTCATGTTGTGTTGACCACCAACCATAAAATTATTTTTGTGGCTACTTCATAACTGTAAATTTGCCACTGTTAGGAATTGCAAGGTAAATATTTTTGGAGACAGAGGTTTGCTGAAAGGGTTGCAGCCCACAGGTCAAGAAATGTTGCTTTAAAACATCATGAAGGAGAGACTGTATGGGGCAGAGCTACTGACCTCATAGAAATTGAGAGGGTGGGGAGGGGAAAAGAAAGGGAGAGAAAAGAGGGAGGGAGGGAGGGAAGAAGGAAAGAAGGACAGAGAGAAAAAGAGAGAGAGAGAGAGAGAGAGAGAGATCCCTCAAACACATGCCCCCAGTGACTCCCAATCACCTATAAACCCATCAGTGGATTAGCTTCCCTCACTGAACTCCCTCATGATCCAATCATATCTCATTAGCTTCACTAGCTGAGGACCAAGTCTACAGCATGAGTATTTAGGTTGGGTACTTCATATGTAATAATGACATCCAGAACCACTCAAATTCACTTTATATTCCAAAAGTCACTCACACTCAAACTGGTACAATTTGGAATGTAGTTTTGAAATGCAGCTTTTAGCTCACAACAGGACACAAAGCAAAATTAAAACTAACAAGATAGATGGCCATCAGCTGAAGAGCAGAGTTCTTGGCCCTGGAAAACTGATAGCAGGCCATTTTCCAAGACGATGGCAGAAAGAATAACAATGGTGGATTGATTTTAAAATCCTTTATTTGAACATCTTCAACTCCATCATTCTCTAAGATGGCATGGTCCTTCTCAGAGCTCAAAGATTATTATTAAACCATTAGTAGTCCATAGCTGAGGATCTATAGCTCCGCGGCCCCTTGACAAAGCTTCCTCAGTATCGACATATGGACTGCTCCTTGTGACAGGACTGTTCTTCACCCCAGAGCATGCTTAGCAGCCCTCTGGCCTCTGTCCACCAGAAGAGCTAATCATAACTCCCACTTCTGACAATCAAAAATATTCCTAGACACTGTCAAGATTCGTCCGGGGAGCAAAGCAATCTCAATTGAAGTCACTACTTCAGATCTATCCCTGTCTATGCAACCACTCTCCTAAGATAAACAATCAATAAGGAATTTATTAAATATTTATATTTTAAGCATTATAGACTCAGCACAGTCCTTGGTGACTCTTTTTTTTTTTTAATTTATTGAGTATCTACAGCATGCCAAGCACTGCATTAAGTTCTGTTGTCAAAGGAGAAAAAGCCATTCAAGTACAGAGGATACCAGGATTGGAGTGAGGGATGGCTGGACAGAGGGGAAGGGACAAATCTTTCACACAGTTTCTTGTAGCTCCACATGTGCCCGTCCATTTTCAGCATTGTCTTGAGCCTTTTATGTTTGGAAACCACATCTTTTTGATTCCCAGAGTCTAGCAGACTGCCCAGAATACAGAAAAGTGTTTGCTGATGAAATCCATGAGAAGGTAAATGATGGGGAAATAACAGGAAGTGGAGTTGTCCACAACGACGACATAGACTGAACATACTCGGGGGAAAGTAGACTCTGTGTAGAGAAAGTTGTACTGCATCTTGTTTTATCTTTCTAGGAATTTGACCAAATATAGCTCCTATATGCATGCACCTTCATGCTAACACATACAAGCATATCTAGTCCTAGGGATCACACATAGCCCACTGTTCTTCTGTAAAACATGTTACCTTATGGTTAACAGGGAAATTTTCAATGGTGAGGAATGATGAAAGTAGAGGTTTTTGATGTGGCTCATTCACATCAGGCATCTGGTTAAATGCAAATCAGTTAAATGCAAACTTACTGGGTTTTATATGCAGTTTGAATAAAGTGAGAGAAAGAGATGAAGATTGTAAAAATTAATGATAGCTGTAAATTGACAAGTTGACATTTTTATACTATATGTTTTGGGGGGTTAAGAATTTCTCTATAGGCATATCTCAGTGGGGAACAATGCTGTTCTCGGAAGCCACAGGTTAGAGGGTGCTCACCACAAATGGGTCGTCTACATCATCTGTTCCCTCAAAGCTCAAGACCATCACAGAACAGATTGTCGCAGGAATGTAAAACCAGAGCATGGCAGGAAGGCTCTGAAATGCTGACCTCTGAACGTGATACATGGTTGCAAATATGAGTCCTCAGCAGCCCTGGTTACCTGCACAGAATTGAATTCATTAAAAACTCAAAACAAGGAAGACATAAAGTTATGTGTGAGGTGTGAAAGGGGATCTTAGTGGGACTTGACAAAAGGGTGTGGAGGGTATGACCAAGATCCATTACATATCTATCTATCTATCTATCTATCTATCTACCTGTCTATCTATCTATCTATCTATCTATCTATCTATCTATCTATCTATCTATCTCAGAGATTGAATAAAATATAAAAACAATAACAACAAAACAAAACAGAGAAAAGAAAATCACCACATTAAATTTCCCCGTTCACAGAAAGTACTTATGACCCAGAAATGTCAGGGTCTACATCTAAGCCATTGTAGACGAGTCTTATGGGTGGTTGTGAGCCACCATGTGGTTGCTGGGATTTGAACGCATGACCTTTGGAAGAGCAGTCAGTGCTCTTACCCACTGAGCCATCTCACCAGCCCCAACTGCGGACGAGTCTTTCAACCAAATCCATGTATTTGTGTCTGAGATACACACTGAGGGAAGTCTCTAAATGACCTTTAGGAGTCGTTTCATTCAATACTTTTAACTCTTCTGCAGGGACTTGCTCATAGTCGTTATTTGTTATGCAAAACATAGCACAGTGCATTATACTTTGTAGACTGAAAATTTGATATCCTGAGAAATAAGAAGTCTCATAATTATTTTTTGTGCTCTAAGTTTTCCATCATGCCTTATCAACATTTATGCTCATTTTATTTATACTGTGCCCAGGTCATTAAGCCAACAAGCATGAGCAGAGAACCTTGCCCCCGTCACACCCTAATAAACATTTGCTGCTTTTGGTAGCCATCATGCACTCACCTTCAGAACACATCTGGGGTAACACTCCCTTCTCGCTTTCAGCTCCTGTACCCCAACCTTGACTGAGAACTGGAACTTATAATCAGGTTACACTATCACTATTCATATTGGCCTGCTGATCAAAGACTTATTTTATTTTATTTTTTGGACTGAATATGTAGTCTGATTGAGGCTAGTAATGTGATGGCTAAAATAAATATCCACATGTAAAAGCACACACTCACGTACATGTATGCATGCATACACATATGCAAGCACTCCCTCACACATATGCAAATATATACACATATATGTACACATGAACACATATACATGTATGCATACATATACATCTGCAAATACCCCTTCCCACATATGCAAATATATATGTATATATATGTACAATATACTCTCTCTCACACATAAAACCTTGGGATTGTCAGAAGTCAGCTGCTTCATTTTTTTTCCCTTTACTTGTCTTGGATAGACTCTACAGTCTGGTGCTGAGGCTTCCATTTTGAATCTGTGAGGAAAAAAAGAGGTCAGAAAATGGTGGGAAGGAAATGAGAAGAGATGAAGGGAAAGAAGAGAGGCAAAGGGAACAGTGAATAGACAGGAAGAGGGATCAGAGAGGAGCGGCAGGGAGAGAGACAAGGACACAGAGAGAGACAGGGAGAAGGAGACCGCCAGAGTCCATGACAGACACAGAGAGCTGCAGATGTGGATTGGAGCTGCACCAGGACTGGGCAGCCAGCATGCATGGTTGGAGCTGCACCAGGACTGGGCAGCCAGCATGCATGGTTGGAGCTGCACCAGGACCGGGCAGCCAGCATGCATGGATGGAGCACTGGCTGTGGAGTCACTGTATTCCCATCTCCACGTGGTGTGCAGAGCTTGGGCTCATTTTCTGAGACTTTCAGTTTTGTAGGATTCCCCAGGCATAATGACACATTCCTACTTCACTAGCATATTGTAGTAGCATGTGCACTGTGGCTATTTAAATATTCCAGAGGGGATAGTGTACCCCTTGATTTGGAGTTTAGGGGTGGCTAAAACCACCATTAATTCACCTGCAATTTACTGAGTCTTTCTACTATCATGTGTCATTTCACACTTCTGAAAACTTACACCAAACTTAAAAAAGCAACAACTAAAATTTCCTTTCAGAAATATTTTCTCCCTTTCATTAAGGTTAGATTAATGACTTTGAAGCTTCGTGTGGAAGAATCATTTGTAAATGACACTAAAAACCAAACCTGTAGAAATAGCCCAAAAAAGAAATCTTGACATTCATTTATAGTCATTTGGATAAGTTTAATTTTATTTTTATTAAGAAATATTGTTAGAATTCCTCAGATCTTCTCTTTTTCTTTAACCAAAGCATCATGTTGTGGGTCTGTCTTTGTGTTCCTTATTCATTTCCTACCTTCCTATGCAGAGGGGGCACTGAATGAACAGTTTCTATTGTGACAGCAGTGTCTGGCTTTCTAGCTAGGCTGGGGGTTCAATTCAGTGTGATTTCTAAGAATGTGCAGTTCAAGGGGAGACTCCAAGGTCTGACACTATTACTAATGCTATGGTGTGCTTACAGACCGGAGCCTGGTATGGCTGCCCTCTGAGAGACCCAACCAGCAGCTGAAAGAGTCTGATGCGAATATTTACACCCAAACAATGAACAGAAGCTAGCGACCTCTGTGGCTGAATTAGGAAAGAGCTGGAAGAAGCTGAGGAGGAAGGCAATCCCATAGGAAGACCAGCAGTCTCAACTAACCTGGACCCCATATCTCTCAGACACTGAGCCACCAACCAGGCAGCATAGACTCACTGATATGAGACCCTCAACACATATACTGCCTGGTCTGGCCTTAATGAGAAAAGATGCACCTACTCTCAGAAAAACTTAAGGCCCCAGGGAGTGGGGAGGTCTGGTGGGAGGAGGGGACATCCTCTTGGAGATGGGGAGGAGGAATGGGATAAGGAACTGTAGGAGGGCAGACTGGGAGGGTGATAAAGACTGGACTGTAAAAAAAAAAGATTAAGGAACAACAACAACAATAATAATAATAATATAAAGAGTGTGAAGTTCAGATGCAAATATGAAGCAACTTGGCATGTTGACCATTACAGCTTGTCAGCTGGTTGAGGATCTTCCTCCTGTGGAATGACTGTTGTCTTGAACAGAATGACCTATGTGGCTGAGCTGGTCAATGCTTGAGTCTAACAGACCTCTCTTTGCTGTCTCAAAACTAAACCTGATGGCATTTGGGTCATGCTGAAGCTATTAGTAGTCAGTGTGACACATTGGCAGTGTATGCATTCTTCTATTTTAAGGCAGGAAGATCCACAATCAGCCCCCGCCGCCCAAATGTAAGAAACCATGCTTGTGGCTTCCCTAACCTACTTCAAAGTATATGGAACTCATGTCCAGAATGTTGCAGAGGATTATCCAATAAATTCAGATGTTCCCTAGAGCATTTCTAACATTTCACATGGCTTTAATAAAAACTTCCAACCAGTGATAGATTGTGAAAGTCAAATAAGATATTGGCTGTTCATATTGTCTGAAGTGATCACAAGAACTCAACAGGATACTGGACAGTTTATACCGGCCAGGGCTCTGACTGGGAAAAATCACTTATGTAACCAACGTTTTGAATGTCTATTTTGTTTTATGTTACCTTCTTTTAGACAACATGCTCTTGAAACACAATGTCTGTGCCACAAAAAAGGGAATGGGAGTTCCTGGAAGGGAAGAAGCATGTGGAGACAGTGGCAATGTGTGACTTCCAGTCTCGCAGGTACAGAGTTCATCTGCCTAGCACACCCATGACTTTTCCAAGTAGCACTGGCCAGTGGCTGAGCTGGAATGGGGATGCAATAGTACTATTTGTCATTTCCCCCTTGGTTTTAGAAACATTTCCTTGTTGGCGTTATTAAAACTTAGGCAAAATGTAGCCATTTCTATACATTAAATTGGTCTCCAAACTAGAAGTGGCTTTTCCTGGCCTTTCTCCCATTAACTTAAGCTGTTAAGCTTTCTCATCACAAGAAAACTGAGCAATGATGGTGAAAATGGAGAAGGGACATTTGGGTAATGGAATGGTAGGTGCTTTTATGCTTAGCTCTTTAAAAAATGAACAAACTCCGATTTGAGAAAGGTAACAAAGTAGGTCCTTAAAACATCAGACTTCTTTAAAATATTAAAAAGATATATAAAGATATATAGTCCATGCCTGCATTTCTGTCAATATGTCCCTTCAGCGCTAGTCTTAAGTGCCTGTTCATGTCATTTAGAATTTGGTGACATTTCCGAGGTTACACCATTCACCGGGCATACTGTGCTATGGTGACAGTAAGAAACCATTCATTTTCCTTGTGGAGCTGGCACAAGGAAGGACATTCAATACAGACAGGAAAATACCTGAGGCACACAGGTCGTAACCATAGCATGCTGCCCTGGGTAGGGAGGCTCAATAAATGCTTCCTGGACAACATGCTTAGGTATTTGTTTATTGTTGCACAAAAATCAGCAAGGTGCAGATTGGGCCACATCCCTGCTAGCAGTCTGTAAACAAGTGAGATACCGACATATCTACTGTCAGATAAAGTAATGGGGGAAGGGCTCAAGGGTCTTTTAAAAAAAATGGATAGGTAAACCCATGCTCCCATTTCAAAACTGGAAGATCGTGAGCATTTATGATTTGCTCCTCCTCAAAGCTTCCCACTCAGAAGAATACAGTTTTAAAAGGAATCCATTTATCCCACCTCAAATTTTTTGGTGTATCTTTTCTTTCCCCCTTAAAGCATAACGAGCTTGTCAGAGTTTCCATGGTGAACACAGGGCGCCATGGAAACTGATAGATTTAGCTACACTAAAAGAATAAATAAAATAGGCAGGCATTTACTTGACTGTGCGGTGACAACTCTCCTAGATGGGAGAGGAGAAGCAGCTGGCATTTAACCCACTTGCCCTGCTCAATCTGTGCTTCGGGAAACCATGAATTATTCTTACCGGACCCTGCTACTGACCTGTGCTGATTGGACAGCTCTTCTCCTCGAGACCCACTAGCCACATATTGCTTTTCTTCCAGCTGGTTAGCTGTGTGTCACCAGTAACTGTTAGAAATGTGGTATCGTGTGAAACCTGGAGATGATACAACATACGACAGTGACCAAGGAAACTTCTGCTGAACCTAATGTGCAATTCCCCCAGCTGACCATGGCAGGTCTGTGTGGGAGGAAAATCAGAGTCAAGAACTAGGTCTGTTCTGTGCTAACTAGCTAGGGAACTCCAGTTTCCTCTGTAAAATGTTTAACATAATTTTGTTATTTCACAGAGCTGTTGTGAGACCGAAGGGGGGATAGTAGAAGTCAAGCCTTTGCCAACATCAGGCACTAGCTAGCAAGAGCTAGCTGCAGGGATATCGGACAGCCAGCTGTCACAACTGATTATGCTTCAGTCTAGTACTTTGCCTTGACAGTTTGAAGGCTTAGAACAAACACACTTAAACCAAGCAGCATTTGAGAATTTGGGGAGGGGGCTCTTCTGGCTCCAAATAAATTAAGAATTTTGATCTTGAGAAATAAAGTATTTGAGTTTCTTATGTGTTTGAAAATACTATTATTATTATTATTATTATTATTATTATTATTATTATTATTATTGAAAAAAAGAATAAGTGAGATCCAGGTGTATCTTAAGTGGTAATCCTGATGAATTGCTCACTACTGGCCTGAACTTACTACTTTGCCTGTTAGCATTTAGTCACCACACTATGGGCAATAGAAGCATCTTTATAAATCCAATATCTGCATACTTAACCTTTTGAGCAGTTCATATTGACCGGGCACTATTTAAAGGAGATCAATGGAAAGGAAGGAAGGGAAGAGATATAGGCCTTGGTAAAACATAATCTTCTCAGAATATTGAGTAAAGAAACACCGCATCCCAGCGTAAGACTTAACATCTGAGAAAACAGAGATAAACAGATGCCCTGGGTGAGTGGAGTGGGGTGGATAAGTCCCTGCCAGCTTTTAAGGGTGTGGAGTCATGAGGCACTCAGGCAGGATGCCAGCTGGTAAAAGGGTGCAAAAAGCAGAGTAAATATGAGCAGGGCAGATTATGACCTGAGGTAGAAAGAAGGGAATGAGCCTGAAGAAGGGGCCAGTGGCTACCCAGGATTGTTCCCTGCCGATGCACAGGTTTTGTTTTCTGAAAGAACATGAGATGCGGAGCTGTCTTAGTTAGGTTTCTACTGCTGTAATAAAACACCATGACAAAAAGCAATTTGGGGAGTAAAAGGTTTATTTCAGTTTATGGTTTGACATCACAGTCCCTTATC
>NW_022196904.1:152728857-152760827 GCF_008632895.1 Mastomys coucha | reverse complement strand
GCTTTCTGGCTTTCTCTCTGTGGCTTGCTCAGTTTGCTTTTCTTATACATCCCAAGTGCCCAGGGTATCCACCATAGTGGGCTGGGCCCTCCCACATAAATCAATGATTTTAAAAAAAATGTCAAATAAACCTTCCTACAGGTCAATTTGGTAACGCCATTTTCCCCAGTTGAGGTTCCTGCTTCCCAAAAGACTCTAACCTGTGTCAAATTAACATAAAAACAGCCAGCACAGAGGCTCAGCCGGTGGGGATCCTAAGACTCTCCTGAAGGCAAGTAGAATATATATTTTTTTTATACTCCTTGTTCCAATCCTCAGTATCCTGGAGAATTTTTAAGTTCAGGGACACCAGGATAAGATCCAAAATTGCAGGAAGCCCTCAAGTCTGAGGGTCAGAAGTGAGCAGGAAGACTTCTGGGCCTGCTCTTAGGTTTATACTCCTGAGCCTGTGTGCCACCAAGTTGCCTGTGAATAGAATGGACCCATGCTGTGCTCAAAACAGCTAACACTTACCTCTTTTTGTAGGATGCTAACTCATGTAACTCAGAGGCCCATGTCATTCCTCTGATTAAGATTTACTGCACATAAAGCTACCTAATGTTTATCCATTCTAGAAGCACATAATAATAGTATGAATAAGCATCACCAAAATTCTATATTAGCTCCATTATCTCAACAAAGCAATTTCCATTATACTGATAATAATTCTACATACCCATAGCCTCTTATGACTTGAATTATAGCATCGGCACCATTTTATAAAATTAACATGGAATAGTGTTTCAAGTATGGTTACATAGTATTTTGTTTGGTGGCCTGGAGCTAAGAGTTCAAGGCCTCCTCCTATCTTGGCTTCCTAGTAGCTAAGATTGCAGGCTTGAGTCCTTGTGCCCAGCTACAGTGTATATACGACAATGGGATAATTCACAAATCTAGTCTTCTTGGTTGTTGGAACTGAGGAAGCTTTCATTGAACAACTGATGTAACTGTACCTGTTTTAGGGTACAAGTGCCTTTGTTGGAAACATTTAACCCACTTTCAAACTAAATCCAGACCTTCTCTGCATCTGTCTTGCCTCGGTTTGTGTTTCCACAAGCTTGAGGTAAGGAAATGTTTCCAATGTACTCAAGGAGGACAGTGGGGGTTGAAGAGTCAAGAGGAAGTAATGATGATATAGCTGAAGTCTCCAAGAAGTAGGTATAAAGAGAGTGCAGCCTTTTAATCCCAGCACTTGGGAGGCAGGCAGATTTCTGAGTTCGAGGCCAACCTGGTCTATAGAGTGAGTTCCAGGACAGCCAGGGCGATACAGAAACACCCTGTCTCGAAAAAAGAAGAAGAAAAGGGGCTGGCGAGATGGCTCAGCGGGTAAGAGCACTGACTGCTCTTCCAAAGGTCCTGAGTTCAGATCTCAGCAACCACATGGTGGCTCACAACCACCTGTGATGAGATCGGACGCCCTCTTCTGGTGCGTCTGAAGACAGCTGCAGTAAATTAGGCCTGAGCGACTAGGGCCGGCAGAGGTCCTGAGTTCAACAGAAGTCACATACATGATGGTTCACAGATACAGTGTACTCATACACATAAAATAAATCTTTAGAAAAACAAAGCAAAACAAAACAAAACAAAGAAAGAGTGCAGCCTGGAGAGTTCTGAATCTGGAGCCATTGGCATGGTGCAGCCAACTTCATGTTTTCTCAAATCTTGAGATGTTAAAGGTTGAAACCACGCAAGTTCAATGTCCGTTGGGATGAACTGGTAAGTGTAGACCTCAGTGGAGAGGAAGTGAAAGGCCTGAGTAGGGAAAGAGTGAATCATTTATACGTAAGCCAGGATTGTGTCATAAAAACTTCAGTTCCAAGGAAACCAGCTGATTATGCAATAAGGCCTCACCCTTTATATTGGATTCTGCTCATAGGAAAAGAAAATTACACATAATCATTTAATAAATGTGCAGGGAACACGAGTCATTGTTCAGGCATTGGACAGTCCTTTTATTCTTCTGGCATTTCTGTTATGTATACCAGTGCACATACATATGTATAGTAGAAATGGAAATAAATTATTGAGGCATGAAAAAAAATCTCTTTTCAAGTTGTTGTTCAGGGGAGCCCAAGGGGCCCTCATAAAAATAGAAATGATACAGGCTATTGTATTGTATTGTATCGGTGGCCTCCAAGAGCTGAAGTTAAGTCCCCGTAGCTGAGGCCACCACAGAGTTCAGTCAGAGGAGTTGGAAGAATCAAGCTGGAATTGACCCGGAAGCCTCTTTAAGGACTGGCTCTCAGAGTTCCAGAAGGTGCTGTGTAAGTTGCCAAGGAAGAAATCTCAGTCACTGTGGTGGTTTGAATATGCTTGGTCCAGGGAGTGGCAGTATTGGGAGGTGTGGCCTTGTTGGAGTGGGCGTGGCCTTGTTGGAGGAAGTATGTTGTTTGGGAAACTGCTCTGTGTGATGCTGGTAAGTGCGGCTCTGCACCCGCCCAAGAGCTCTGGATTCACAAATGAAAGACACGTACATGCAACCTTTATATTTAAAATGTCTTGACTAGCTCAATAGCTGGGCCACTCTTGAACCTCCACATGACCAACACACCCCCCTCCTATATTTCTAAGTAAATACTTGCTAAATCTATGTTTTATCTCTGCTACTCCAGACCTAATAAGGAAAGTGACCCTTGGGGCCGCTTCTCTGAGTCTTACAAGACCATGGGCTCTCCTTCCTGCACCTTTTCCCTTCTGTCTCCTTTGCCCTCCTAATAGTGGAATCCCTCTTCTTCTCTCTGCATTTCTTGCCGGGGAATCTTAAAAGTCCCACCTCTATCCCCTCTGCCCAGCCACTGGCCTCTGGCTCTTCATTGACCAGTCAAAAAAATCAACTCTTGGCAGGCAGGGTCCTGCAGTGGACGAGCGAATTCTCGTAGAAGCACAAATCAACTCCCCAGCAATGTGTCACATTGAGACCCTCCTCCTAGCTGCCTGGACGTTGGTCTTCTCCAGACTGTAGTTGGATCAAGATCTCTGGCTGAGAGTTCTACAACTCGATCCGACCTGGCCACATACTCATTACTGGGGAGGCCACGTACCCTAGAGGAGAACCTACTATTGCCACTTTACTAAGCCAGTAAAATTTCAAACTACATTCTAAATACTTATCTGCATATCTGCCAATGGCTGGCTCTGGCATCCGTGAGGTGGGTAAACTGAGGCAGGCAGCCGTTGGGGGTCGTTGCCTAGCAGATGAATCCAGATACCGACAGGGGCTGCGGCTGAAGGCAGCCAGTGATCAGAGAAGCTGCTCAGCAGACGTTTTAACTGAGGGAACAAAGAATAATTTACTGGGGCTGGCACTCTTTGTGGCCAGTGGAGAAACTATGAACTCTTTTAATTCCTTGGGGCCTGTAAGAAAGAGAAGGAAGGAGAGAAAATTCACATGTACACACACACACACACACACACTGAACGGATGAAACAAAAGTCCGAGTTCAATAACTTCATACACATAGATATACATGCATATATACATATACACATAATACATACATACAGACCTATAGATAGACATGTACATATTGACTCATAGAATGGTTAGTGCAAAGCTCCAGCAAGTAGGTTCCAAGTATTCCATACATACATGTCTAAATACACACAATTAGTGGATGGAAAGAATAATGTTCCAACCCCCATTCACACAAACTTTATACATAGGCACGTGCGCGCACACACACACACACACACACACACACACACACACAGTTAATGGATGGGAGAGGCAATGTTCTAGCCCCCTATACTTTATTCTTTCTTCCATAGCTTATATATCTCAGCAAAATCTTTCAAGCAGTATACAATTATAATGTGATTACATTTTAGTTTTCTTCTAATAAATGATTATGAAAACCAATGTGCTTTCCAATACCTATACAAAAAATAACATTACATAGTACAGTTAAAGAAAACCCATGTACATTCATAACCAAGCAACTTGTTACAGATTAACAAAGTGTAAGCAAAGCAAGATAGTATTTTTCTCAGCCAGTTTCTCTTTCTGGCAATTTGAGGTTACAAAGAAAGAAGTAATTATTTTATTATTTATCTTTAAAAGTAATCTTGTAAGAGTTCTAAAAGAATCACAAATCTAAACTTTTTTAAAAATAAAAATTAGTCATATCTATCTTAAATCCTCAAAGTGCATATCTACTCATCAGCAGTTCTTAATACATCATATCTGGAAGCTGATGGCAAAAGTGGGTATAAGAAATCAATCATCTGCTGGGCAGTGGTGGCGCATGCCTTTAATCCCAGCACTTGGGAGGAGGAGGCAGGCAGATTTCTGAGTTCGAGGCCAGCCTGGTCTACAGAGTGAGTTCCAGGACAGCCAGGGCTACACAGAGAGAAACCCTGTCTCGCAAAAACCAAAAGGAGAAAGAAAAAAAAAAAGAAAGAAAGAAATATGTCATCACCAGTCCAGTTTCTGTGAGAGTCGGATCAGCCAGTGCTGCCATTGTTCTTGTCCCCTGACCTTAAAATGTCCCTAGCTTAACTAATAAGACTGTGCGTTTCTGAGCTTCATATCGTTCCCTAAGGGCTTTTTTTTTCTTTTTCTTTTTCTTTTTTTTTTTTTAAACATCAGAGCCAGTATTAAAAACATCTCAAGCTAGCTTCACTAACAATTTTATTTTTCCAAATATTTTCTAAGGGTGGTAGTCATTGCTGACAATCTACGTCTCTAAATTTTTCTCTAGGGTGGTAACAGAAGTACAACCTGCTCCCTGTACGCAGACATAAAAATGCAAATGGAACTTAAGTCCATTTAGTATTGCTCATAAGGATATGTTTATAGAGGTGACCATTTGGTACTAGGCATCTAATTACAGGGCTCGGCCCTGCAGAAGACTGACTGGCCTTCTCAGCATTTCTTAATTGCCTGTAGCAGTCGTCAGCTAGAGAGGAACTTGTGGGGTTTCCTGCTACCAAGCTTGACTGTCAGCTAGTGTTACTGTTCGGGTCTCGTGTAGGCTACTATATCGTTGAGATCACATGGTGCCGTTTTCCTGCATCTAGAAGACACAATCTTGAAGCAAACATCTTGCTCCTCTTGGGAGAATTAGAAGCAAGAGTGGGATTGTGAGTAAAACTGATCAAAATGCATTGTAAAAATTATCAAAGAAATAAAATACAAACATTAAAAAGAAACGGTAACGGACAAATGGAAAGATGACATACGTAAGGATGGATATGACCAGTGAAGTAGCAGGAGAAGGATGGATTCCTGGAATGGGAACTTCTGAGTCGGGACAGTCACTGCGTAGAGTTACTACTTAGGAAAGGCAATGAAGAAAGGCTGCCCCATTTAGATTCAGAGGAAGCACATTGCTGTGCGGAGCAGCAGAGGAAACCTGGGATCCACACTTTGATGGTTTTTTTGTTTTGTTTTCTTTTGTTTTTTTGAGACAGGGTTTCTCTGTGTAGCCCTGGCTGCCCTGGAACTCACTCTGTAGACCAGGCTGGCCTTCTGCCTGCCTCTGTCTCCCAAGTGCTGGGATTAAAAGCTTGTACCACCACTGCCCTGCATAAATAAGTACACTGTAGCTGTCTTCAGAAGAGAGTGTCAGATCTCATTATGGGTGGTTGTGAGCCACCACATGGTTTCTGGGATTTGAACTCAGGACCGTTAGAAGAGCAGTCGGTGCTCTTACCTTCTGAACCATCCCTCCAGCCCCAATCTCCACTTTGAAGGCAATCACAAAGTCCTGCCTGCAGAACCTAACTCCAGGAGCCTGAGGCTGTTTTCTGGGGAGGGAACCCGGACTGGTTTTGCAATGACTTGGCCCAGGTTCTGATTTCATGAAAGGAACTGAAGACCTCAGACTGGATGGAAGCTTGCAGATGATTTTCTAGGTTCCTACCCTTGTACTTTAGCTCACAGCTGCCGGGAACTTCATTTTCTCCTCGTGTACAACTAAATAAATCAAATTATTTATCTCAGACACAAGACAAGTTCGTCTTGGATGTATGTGAATGGGCAAAAGGACTAAAATATTGACCTCCGGGAGAGAGAGGGACTTTGAGATCTAGATTAACCCTTGGTGGTGGAGACCCCTGTAAAGTTCCATATTAGTCAAGCTTGCAGAGATCCAGCAAAGAAGGAGCACATAGTCTGCATCCCTCAGACTCGGGAAAGGAAACTGGCCACAGGTGTATAGCTCTAAGTGACCTCTCACCTGTTGCCACGGTTGTGCAAGTTCAGAGTCTGGTGCTCAAGTTGAGGGGATGAATGGCCCTAGGATTTCAGAAGACTAAGAGAAGACAGTGTAGGTGTGCCATGAAAGCGAGTCAGAGTGGCTTGATTTCGATAACTCAAGGAGTTAACACATCCAAAACCAACGCAGGGGTGGGGAGGAAAAAAACCACACCCCACGGGAGCTGGAGCCAACTCGCAGGAGAAAAATCCTATTGGCATCCAGGAGGCAGGGAGCCAGCCCCTGGGCGCGGCCTGCAGGGGGCAGGCGATCGCCTGGGGAAGCGGGGGCAGGACGAGCCCCAAGAGCCAGCAGCTCCCGCTTCGCAGACGCAGGGACCGCTCTGCGCCCGCCCGGTGCGTCCTCCTTGGCCAGAGAACTCGCGCTGCCCCGCTGCTGCCATGTGTGCGGCTCAGACGCCGCAGCTGGCGCTCATCTTCCGAGGGACTTTCGTCCACTCCACCTGGACCTGCCCCATGGAGGTGCTTCGCGATCACCTCCTCGGCGTGAGCGACAGCGGCAAAGTGAGTGGGCACCGGGTCCCGCGCACCGCGGACAGGTGGAGGGACCCTGGCGAGGCACCGCGCATTCGGGGTTCGCTCCTGTAGAGCGAGCACGGTGGCTCCAGAGTTGAACTTTGGCTTCTAGGGAAGGCAGACTGCCTGGTCACTAGGTTTGTAGCCAAGCTAGGGCGGAATAACACCCCAGAAGCCTGGAACTCACAAAGTACTCAAACCGCACTGTAGGCATCCCTAGAAAAGGTGATTGGATTTCTTGCGACAGAGCTGACCAAGGTAGGGTGGGGATCTTTGGATTAGTGTTGTTTGCTGAATTTAACAGGTAGAATAAGCAAAAACATCTGGTTTCATTCACAGGCTCATTCATCAAAAAATGCGTTAACACTCTATGCTACACAAGTTTAATGCTGGAAGGGACAGAACTGAAGAATCTCTCTGTCTCTCTGTCTCTCTGTCCTCTCTCTGTGTGTCTGTCTCTGTCTTTCTCTCTGTGTCTCTGTGTCTCTGTGTCTCTGTGTTCTGTGTCTGTCTGTCTGTCTGTCTCTCTCTCTCTCTCTCTCTCTCTCTCTCTCTCTCTCTCTCACACACACACACACACACACACACACACACACTACAGCCATTTGAATCAAAACAAGCTGTTTCATTTTAAGGTTCAAAATGCCTTCTATGATTATAGATTTTATACCTTCCCCCTAAAATTATATTTCCACAAGTGTCCTGTGATGCCTGATACTTCTTTGCCCACACAGATGGTGACTATGTACATTAGTAACATCCTGGCCGGTTTGATAAGTGAAGTCATTTCATTTTGGGGAGGAATGGGATTTTTAATTGTTTCTCAAAGTATACCAATTTGTGGTCTGCCAAGTTGAAGACACTGTCATTGACAGTATTGAATTATGACTTAGCTTTGGGAGTACCCAAACCTGCTATCCTTAAAGAATTTTAAAAATATGTGTGTGTGTGTGTGTGTGTGTGTGTGTACATACTTGAAGTAGCATGTATGGTCAGAGAGCAACATGTTCTCTCTGTTGGGTCTCTCCTTAATCCACATGGATTCCAGGGACTGAACCCAGGTTCTCAGGCTTGGTGGCAAGCACCTTTACATGTGACCTACCACACAGGCTCCCAAACCTTGTTTTCTTGTGGTACTTGATTTTTTGTTGTTGGTGGTGGTACATTGGGAAGCATGATGTTGCGTTTCCAAGGAGATAAAATTCTCCGAGTTCACCTCATGGAGAGACTTGAGTAAACCTGGAGACCTGCATGCATATCCATTCCACGCTTGGGGTTATGATCCTCAGCTTCAGTGAACTCCTACCTGTGTAAGTCCCAAGAAACCAAACACAGACACTGAGAGGCCGGCGACAGAAAGAGATGCTAGTTTGGCCATAGAAGTTTTTCAGCTCATAGCTTTCTTTTTGGAATTAATCTCCCATTCCCTCAATTCTAATAGTAACTGATGCAACAGTATATTTGGAGGCATGATGGAAATAAGTAAGGAAAGGAAGTAAGTTATCAGAAAATTAATCTTTCCTTGAGTTTATACTGAAGAATAAGTATGTCCTGAACATGCAATTAGTGGTTGAGTCAGAGAGCCTATTCCTCTGGGAGCATGCTGAGACTCTCATTTTGCAGAGTGTGCCATTCCCACATGAGACAAAATTAACCAGGAATTGGTCACAGAGGTGGGCTAGTCAAGATACACCGCTGAAACCCCCCCTTTGTTACTAGATTGCTAGCTATTGCTCTTCTTCTGAGTGTAAGACAGTAAGTAACCCCTTCCCTAGGCTTAAAGGAAGAGAGGATGTTGTATGTATTTCAGTATTTGATTTCCCTCATGTTAAAACAGGGAATGCTTTACATTTAGGGTTGCTAAGATAAACTGGTTATTTTCATATTTATTTAAACACTTTAAGGTACATTGAAAACTAGTACATCCTTGAAGTAAGTTAATACTTGCTATCATTAGTTGCCTCTGAATTTTACTGAGCTTCTTAAACTAGTGTCAGGACACACACTAGGATGGTTTGGGAGTATCTAGAAGCACTTGCGAAGATCCTGACTCCTGGACAGCATCCTCAGAGAACTCAAATGCATAGGCCTTCTTAAAGGCATCTCTGGAGACTCAGGCAAGGCCGTGTGTGAATCACGTTCTGAGATGTCCTGGTGAATCCCTTGTATGAAATGTATAAATCTCACCTCCTTTCAGACTTAAAATTTCAGGGAAGGGACAGTTTTTCTTATCTTTTTTTTCTAGATCTATCTCCTCATTTTGGGATTTAAGATTAAAGAATGGTAATGACTATGTTTAATTCATACAAGTACAGCACATTAAAAATGAGTTAATATACTAAAACAAAACCAAAAAAAGCAAGCCAATATAAAAAATCCCTCTGTAGCTAACATTTTGGTATTATTTAGAATTCAGAGTTAATTTTTATACTCAAGCAGCATGTGGTTTTTTTTAAAAAATAAGGACTCCAAAATGAATAATTCATTTTCAAATGTTTCATTAATCTTGAAACACAGTGTGCTCAAATATTACTGATACCTTGTTCTTCCCACATACATCAGGGTCAAGTTGACTCTAAAGAATAATCAAGATTGGAACTTTCATTGTACACTTACAGAGAACCCAGAGTGAGGAGAGAGGCCCACTTGGAGGGAGTGTCCTTGGTGGTAGAAGCAAATTCTGTATAGAAATGAAGCCCTGGATAGCAGTGTTCACTTGTTACATGCTTTGAGACTATGAATGAGATGTGAACCTCTCCCAAGCTGTAGAGGAATTTTAATCAAGAAACATGGTAGCTTTGGCAATGGTTCACATCCAAAGACCTAGGTCTATGTGATCTAGCTGGAATGCAGACATGCCTCACACCTTTAATCCCTCTGGCTAGAATAAAAACATGCCCTTAGTATACACCTTTAAGGTAAAATTAGTTTGTAGAAGGAAACAGCCATGGTTGAAAGTGACATCTAATTGAAGGGCAGACTAAGTGGTGAATCAGAGTAAGATTTAGCAGGAAGAGCCAAACATAGGATACGCCCAACTCACAGGAGAACAATACAGGAAGGAGAAGCTATTTAAGAGCAGTGTGGAGAGAGGTCAGCCAGTTGGGAGTCAGTGTAATGAGGCAGTGCAGTGGAGCTGAGTTCCTTTCATGATTTCATGCAGTTCAGTGCGGGTCACCAGAGGCAATTGAAGCCAGAGAATAAGAAAAGTCACAAGATTAGAACAAATTACCAAAGTTAGTTTGAGGCCAAGCAGAGCAATTCAGTGAGAAGCTGAGAGAAGTCAGATTGAATCAGCCAGCTTAGAGAGGAGTTTGAGCCCGAACAGATGAGTTGAACCAGCTAGCCAGAGTTCAGAAAGAACTAGAAAGGATGAGCTTATTCAGCCTTAAACCTCCAAGATGATAATTACATCTGGAAATAAATGTTACTTTTATAGCAAGCCTCAGCTTCTTCCTTTATAGAATCAGATTTAAACCAGATGCAGAATGAGCTGAGGTGTGAACATGCCTGCACTTAGTTGATACTTAGCTCACACTGTGATCATTCTGCCCAACTGTTTTCCTCTCTCCCTAGCAAATCTGGAGCCTCTTGGCTATCCTGGCACTTTTGCATCTTTCTATATGTGCGGCTCAGTGATTGATAGAGAAGGAAGCTAAGGCCTGGGGCAAACCTGGACAAGAGGCACTATTGCTGGGCCTCAGCTGTACATTTTACATGGTCATGTCTGCCATTTGTATATCATGACACCTGGGAAAGAACTTAGGGTCTTTAGCTGCTAAGTCACTAGAACATTTTTGTCAGAACTTCTGAATCTTCATAGTGTGTCTTCTACTACACTGAAGATGCTGCTTAGAGAAATCATGCATCCACAGATCTGGTGGAAGAGCCAGCTTTTGAAATGTGCACCAATTACCATGTTCTATTTCCCATAATGGTCTGCTTCCCTAAGGGAACAGACACCAGATTTAAAACAAACACTTTACGGGGTAAGAGCCTGTCTGCTCTTCTAGAGGTCTCAAATCTGAGACCTCTAAACCAATGTGTGCATAAAAGGGGCTAGAATAGGTTGTGTCTTCCTTGATCAGTTCCCATTGCACTGCTTGAGACAGGGTCTCTCACTGAACTGGAAATCTACTCTTAGGGTTAATCTAGTTGATTGGCCTGCTCCCTGGATTTGCCTGTCTTCACCCCTAACCCTAATGCTGGGGTTACAGGTGACCTACACAGCTGGTCACAACCATCTGTATCTCTAATTCTAGAGGTCTCCTCTTCTGACTTTCAAGGGCACCTACACCCATTTTGTGCATGTGCATCACACACACACACACACACCATATAATTTTTAAAAGTTACATTTTAGCCAAGAAACCAAACTTGTGGTGATAAGAGAATGAAATCTTGAACCAAAAACTGGATTCAGAATGAAGTATGGAAATGGCCTTAGATAGGTCTATAATCTAGTGAGACATTAACCAGATCCACTGTGACCCATTAGAATTGAACTGGTCTGAGTATAGAGGGAAGGTTTTCTCCAGTTGAACACATTGTGATATTTAAATAATGATCTGCAGGGTAAATAGATCTGTCAGCAGGTTAGATTGGGAACAGGTAAGACTCTTTTTAATGGAGGAAATAGCCTGTGAAAATATCCTGGGATTAGAAAGGACAAAAGGCAAAGGCAATTAGAACCCAAAAGTTGAGGAGAAGGATACCACTGTTTAATATAATACACTTCTGATTGCTGGGAGCTATATAGAATTGGATAACAGTTCTTCCAGATAAAGAATGCATGGGGATGTGGATAGGCTAAGGAGGGGAGGGTGGAGATCACTACAGTGGGTTAGCTGAAGCAGAGTGCTCATGAACTCCTAAGGCTGCCACCTACTCCTATAAGAATCTGGACAACTCAATGTTTCAATTTCTAGATTTTCTTATTATTCTCATTCTAATTATTACCTCATAAGGTAATAGGAAATATTAAGTTATTTTATAATTGTAAACTATGTAGAATAATTCCATACAGGTTGTCCAGGGCCAGTATATACCAGCAGCTACTGTTATCCATGGAAGCAATAGGTGTGGACAGAATGGGCAGCTATTTAGATCAAGTCAACTGGATTGGGTGATGGCTTGGGCACATAGTGTTATTTTTAACTTCTGCAATCCAAAGCCATGTCTATAAATGTATGTAGACAGCACATACCAGTAAACTGGAGGCAGCATCTACCCAGTGATAGGAAAGTCTTTGTAAAGGAAGCAATTGTTGATCTGAACCTCAAAGAGAAGATAGAATATGAACATGAAGAGAAAGACTCAGTAGACCTAGCAAAGGGCTCATTAGTTCCCCAAATTGACAGGATGAGGAAGTCCTACTTCATCTGAGATTGCTTTACAATCTTGCTTTGCTGAAGTTCTCGGCTTGATTTACAAATCTCTGGCTCTGAGTCATCCTTTCCTCCTGCTTGGGAAAGATCCACTTCCCTGCCAAGCTCACAATCTCAGATTATCGTCCTAGTCCTGTAGAGAGAAATTGGATGCAACCATCCCCTATGAGGTGGCAGGTGTAGAAACATGGGTTTCATAAAATGATACATTCGTGCTCAAGTATCCCAGGAGTATTCTGTGACTTCCTGAGGTCTTAAGAACTGATTTCTCCATCCAAAAGGTTCATGGCAGGGATTGGAGAGATGGTTCAGTTGGTAAGGGTGTTTCCCCGAGTTTAAATCCTCAGTATCCACATAAAAATGTGGCATGGCTGCACACACCTGCAACCCCAGCATTAGGGTCAGGGGTGAAGACAGGCAAATCCAGGGAGCATGCCGATCAACTAGATTAACCCTAAGAGTAGATTTCCAGCTCAGTGAGAGACCCTGTCTCAAGCAGTGCAATGGGAGCTGATCAAGGAAGACACAACCTATTCTAGTCCCGTTTTTGTACGCATTGGAGCATGCTCCCACATACTTACATGCAATATTTACACAGCTGTACACACACACAGGTATATACACTCACACACACATGCAATACATTTACACACACACACACCCCTCACTCACATAGTGTTTGTGGCAAAAATTTGGTTATTCATTCAAGAGCCATGATTACTTTTTTATTAATACATACTGGTTAGCATCTAATATACTGGCCTTGTGGATACAACTATGATAGTAGCCAGTCATAGAAAATTTGTGGCCTTGGAATCATGGTTTCATTTTGTGGCTTCTTAGTCTCAATGATAAAGGAAATTGAAACACTGGATTCTGAAAGGAGGGCAAGGATTTTTTTTTTTTTTTAAGAGTTCAAGAGAAACAGAGTAGTCAACCTATAAATCTCAACAGCTGCTGGGAGCTGGAGAAGAAAAGATCATGGCTCCTTTTGAATTAGCGTCCAAGAAAACTGGCAGACTCAGTGATAGAGATCAGCAAGCCACCATATTGGAGGAGGGTGGGATGAGTGTCTCCAAAGAGTGAGAATGTCTTGTGTGCAGGGCAAGTGTGCTCAGGATCTTGGCTTGTATCAAAGGAGATAGAAGGATGAAGGGAAAAGTTATGCCTTTTGAGTTAGAATAGAAATTAGACAGGCTTATCAGTGATCTATAAGCAATAGTATGGAGGAGGGGCTCTTGAAATGTACATTATCTTACCAGTTATTCCTCTCATTCCTTTTGTAGGCTTTCAAGGTGCATCAGCTTTCTGAAGGATGGTTTCCTATCTAGGCAATTGCCAGGTTCAGTTGGGTTAATCTCTCGAAGGAGGAGATGGTCAAGTGTAATGGTTTAATATGCCTAAGCCATCATTCAACCCAGCTGATCCAAAGAGTTTCTAGTATTTGAGGCCAGTTTAGAATGTCAGGTCTCTACCCAGAGAGGCAACTCTGGGCTCACTGGATGTTCTTAGGATTAGAGAGAGGTCATTCAGTCATTAATACTTTAACTATCTAGGTATAGCCTCTTTGAAGGTTTAGGATGACAGGCAAAAGAGAAGAGATGATAAAGGTTAAACTGAAGATGGAGACTAAGGTAACCCTTCTAGAACATTCACATCTCTAGTATTTAGAATGCTAGTTACTCCTGGGGGCTGTCACGGGTTAGTAAAGGAAGGCATATTTAATTCTGCTAAGGATGGGATTTCATTATTTTTCAAAGATTGATAGCTACTTTTCCCACTCTCTTCTGGCTGGCCCTAACTTTCCCCAATTATCAATGTCTTTTCAGGCATTCATACCCAGCCATGCCCAGCCATTCATACTCATTTCCACTGCTGTCCTCCTATATCTCCTTTGTCTCTTGATTGAAGTATTGTTGATGCTTCTTGTTTCTCTCCCTATTCTAGTGTTTTCGTCACAGGACTGACTGCTATTTTCTTGGACCATGGGTAGTTTTTCTGCAGCCATCTGTGGCTCACTACTGACTGTAAGGTCCAAATGTCTTTTAGGAGGAATTCTAGACATGACATTCTTTCTAATCTTTTTTTTTTTTCCAATGTCATTTCTCTGTCGCATGGAATAGACTATGACTCACTCACACCATGATGCCGACATGAGCTGAGGAACGCTCTGCTACATTTCCCATGGTTCCCTAGCACTCCAGGCTCTTTGATGCCTCCATGTTTTGTGTGCTCATCTCTGTCTAGAATAGCCCTCCTTTTTGCAACCCAGTTTCCATCCTACCTGTGTCAAACTGAAATCTTCCTATTTTAAAGCTTGGCTTTGGTTTCTCCAAAGTTTCTGTAGCCACCACTTCCTAATAGGATAAAAGTTTCTTCCTCAGCCCATGCAGTTTTTCATATGCTTCAAATAAGTATTTTCTTAGTAATCATGAGATGACTTCTGAAGTCAGATTGTGAATTTAACTCTTGTCTACTTCATTTATCTGGAACAAATTTCCTTACAAATGTGAGCCTCCACAACTAAGGGTTACGTCTTGAAGTTTAATGCCTGTTGCGAGGTACTAAGAGGGCAGTCACTTGATTTTAGGATGAGGTTTAGAAGGTATGGTCATTGGTATGTGAATCAGATTAGGTAAGATCCTTAGAGTTTACTTCCCATTGTAAAACTGGTGTCTTTATAAGTGCAAGACCAGAACACACACACACACACACACACACACACATACACACACACACACGCCTAGTCTCTCACTCTCTGGTGCTCTGCATTACCTCAGGACTCTGCCAGCTCTCTTTGAATAGCCACCATGTTTATTCCTGGTGCTGTAAAATCAGCAGCAGAAATGGACTAAGACTGAAGTATGTTAGCTCCAAGCTGTTTGTCTCCGTGTGCATGTCTAAGGTTCAACACAAATACCACCACCCATCTTTTTATTGTTTTTTTAATTACTTCTTCCTTCATTTGAAGTCCCTTATTGTCTGTTTTTAATTATAGAAAATTCACATGCATTTGCTCTTTCTGATTTGTGTGCATTCTCATTCGTAACTTTACGTTCATGGTGCATCTATAAAAAGTCGAAACTATGCAATACTTCCTAGCAACACAGGCTCCTTCAAATAGAATAGATATTTATTCAGTGTTCTGAAAACTTATAGCAACTGTTATATAGTTTGTCTTCCTTATATGCCTTAGTAAGAACAGCATTAGATATAATTTAGTGTGGTCTCAGGAGTGATTTTTATTGAACAAAATATAAATGTTCAGAAGCTGTGATGATGATTAAATCCATTCTGCTTTGGAAATGATGTTATTTTAAAGAGGATTTTGTTTTATTACAAAACACAAGAATTGAAGATTGCTTTTCTGTTTTCGCTACCTCTGATATATCATACTTTTAACAGTTTTTTCTGCAGGTTTTGAGTGCCTGCTGTATATACATGCTTGATATACTGAAGAACTAGGTTCTGTAGCTAATTCCTCAGGAGCAGCATGTTCCAGCTTCAGTGCAATATAGATTTTCTATTAAACCTCAGACAAATTTTTAAATGAATTTTTTCAATGAATTAATTTTCTCTAATGAAAGTTAGACTTCAAAATTAATACCATCAGTGGCTACAACAGCAAGTAACAGAAAGCCCAGAGAAGTGGTGTGGCTCTCCCAGTGAGATACAAAGCAATGTTGGGAATTGAATCCAAATCTGTTTTCTCTTCAGCATTTATAACTTTATGAGTCTGATTAAATGACTCCTGCTTCCTACAGGGCTGGGGTAGATTTCAGTAGTTAAAACATGCGCCTCACAACCAGTGAGACCTTGAAGAAGAAGTACAAGTGTCTGTAATCCCAGCAAGTCCCCACCAGGAGAATGGACATTGGGTTCGCTAGTCTACTGTAAGCAGCAGAAAAACAAGAGGCCCTATCTCAAACAAGACTGAAGGCAGGAATATCTCAGGTCATCTTCTGACCTCTACAATCCTCCCCGCATCACACACACACACACACACACACACACACACACACACACACACACAGACAGACAGACAGACAGACAGACAGACAGACAGACATACCCCATAACCCTAGGTATATTTCAGCAACTGAAACGTTAACTGTTTCTTTCAGTCCTGACTCCTTGATCCCATGCCTATAAATTCCACACCGAGAGACCCATCATTTATTCTTCAGTGTTGTCTAAGATCTCTGACCTGTCATTCCTTCTTAGTTCCTTCTCCCTGAAACTGTGACACCTCTGTCTTGGACTCTTTCTTCAGCAGTGTTTTCATTTCTTGCTAGTAAAGATATTCCTATCTATCAGTTCCCAAAGCCTAACAATATAAGTAACATCTGGATGTATCAAAATATCCTCAGCCTTCTTACAACTGCAATCTTTTAATTTATGTATTCATTTGACATTCTGATTGTACTCTCCTTCTATCTCTCCCTTCCTCCCACTCTCACCCCTAAATACTCCTCCCCCCACTATCTCACACCCCCCCCTTGAGTGCCACCCTGCCCTGGAACATCCTATTGCAGCAGGATTAAGTGCATCCTTTCCCACTGAGGGCCAACCAGACAGTCCACTTAAGGGGACAGGATCCAATGGCAGGCAACAGAGTCAGAGATAGTCTCCACTACAATTGTTAGGGGACCCACATGAAGACAAAGCTGCACATTTGCTACAAATGTGTAGGGGACCTAGGTCTAGCCCTTGCATGCTCTTTGGTTGGTGGTTCAGTCTAAAAGGCATTTTTTTTTTAAATTGCTGGTTGATGTAGGGAGGCCCAGCCCACTATGTGTGGTACTATTCCTGGGCAAGTAGGCCTGGACTCTCTAAGAAAGGTAGAGCAAGCCAGTAAGCATGGTTCCTCCACTGTCTCTACATCAGGTTCTGCCTTCAGGTTCCTGCTTTGAGTTCCTGTTCTGGCTTCTCTAGATGATGTACTATCACCTGCAATGCAAATAAGCCCTTTCTTCTCATACTTGCTTTTAGTCATGTTTATCACAGCAACAGAAAGCAAACATACAAGCCATGTACAAACACTTTCACTTTTTAAACATTTGTTAGTGTTTAAGAAAATAAATTTGAGTTCGCACCCAGTTGCAAGTATTGGAAAAATTAATGTCGCTTGCTTTAGAACCTTGTTTTGTTTTCTTCCCATGTGACAAGAGATTTCTGGGGAATTGTATAATCCAGCTACTCAGTCATTCATTCCTAGGTGGTGACTAGATCTCCATGTGTCATGTGCTGCCCTTATTTTAGGGCTACAGGTATGAACAGGATGAAACTACTACTGCCAGGGAGCCTTTTTCACTTTTGAACAAACACACACACACACACACACACACACACGTTGAACTTCTGGAAAGAAATATTAAAAGAAAACCAAAACAAATACTTTCTTTTGTAGTGTAGGGCTAGAAAGTTGATTATTTAAAGTGTAGTTTTAACCCTTTGTGCTGTTAGATTGGTTTTAATTAACCCTTGTGTTTTTACTTTAAACTTTGTATTTTCTATTTTTTTAAATTGTGCAACATACGTTGCACTGTTTAAAGAATATGATTCAGTTTACTCCTTGTATTCAGAGCGTTGGACGTTTATCACCATCATCACCACTGTTTAGCTCTGGAGTTTCCCACTCCCTCAATGGAAACTCATGACCCATTGAGCAGCTCACTAAACCTACTTTCCTCATTCCACTAGATTCACTAACATGCCTCCTTTATATACAGACTTGTATAAGTTGGATTTTGTTAAGAAATGAATACAGATAATGAACCACCTTTTATGTAGGGATTTATTTACTTAGCACAGTTTCAAAGCTTATTGTGTCATGGTATGTGCCCAAACCCATTCCTTTTAATAGCTTAGTACCATTTTATTGTTTGATTACACCATATATTTTTTTTAAGTCTGTTCTTCAGCTGGGGGACATTTGGGATATTTATACCCTTTGGCTACTGTCAACAGTGTTTCTATGAACATTTTGTCCACAAATTCTGAAAACCAATTTACTGTTGAAAGCACTGTTTCGTGGTTCCTGGTTGCCTCACTATGTGTTACATCTAGACTTATTGATTCCCCAGGCTTCCATCCATATCTTGTGTTTTGCGTCTTTGTACATAACCCTTCACCTCCTACCTGCTATAAGAATGCTCCTTCAAGGACTCAACTTGAACTGAGCCTAGTTATATACACCTATTATCCCAGCAACGAGGAGATGGAGGCAGGAGGACCAGGAGGAGTTCAAAGCCCTCAGTCTCAAGTACATACTGGTTTAGAGACTAGCCCGGTCTACATGAAACTCTATCTTAAACTAAACAAAATCTGATAATTTAACGCGTACTACCTTAATGAGGTCCTTGAGCATGCCTAACCTTCAGCTCACAGGCAAGTCTGCCCCCTGATTTTTTTTGTATCCCCTGCTTTTTGCTTAGAATCCTTCACTGCCTTTCTTTGAGTTCAGCAATCTTCCCCATAGTCTAACCTTGAAGACAGGTCCTTGGCTTTAACACTTTTACCATACTTGAATTTGGTAGGCATTCAGATTAGGATATGTTGGGTAAACAGTGGTTAGATTTTTTTTCCACTGTGGATTAACCTGATTGGAAAAGTTGACTTTACATACCAATCCAGTGGATTTTGGCAAAATGGGAAAAACTGTCTTCCAAAGGATTTGGATGAGAATTCTGGGATTTTTGCAGTCTAAGATACTCAGTAACACTGCATTTGGCAAGGGGAGCTCTTGCTGATCTCATGTCCTGATACATAATTAAGACCCTTGGGAAAGTAGATTTTTTTAATTCGACCTGAAACCTCACAGTTCTCAATGCCTTTGACTTATGTAAAAGGCACAATGTAAGTCACAAAGGCTGCTTACTCCTTTAGTTCCACAGTATGGTGGAGGCTTTGATTCTACATGAAAGGGCAATTTACTTGGAGTGCTGCTTGCAAATCACCACTTAACAATTTATGGTCCTGGAATATGGTACACCCTCTACAAATGAGAGCTCTTATTAGTCATCTCCTGTTCCTCACAGTATTTGACAGTGCTTTTGCAAAAATAAAAAATAAAAAACCAAAAAATGGCATCCAATGAGTGCTTTGGAATGAAAGAATGAATAGAGCGGACTGGAATTCAGAGTATAGAGTAGACAAGGCGTAGTTACCAGTCTTGGCTGGTTTTGATCAATGTGCTTACCCCTAGGGAGTAGCGTCATTAGTGCCTCTATACAGCAAGGCAGAGAGCTTTGTCCTGTACTACTTAACCCAGTAACTATTGTTAGGTTTAATTTCTGAATGTGGGGGAGCAGGTACATGTGGGGAGTGGGTGCTGAGTGCCCAGCTCAGTAATCCATTTATACGTTATGTTCTGGCAAAGCCTGTGGAGCCATTATGCTGAGTTCTTGAGGGCTGACAATAGCTGATGGAAATCCAGGATGTTAGCATAATTGGAGAAGGTGATAAGCAAAAGATGCATAGAGGCTATTTTTTTTTTTTGTACTCAGAATCAATAATTGTGGTGGTTTGAATAATTGTGGTGGTTTAAAGGATGTCTATAGACTCATATATTTGAATGTTTAGTCAACAGTGATTGGTACTCTTTGAGAAGAATAAGAACGATTAGGAGGTATGTCCTTATTGGAGGAGGTATGTCACTGGGGGTGAGTATGAAGTTTCAAAAGCCCTCAGCAGGCCCAGACTCATTCTCTCTGCCCACGGATCATTGGCTACTGCTCAATGGCTGCCTGCATGTCTCCATGTTCCCTGCCATGATGATAATGGGCTAAACCCCTGAACCTGTAAGCAAGCCCCCAATGAAATGTTTTCTTTTATAGGAGTTGTAGTGGTCACGGTGTATCTTCATAGCACTAGAACAGTGACTCACAACAGCCAAGTGCAAGTGAGTTGGTAAATAATATCTACCAAGGAGCAAATACTGAATGCTGTGTAGATTTAAGTCCAGAGGACTTGGCCTATTTTTGAGGAGGTGCTTCAGAGATGTATCTCTGATGAAGGCACATTTAAGATTTGCTGGAAGGTTATAGAGATATTAATTAGAAAGAGAGAGACTGAAAAGGCGTGTGGAAGGAAAGACCTAGGGGGGAGAGGAACTAGGAACTTTTACTAAAAAATAAAGAAGCACAAAGGCTGGAGAGATAAGGCAAGCCACACTGAGTGACTCCCCAGTGGCTATCAGAGGATTTTTATGCAAATGTTTGTGCTGATGCCATTTTGAGGTCAGTACCTACCTCCATGTTCTGGAGACTTTAAACCCCCTGCTAGTGTTGTATGGATCTTTTAATTTTAAGTCAGATACCTATGTGCGTATCATTGATTATGGATTCCCTCGACACAGTCTTATTTCACACAGCACTTCCCAGCCTTCCCATGATGTGTAGGGAAATTTCTTTCCAAGGGTATTTCAGAAATTAAGATACTGCTTTTTTTATTAAGGTGACTCCATATAAAACAACAATGAGTCATGAAGTTGGGAGGGGGCCTCGGAGGAGCTGGAAGGCACGCACAGTGGGCATAGATATGATCAAAACATATTGTGTGTGTGTGTGTGTAAAATTCTTAAGGAATACTTAAAAATATGTCTCAAAATGCTACTTTTCCCCATTTATGAATATTCAATTTGAGTGGATGCCACCCACAGCATTAACACGCTTAAGTGTCAGAGTTCAGAAGTAATTGAAGCCCTGTTACAAATGAAATAAGAGGACAGGAGAGATGGCTCAGCAGTTCAGAGCACCACTGCTCTTGCAGAGGACCCAGGTTTGGTTCCCAGCACCTAAGGGAGGCTGACAGCAACCACCTGTAACATCAGTTCCTGTGGATCTGACACCAACTTCTGGCCTCCCACAGGTACTGCATGCATATCTACATACATGCTGACAAAACAGAAACACAACATTTAAAAATGTGTTATTCCTTCTCAGGAGTAGAATTTAGTGTCTGTTTCACTAGGAGGCTAGATACGGTCAGGATCTTCATTTCAAAGAATAGGATGCCAGTAGTAACGGTTCAGACAGGCATGCTTTTTCTATAAATGTGAGCTTGTTTTACAATGAAATAAACAAATAAAACCAAGTTAAATAATAGAGTTAGATGTTTTCAATATTTAGAATTGCAGAGCCAGGGGTGTGGCTCAGGGACAGAGGACTTGCCTAGAGTGTGCAGAGCCCTGTGTATCGCCCTGAGCCCTGAGAACAAACACATCCTCAAAATACAAAACCCTCGGTTTCCAGGGAAGCATTTGAAAAATGTATCCTTTCTCTTAAAGGACTGAGAACAGTCTCCCTGGTCTCTCCGCACCTCCTTCCCCAGTGATGACTGTACATGGAAAATGATTTAATCCAGTTGAGCAAAACAACATATCAGTGACTCACACTAAGAAGGAAATCACAACCTTTGGCTACATGAATGGAAGCCTTTACGATCGTTCTCATCCCCATCTGTCCAAACAGTCAAGTGGGAAGAAGGAACACAGGATTTTTGCCACATTCATGGCAACTGAAATCAGAATAAAGAGACCTATCATGCAATTCAGACAGGATTAGGAGCTTCAGAAGTGCCATGTGGTTAGGCAGAGAGTGAGGGGCAGAGAGTGAGGGAGAGAAATAATGGAGCAAGCCAGGCAAGGCAAACTCTTTTGTACCAACTTTTCAGATCACTGAATTTTTCATATTTATGTCCACACCCTCTGTTGACTTCCCCGACATGCGCAGATCTGTCTGCGATCCCCGAGATTTGAAGACCTTAAAGAATGGGGCAAACTACAGTCTAATCCTGTAGACAGTCTTACTTCCATTTCAGTGTACAGGAATGGAACAAAGAAAGCAATGATCCACAGAAGATTGTTTAGAAAAGCATGATCAGAAAAAATTAGAAATGAATGCAAATAAACACATATTAACAGAACAGCCCTTTCTAGAACCTTCTCGGGACAGACAATTTAACCACAATTGCCTGGCAAGTACTATAGATTATATTCGGAAAAGTACGAAAGCAAGACAGAAGAACACATCCAGATACGGCACACACCGAGGACAGCTCTCAGCATATCCAGACTATCAGAACCAAATTGGGTTCTATAGCTAAGCTCCGACATCCAACAAGAATAAACATGTCCTGTAAATTGAATCCAAATAATTGTTGCAGGAGGCGTGAAGTCACTTCCAAGAACCATCCAGGAAACTAAACATAGATGAGGTAAAAGGCCCTCGGCCTTTTTTCCTAGAGCCTCACTCACAGTTTCCCCCAAAGGCATTGTTTACCATGTGTCCTTCTTTTGACCTTGTTCTGAAAGCCCACAACATTTGTTCTCTATAGTCACTCATCCATTCCAGAAACACCTCACTGTGCTTTCTTAGAGCATTCGAGACTCAGCCCATGATGCCAATCTGACGCTTACAAATGCGCTGCCATGTGTTAGTTGCAATTTCAAAGATTCATGAGAATTTCATTTCCTCAGCCAGAAAGTAAACCCTTAAGGTGAGTTCTTGTACAATTGCCTGAATTTCCAGCACCTTTATGGGCATATGACATAATTTAAATAATACCAGATTCTTTGATATGCTGCTTTTCTTTTCTTTTTTTTCTTTTTCTTTTTCTTTTTTTTTTTTGGACGTAGCAAAAACTTATTGGAGAATATGTTAATTATACTTCTGCCCAGTCTTGGTATTTCTGCTCCCAGGCTCTAGGTGTGATGATTTGATTGTTAGATACCCTGTCACACACAGGTGTGACTTTTTCTGCTGATCAACCTGGAAGGCAGTGTATAATTGCGATCGACCATGTCTGCTGTTCATCGTCCCTTCATTAGCTATGTGGCTGAAGGGTCTTTGTGCAATGTTAACCTGGCAGCAAGAAGATGCTGGAAGGGCTGGAGAGATGACGGCTCACTGAATAAGAATACTTGCAGCTTTTCCAGAGGATTCGAGTTCACCTCCCAGTGCCTACACCAGGCATTCCCCACCTGTAACTCCAGCTCCAAGGGGTTAGATGCACCCTCAGGCTTCTGAGGGCACCTACACACACACACACACACACTAAAATTTAGAAAAAGCAGTTGAAAAACAACCAAAGCTTAACATAACATTTTTGAGACAATTTTAAGAAAGATGCAAATCTGTGTCCTTGTAAAATTTTTTCTTAAATGGTTGTTGCTACTGACTGCTGTGGTCTATGGATTCTGTGAGTTATGCATTGATTACATTATATTCTACAGTTGGAACATGTAATTAGGGACTTAGAATGTGCTGTTCAAAAATCTGTGGCTAGGTTAGAAAATGATTATTGCTAGTAATGGTAAATAATTGTATGACCATGTGTCTCCCAAAGACTAGATCTGTCCTGGTGCTGGTACTGGAAGGTGGTGGAAACTTTAGATAGGCGAATCTAGTGTAGGTGGGTGTGGGGGGATCATATCATACCCTTGATGGAGATATTTGGACCTCAGTTCTTTCTTTCTGCATGTTGGCCACTATGAGGTCAGCAGGGCTGCTCTACCACACACTAATATCCAACACGTACTGCACTTCTATAGGCCCAGGTATCCATGCACTGAACCTCTGAGCCAAAATAAAACTTTCTTCTTTATAAACTGATCATTTCGGGTGTTTTGTCACAGTAATGGAAAGCTACTCAATATAGTTACCATATGCAAGGCACTGATTCAAAATCCATGTATTGACTCATGTAACTTATTGAAGGGCCTCTGTAAGCTACATACTGTTTATATGAATATTTTTTAGATGAAGAAACAGTCACCAATAGTTTGAGTTCTTTATTGAGGTCACTTTCAGTCTAATAGCCTGATTCTGCAGGCTATTTATAGCTGTTCTGCTATGGAAACAACTGAAGACTATATTGATATTTAAATGTTTGCATGATCATCTTCTGATACAGCCATGAGCCCTTGTGTGTTTTCATTGTCTTCTGGCTTATTGTCTTGCCAGGGAAAACTGCTGAAGCATTCTGCCAATTATGTCAGTGAACTTTCTGAAGCAACTGTGTGATCCTTCCAAGGTTATTAATTTAAAAAAAAATCAAATTTTTAATTATTCCCAATGACACCAATGGTATTGTTGTTACATGTTAGAGCCATGTACTATCATATATCTATCTACTTTGTCTTTACAGAGCCAACAGTCAAACACAGGATTTCATACCTGCTAGGTAATGACTCTAGCCACACGCTGAGCCCCCTGTTAAGACATTAGAATTAGTTGAGGTGAGAGTATAAGCTTTTGGGAGTACAATAAAGTCAATTAAAAGTAGTGTGGCCAGGACTTTTACGTAGGAGAAGAATTTTTGAGGCCAGGAGCTGGGTTCCTTCTGAGTTTCTTTTCTTAGGTGTAGTTGTTTGTTGAGTTAAGCTGGTAATTCAGTAAAGCCAACAATGTGTTGATCTTGTGAAACCCAACACCTCGTCTATTTTAGAGCTACCACAAAGAATATAAACAAGGAGACAGTATCAAGTCACAGGAAATATTTCTTATTGGAATAAGAATTGGTCAGAAAAACAAAAAGATCTTTTAAAAGTTTGTCTTCCACCTCTGAGGACAGGTAGGAGATACCTGTATCTTAATCTCCAGGAGAAATGGCTCAGTGGGTAAGACTACCGGCTGCTCTTCCAAAAGTCCTTGGTTCAAGTCCTAGCACCCTTATGGCAGCTCACAGCCATCTGTAAAGCCAGTCCCCGGGGAGAATGTAGTAAATTCCTGCTCAGCCCACTTCATCTTCTATATCCAGCTAGGGGTCTTCCTACCTTAAACAAACTAATCCAGATAAACTTTCTGGTGCCCTTCTCTGGCATCATGAAAACACTACATGCTTATGGTACACAGATATGCATACATGCAAAATACCCCTCATACATTTTTTCTAAACTCTATTCTTTTAGAAACGGATAATTCTCTTAGTTAATTTGGCTCTTCTGAAGGCATGCTCCCTAGAGAGCCAACATCATTGCTTTGTGTGCTCTTGTTGACTTTATAAGCAGGACTCATAAACAAAATTGTGACTTAGTTAAAGACTGTCTCTGGAGGCACAAAGCCTTCTGCGTTCTGCTAAGTTCAAACAAACGGGACCACACTTAGCTTTTCTGCTACCTCTCAACTCCTCAGATGCTGTTCCAGGTAAAAATCAACTAGTATAATACATTGGTTTTTCCAGAGGAACTGAGCATGGTTTTGAGACTAGCATGACAGGTAAGGGTTACTACTGCTGTGCGGAAGCCCCATGGCCAAAGCAAACTTGGGGAGGAAAGGGTTTATTTTAGCTAATGCTTCCACATCACAGTTCATCATCGAAGGAAGTCAGGACAAGAAATCATGATGGGCAGGAACCTGGAGGCAGGATCAGATGCAGAGGCCATGGAGGAGTGCTGCTTACTGGCTTGTTCGTTATGGCTTGCTCAGCCTGCTTTCTTACAAAACTTAGGAACACCAAGCCCACAATGGCCTGGGCTTGCCGCCATCAATCAGCAATTAAGAAAATGCTCTGCATGCTTGCCTATAGCTGAGTCTTATGGAGGCATTTTTGCAGTGGAGGCTCCCTCTTCTCTGATGTCTCTAGCCTATGCCAAGTTGACATAAAACTAGCCAGTACATTGATTATGTCAGAAAGCCTTGCCATAGCCATAAAAATGATGGGGCTAGTGACCTCAGCAACTACTCAGATAGGAAGGACCCTTGTGCAAGGGCTCTGGGAGGGAGTGTCCTCTATTAGTCTATACAGCTGTGCCCCAGTGACCAAGCAGGCTAAAAACTAAAAAGAAAATAAAAAATAAAAAAAAATTAAAAAAAAATGACAAACATATGGGACAGTAGAATGTATTGTCATTTTAAAATTGAGGAATAGACATCATAGATTATTTTCTGGTATCTTTAAAAAACAAAAACAAAAAAACTGTATTTTGTTTGCCTAGCAGGTGCTGGATGTGCCAAGCTCCGAATTAGCTTGGAGATCTTGAAATGAGACATCGGTATATAGTGATTTTAGTGGAAGTATTCTAATGGGTGTGATCCTCAAGAGGACGAAGGCAGTACCTGGAGAAGTGAGCAGTGCGTGTAAGAGACCAGCCGAAAAATGAAGCTTAGCTGCTGCCTTAGTGCCAAAACAGGTTTTCTCAGCACCCAATAATGAGGGTTTTTTTTTTTTGTCAAGTTGTATATAAAGGAAATTTTATAAGTTAAATAATATAGATCTCAGCTTACAAGTTGGGAGAGCTAAGCTCTAAAAGGGATTCTGTTTCCCCGAGGCTTGTGTGAGCGTGGCTCGGCACTATCTTACACATCCAGGAAACATGGCACCTGAGCAGCCGTTTCAGTTGGGTCTCTGCTAATCCCTTTGAGCTTTTTTTTTCTTAGATATTTTCTTTATTAACATGTCATACGATATCTTCTTTCCAAGTTTCCTCTCTGAAAAAAGAAAAGAAATAAAATAAAATAAAAATAAGCAAAAACTAAAACAAACCTCTGTTCCCTCCTCCTCCCCCTGCTCGCCACCCCACACTCTCCTGCTTCCTGGCCCTGGCATTCCCCTACACCTGAGCATAGAACCTTCATAGGGCCAAGGACCTCTCCTTCCATTGATGACCGACTAGGCCATCCTCTGCTATACATATGCAGCTGGAGCCATGAGTCCCACCATGTGTACTCTTTGGTTGGTGGTTTAGTCCCTGGGAGCACTGAGGGTACTAGTTAGTTCATATTGTTGTTCGTCCTAAGGGGCTGCAAGAGCTTCAAACCAGTCAGTATGAACTGAGTGCTTACTGTGTGCTGGACTATGATAGGTGACAAGGGCTATAAGATGAAGACACACTGTCTGACTTCCTGTAAGTCCCTGTGAATTGTGCATAGCTATGACATAAGTCAATGGTGAGGTAAGGCAGCATATATAAAAACGTTTTGCCTACCTCAGACATTTTAATTAAAAATTATTTAAGGATGTTTTTGATTAGGGAATGGGGGACTACAATTTTGACAAATTTAAAAATAATTACGGAGAAGGGCTATAATTATGACCTTCGTGATGCCTTTCTTAAACAATACAGATATAATTGGGATATATAAATATATATATATTGTGTATACAAAGATATAATTTATACTAGTCATACTTCACACATAACTTTAAGATTCGTGCTGATAAATTATAATGATGAACATAATCATCTTGGGTCTTCATTTTAAAATTTGATCCTAAAAGCAATTTAAATATTTGTGGGTTACTGGAAGTCTAGAGGACCCCTGATTAGCTTGTACTTACCTGCTTACTGTCTTTAACAGAGGTGACTCACTAAGAACAAGAGAGTTGCCAGGGAACAGAGAGTAGAGGGAAGTAGTCCCAACGGTGTTACTTTGATAGACCCACACAGGTGAGGTGGCATCTGAGTTAGGTCTTGCAGCCCCACTAAAGTTTAGTAGGTAGAAAATGGCATTCATTCTAAGACACAAGGAGCACCAGCGAAGAGCTGGGCCACTCATGGGAGGAGCCGTAGTCAGACGGCAGGATGGAAAAGACGGCTCGAGAAAGCCTACTGACGTGAACCAAGCCTTGTAAATCTTCTGCGTTCTTTGTTCGAGATACTTTCAGCCCAGTGTTTTCTAATTCATTAACGTTTTAGGTGATAACATTTCTAATGC
This sequence comes from Mastomys coucha, assembly GCF_008632895.1. NCBI lineage: Eukaryota > Metazoa > Chordata > Mammalia > Rodentia > Muridae > Mastomys > Mastomys coucha. The sequence goes on along the minus strand of NW_022196904.1, from coordinate 152,733,009 downwards.
TCATGCCTCAGATTTCTAGCTTACCGGTTTTGATTCTCTATACATTCTTTGTCATGCCTTCTACTGCTCTTTCCATGATATCTAATTATGTGGACATAGTCTGAAAATCTATCTTCTAGAATTCCTCTAATGTGTAGGCTTGCTGGTCACAAAACTTCATTTAGAATTTATTTACTTAGTTTTGCTCAGGCAAGGTCTTGATGTATAGTTCAGGCTGGCCAGGAACTCACTATGTAGCCCACTATGGCCTTGACTTCGTGATCCTTCTGTCTGTGTCTCTTGAGCATTGAAGTGGCAGGCACGTGGCCTTCTCCTCAGCCCCCAGATCTGTCTCCCTTAGATTTTAAAGTTTAAAATCATCTTTATTATGCCCTTGTCCTTGAAACCTACTTCTGCTGGAGACAGATGTCTAAGAGGACAATTATTGTTCTCTGAGCATTTTGAAAATCATTGTTGACTGTTCTCAGATTCCCATTGTTGCTTCTGAGACTCCATGTCTGTTCCTCGCCTTTGTTTCCACTGCACATTCTGCTCTGAGGATGCTCTGCTCTCTGTGCTCTTGGGCAGGCGCTTTGTATTAGTTCTGACAGACTCGGCCCCTTTCTTTCCTGATACTGCCTCCATCACACACTCTCCTTTTTCCTTTGGGACTTTGGTTAGATACAGTTTGGATCGGTGACTCTCTGTTCTGACTAAACCTTTTCGTTCTCTTCTGCTTCCCCTCACTCCTCTAAACTGTCAAGTAGCCCCAAGTCTGAAGCGTTCTTTAGCCTCTCTCCACAGGTGCCACATCTTGTTCAAAGCTCACGGATGACTCTGGTCTTTAGACCTGCATGTCTGAGAACTGCAGGCTGTGTTCCCACATGCTGCTACCCAGCTCTGCTGCGCACTCTCACTCCATCACTCTCATAATCCTACAGCCCACACTGCCTTTGCCTTCCTTACTTCTGACCTTTTGCAGTTGTTTTCATTCAAAGATTTTGACACCTCTTTCTTCTCTCTTTGCTCTTCACTACATCTGACCACTCAACAAAGATCAACAAAGAGCTGTCCCTAAACTTCCACTTACCCTACTTTATAACCATTCTTTTTCATATGTGACTCTTGTTTGAAGCATCTGTTGGCTGAATAACAAATTAGCTCTAAATTGATGTCTTAAAACAATAAAAGCCATCATCCTTACAACTTTTATGGGCCAGGGGTTCTAGAGAACTTCACATCAAGGGCTCAGAAAGGCCGTGGGCCTTGTAGGTATTTGGAGGTTTGACCAGGGCAGAAGGGTCTTTCTCCCAGGTAAGTTTGAGTATTCCCCCTCTGTATATTGACTAGCTGTTTCAGGAATCCTGGGAAGTCCCACCATGTGCTGAACACCTCATTTGGAGCATGTCAATACATTCGGCGTTCCTCAGGGTCAAGAAAGGCACTAGGCTCCAGTCCTTGACAGGAGGGTGTCAGACAATCTGTTGCCATGGTTTGGAACTTTCCCTCTCCCCTCCAAAACGTTGAAATTTGCTTCTAGCCTCCCAGCAGATGGCCATTCAGCCTCGGCATGGCACTTGAGCTACAAGTGAAGCGTGTGAGTCAGTGGGTTTCAGTTTGATCCCATTTTAGTTGTTAGAAGCTTCTATTCATGAATTTGAACATTGTTACTGGCTCTTTTAGTATTGAGGCTGGCTCAGCTTTATGAGGTTTCTTTTTCTAGAAAGTATGGTTATGATAATCTTGATTTCTCTCTTCTTCAGAAAAAATATTGTCTGGTCCATGTAGGATTTTCATATTTTATTTTTATGTTTTTTCTGTTCTGGTTACTTCCTCCTAGAACTATTTCCATGCATTTTGTTCCTCCAAACCTGCAGATGTGCTATGAACTCTGCATCAATGAGGCAGTTTTCATTGCTCACAGATTGCAGGCCCCAAAACATGGCTGTGAACAAGGAAAGCATGCAGAATCTTAATAATTGGTGTCAAAGATAATGTGATTCTGTGACCTTTACTACTTTCTGTTGCAAGATTAAAACTGGGCTGGGAGTGGTGGTACATACTTTTAATCCAGTACTCAGGAGACAAAGACATAGGACATCTGTGAGTTCATGGCCAGCTTGGTCTTAGATAGTAAGTTCCAGGTGGCTATGCAATGAGACACTGAAGAGGATGGACAGAGTGACATATACACACATGCACACACATACACACACACTTAATTTCAAACTGAAGTGCAAAAGTGTTAGACTAGAATTCATTTGGTACACTGCAACTTAAAACATTTGAAGCATAGAAAAATTAAATTGTCCTTGGAAAATAAACCACAAGTTCCAAGAATAGTTTGAACAGTGTTCACCACCACCTTCTTGCTGTGTAACTTACACAGCGAGCATCTTTGCATCTTCTTAGCAACTTGTCATCCTGCTTTAGAAATCGGGATGGTCTTCCATCATCATATCCTGTGAGTGTCAATATTTCTTGAGCTATTTCTAAGATAGCTATAAAACATCTCTAAAATAGTTCTCTAGAAGTTCCTTTAATGTGGGAGGTGGTGGTGGTGTGTGTGTCTGTGTGTATGTATCTGTGTGTGTGTATGACTTATGTGTGGTGGTGTGTGTGTGTGTGTGTGTGTGTATGGTGTGTTGTGTCTGTGTACATGTTTCTGTGTGTGAGTCTGCTTGTATGAGTATATGTGTGGTGGTGGTGGTGTGTGTGTGTGTGTGTTTGTGTGTGTATGGTATGTTGTGTATATGTATCTGTGTGTGAGTGTATGTATGGTGGTATATGTGTGTGTGTGTGTGTGTGTGTGAGTGTGTGTGTATGGGTGTATGTGCGGTGGTAGTATGTGTGGCTGTGTGTGAGGGTGTGTGTATGTGTCAGTGTGTGAGTGTATATGTATGACTGTATGTGTGGTGTGGTGTGTTTGTGTGTGTGTGTGTATATATCTGTTTTTGTGTCTATGCACATGCTTGTGGAGGCCAGAAAAAAAATCACTTTAGGTGTTGTTCTTAGGTGTTATCCACCTTCTTGTTTTTTCAGGCAGCATCCTTCTGGCCTGTAACTCACAAAGTAGCCTAGGTTGTCTGGCCAGGGAGCCCCGCAAATCTGCCTGGCTCTGTCTTCACAGTGTTGGAGTTACAAGTTCATGCAACCTGGCTTTGGGAGATTAAAAAAAGAATTCCAGTCTTGTATGTGCTTTACCAACTGAGCTGTCTCCCCAGTCCCAAGTTCATGTCCTTGTTCTTAGCAAGTTTCCTATATCATTTATAAAATGTCAAAGTGGGATTTTATTCACATCCTGTTAAATACGCTCTTAATAGATTTAGTTTCTAGCTGCTTTAAAAGCTAGATTATGCCAGGCGGTGGTGGTGCACACCTTTAATCCCAGCACTTGGGAGGCAGAGGCAGGTGGATTTCTGAGTTCGAGGCCAGCCTGGTCTACAGAGTGAGTTCCAGGACAGCCAGGGCTACACAGAGAAACCCTGTGTCGAAAAAAACAAACAAACAAAAAGCTAGATTATACTATTTATGGAATGAACTGCCCTTTCCCAACTGTTTTTTTTTTTGAATTTTAAAAATAACAAGTTGGTTTTATTACAAACTTCAATTATACATATTAGAAAATTGTGTTATTTGAACCCTTTAAAAAAGTATTAATTTCACCAAATCTAGAACACTGGCAGTGTAGAAGTCTTAGGCGAATGTTAAAGCTGACAAATCAAAGGCACAGTATTAACGTATTTAGAACAATGCTCACAAGACTTAGGAGGGGCTCCGTAGTGTTACCAAGCCACAGCCTAAGCTCCCTACCAGCCACATAACCAAGGACGAAGCCCTTGATTATATAATTCCCCAGTTCCTAAAACTAGGATGCTATTCTCCATAAGACGAAAACCTAATAATCCTAACTCTACCATAAAACTGAACTCTCGGACCTTAAGAAGGAGTGATTGATGAAGATTCTACACTTGATTGAAAAGATACAGGAGAGGAGGAAAAATGGTGGAGAGTGCAGCAAAGGTCCCACTACATCACTACTCATGGCTCAGAATTGGTCACTTACAATTTAGTCCCAAATGAACCGCAATGATGTGACAGGTGGCAAAATGCTACTTGCACTTATAAACTGCCAGTACCCAGGATTGGTCAGAGGAAGAACTCTTGTCTATC
>NW_022196904.1:152712202-152728233 GCF_008632895.1 Mastomys coucha | reverse complement strand
GTCCAGCACCACCAGGCGTTTATCCTTGTCAATCTTCATTATAATAGCAGCATTGTGGGTTTCTTTTCAAAAATGAAATTTTCTCAGCTTTTCCATTAAATCTTCAGCAACATCACAAACCACCAAAGACTCACTCATTTTCCTTCCTGTCGTCAGAGGTCCGTTGCCGTGAGATCTCTTGGGCCCTTTAAGAATCCCCTTTCCCAACTGTTATCAAGAAGATGCTGTGGTGGTATGCTCCTAAGCCCATGCCCATACGTCCCTGGCCTTTCCTGACTGTCCTTTGAGTAGGAAGTAATGGTGTTTGTAGTTGGAGATGACAAGAGTACTCTCACATTTTGTTGGACAGAAAATCAGAATGTTTGGGAGATTGCTTGTGTTAACAGAGCCAGTAAACAACAGAACCTTGATGCAGATGTAGATTCAGTATGATTTCACCTCCTGGAACTCTCAAGTGAGGTCACTACAGGGGAGTGAGAAGGAATTTCTGCAGTATTTATCAATTGCTGAGTTGTTAAATGTAAAACTATAAAATGCAGTATTGCATTTTACCTTCCTGAAGGGTCTGTATTAGTTTCAAGGCAGCTGTGACAAAGTACCACAATTGGAGTGGCTTAAATAACAGGAAGTCATTGTCCTCTAAAGGCAGGGAGTCCAAGATGCAGGAGTCAGTAACCAGGGTCATTCTGGAGTCATACAGAAAACGGTGTGCTCCAGTCTTTCTTCTTGCTTGGAGAAGAGTGACTTCTTTCTGTGTCTTTTACGTCATCTTGCTTCTCTGTGTCTTTGGATCCAAAAGGACGCCAATCATATTAGATTAAGGGTCACTTCAATGACCCCTTTGTAATGTGATTATTACTGTACAGGCCTTATTGTTAAACGAAGTCACATCTCTGACTGGGAGAGTTAGGGCTTCCACTTAAGATCTGGAAAAGGGGCATCCAATTCAGGTAATGGAACTGTAAGGTAAATTTTATGCCTGAACTAATGTCCACAAGAGAAGTAAACAAGAAGGGAGCTCTTTTATCCAAGCACCATTTCCTACCAAGATCATTGTGTCTGCTGTGGTCCATTGCTGTGGTCAGTTCATGTCACCACTTAGTTGTTTTGAAAAGCAGAGTCAGTGCTTTGCCTGAATGGTTCCCAGTTGCAACTTGCTGAATATAGTCTCTGAAGACATTTTTTTTTTTTTTTGGAGGCAGCTGCTGGATTTATTCACTTGTTTAATGATTTCAGGATTCAAATGCATCATTTAACTTTGTGTCTGACATTTGTGGTGAATTTCGCTCAATGCTCAGTGCTAATTTGATACCATCTGAGCAGTTTCCTTCTTCCATAGTTGGTTAAGGCATCAAGGGATTCCAAATGCAGGAAGGGAAAATTAGGGTGTAACATTTTGTATGTCAAAGCAATTTGCAGCATGCGAAGTGCATCCAAGTGTTCAGCGTAGTCCCACCTGCTTGGAAAGCCGAGGGGCAGAACATGACCTGACTTCAGATGGCTGGTGCTAGGATGCTGCAGTTCTTAGTGCTCATCTCTCATTCTGCATCCCCTTTGTATATACCCCTCCTCTGTTTTTTCTTTCTGGTCCTCTGGCTATCCATAGATGATCAATGTCTGTGTATCATAAGAAACAAATCCTGAGTTTTTAAAAGAGAAAATAGTGTTTTGGTAAATAATATAAAATTTGCTTATGTTCATATAATATTGGTAAATTTATTTGATTGTAAGTGACTCCTCTTTTTCATGAACTCAATTAATAGAAGAAAGGATACTTTCTGTCTGTGTTAGGTACAATGACTAATAGAAGCATCTCTTCATCATCTGAGATACTCCCAACATAGCCCCCCCACATCTCTTTTTATCCTCACCACTTGGATCCTACATATTTTTCTGTAATATTCTTAATTATCTTTATAAGCCCATTTTATAGATTTATGTTTCTACGTAACATGCTGTTTCATTGTAAATAAAAAAAATGTTCTTAAACTACTTGGAATTTGTAAAAAAAAAAAAAAAGTTGTAAGGATAGTACAAATAACTGTCATACATTTCCCTAGGGTTAACATTTTGCTGACTTTATTTTATATTTTCTCCACTATTTCTAGACCAATGGTTCTCAGCCTTCCTCATGCTGTGACTCACTAACACAGTTCCTCATGTTGGGGTGACCCCCAACCATAACATTGTTTTGTTACAACTTCATAACTATAATTATGCTACTGTTGTGAGGATTGGGGCCGTAAAGAGGACAAGACCATGAAGTTTCAGAGTGGATCAAGAACTTATCAGGAACTGGGAGAGGAGCTATTTGAATACCGTTTTGGCTAAGAAACTGGCTTCACTTCGTTTATGTCTTGAACGCCCGAGTGCTTAGTTTAAAGATAATGGACTGATTCTGTTGACAGAGGAAATTTTAGGATGGGAGGGTATTTAGACTGGTGGTAAAGTAGCAGCTGTAACTGACAGAGAGATGAATTGTAGAGAAAGCACCTTCACTACGCTGGGAGGGTGGAAAAGCGTCCCAAGGGCAACACTCTGTCCTTTGAAGGATGTTCCATCTTGTGAAGATGCACTTTTATTTTAAAGAAGGAAGCTTAGGCTGCAGAGATTGTTAGCAGTTGAAAGCACTGATTGCTCTTCCTGAGGACCTGGGTTTGATACTTAGCACCTACATGGCTCACATTTTTTTTTTCTAACTCCAGTTCTAGGGGCAATATGATGTCCTTTTCTAGCCTCTGAGAGTACCAGGCATGACATGGTGTACAGATATATACGAAGGCAAAACAACCACATACATGAAATAAAATAAAATAAAATGTAACAAACCCCCTAAGTTAATGGTTTTGTGTGTGTGTGTGTGTGTGTGTGTGTGTGTGTGTCTTAAAAACAGCTGTCTAGCAGTGTTTCCCAGGAGCTATCATACAGAAATTGATGTAGCTGTGGTCCTTGGGGGCCTGGATATACCTTGAGCTGGTAGCAGAACTTGGCAGTAAATATCAGCCATATAGTCTGGCTTTCAAAGATATAAAAGATGGGGCCTGGTGAGATGGCTCAGCGGGTAAGAGCATCGACTGCTCTTCCGAAGGTCCTGAGTTCAAATCCCAGCAACTATATGGTGGCTCACAACCACCTGTAATGAGATCTGACGCCCTCTTCTGGTGTGTCTGAAGACAGCTACAGTGTACTTATTTATAATAAATAAATCTTTGGGGCCAGAGCACAGGGCCAACCAGAGTCAAGTGGGCACTGGAGTGAGCAGAGGCCAAAGGGAATAAGTAGGGTTGACCAGAGCAAGCTCCTAAAAGTCAATTCCCAACAACCAGGTGATGGCTCTCAACTATCTGTATAGCTACAGTGTGTGCTCATATACATAAAATAAATAAATAAATCTTAAAGAAAAAATATTAAAAAAAAAAAAAAGAAACTAGGGCTTTGAGCATTCTAGATTAACAGTGTTCCACTGAGCTCTGTATTTCCAGATCTAGTGTAGACCTCTAAATTGTGGAATAGAAACTGGTCCAGCCTAGGGACTGGAGCAAGCAGAGAACTCTGAAAGGCAGCCTGTGGCAGGGAAGACTGAAGAGCTGGACAGTATTTAAAAAAAAAAAAAAAGATACAGGATTGAGGGTTCATGGAGGGCAACCAAGGTCAGACTACGTGTGACAGGATTTGAATCCCCATAGAGAGATGTGAAAATGAAGCCTCAGTTGCAGTTGAGACCCCAGGATACAGGGAATGCTAGGACTATGGGATATGTACCAAGGAGAACTGAGGGCTGAGTAGATCTAGCCTGAGAAACTGCTTATCCTTCAGATGGCCGGACTGAAGGAGCAAGGCAGTTCGAGCTTGTGCAGGCCAGTTGACTCCATTACAAGCCTTAGATGTTAGATACAGAGCTGTGGGGGTTGGTGTGTTGATGTCATCACCTTTTGCTATGTTCCAATCCTTTCCTTTTAGAAACGGGAAGGTTTATTCTGTGTCACTGTATGTTGGAAGTCTAAAACATGGTCTTGCTTCCATAGGAGCTCAGAGCTAAGTGACTTTGGGTTTTTAAACTTGGAAGTTTTAAGACCATAGGGACGTTTAAAAAGTGTGCTGTGTCATATGAGACAAACACAAGACTTTTGGGACAATGTGTGGAAGGTTATGGCTTAAAGTGACATGTTTGTGTGCAAAGCTGACAAGAGGAAGGGTTGTGATGTTTAAAGTCTCTACTTGATACGATCTAGAGTTTCTTGGGACAAAAATCTCTCTCTCTCTTTTTTAAGATTTATTTTATTTTATTTTATGTGTATGAGTACACTGTAGCTGTACATATGGCCGTGAACTATCATGTGTGTGGCTGCTGGGAATTGAACTCAGGACCTCTGACGGCCCCACTTGTTCTGGCCCCGCTTGCTCTGGCGTAATTCACTGTAGCTGTAATTCATTGTAGCTGTCTTCAGACACACCAGAAAAGGGCATCAGATCTCATTATGGGTGGTTGTGAGCCACCATGTGATTGCTGGGATCCAAACTCAGGACCTTTGGAAGAGCAGTCAGTGCTCTTACCCGCTGAGCCATCTTGCCAGCCCGAGACAAAAATCTCAATGAGGGATTGTCTAGATTAAGTTGGCCTGTGTGCCTGTCTGTGGGGGACTGTGTCGGTTACATTAATTGAGATGGGAAGACCCACTCAGTGTGGATGGTCCCATTCCCTAGTTAGGGGTTGCTGAAATGTGTTATTCCGGAAAAAGTGATTGAGTGCAAACAAGCCTGTCTGTATTCTTTGTTCTCTGTTTCTGATCATAGATACAATGTAACCAGCTCCCTCCGGCTCCCAAAACTACTACTTCCCACTGGGGCAGACTGTCTATGTGCTAGTAATTTTTTTTTTTAATCAACTTGACACACTATAGAGTCATCTGTGAAAAGGGAAACCTCAACTGAGAAAGTGTTTCCAGCAGATTAGCCCATAGGCTAGTCTGTGGGGGATATTTTCTTGATGAATGACTGATAGGGAAGGGCCCAGCTCAATGTAGGAAGTACTACCCCTGAACAGGTGGTCCTGAATTTTACAAGAAAGCAGGCTGAGCAAAGCATGGTGGACAAGCCAGCAAGCAGCATTCTGCTGCAATCCCAGTTTCAGTAATTATTGTTGTTGTTATTATAATAATTAATTAATTAAGTAATTAACACCCCAGATGCTGCTCTCCCCCCGCCCCTCCCTCACGGAGTCTCTTCCCTCATCTCCCTTCCCCTTCTCCTCTGAGAGTGGGGTGGGGCCCCCCTGGGTATCTCCCCACTCTGGCACATTGACTCTCAGCTTGATTAAGAACATCCTTTCCCACTGAGGCCAGATAAGGCAGCCATGAAGACTGAGCTGCCTAACTGCTACAAATGTGCCAGGGGACTCATTCCAATCCGTGTCCGCCCTTTGGTTGGTGGCTCAGACTCAGAGCTTCCAGGGGTGGAGTTTATTGACTCTTTTGGTCTTCCTATGGGGTTCCCATCTCCTTCAGGGTCTTCAGTCCTTCCCCCATCTTTTCCATAAGTGTTTCTGACCTCCATCTAATGTTTGGCTGTGGGTATCTGCATCCGTTTTAGTCCTCTGCTGGGTAGACCCTGTTAGAGGTCAGTTATGCTGGGCTCCCATCTCTGTGCGTAACAGTATTATTAATAATGTTAGGAATGTTCTGCTTATGCTCCTGCCTTGGCTTCTACCAGTGACAGACAATGCTACTCCCCCTCCCTTCTCCTCCCTCATAGAGTCTCTCCCTCTCATCTCCCTTCCCCTTCTCCTCTGAGAGAGTGGGGTGGGATAATAAACCCTTTCTTCCCCAAGTTGTTTTTGGTTGACGTTTTATCACAGCAAAATAAGACAAACTGTAGGTTTGGTTTATGCTCTAAGTCAGCTGACTTCTCTCAAGTTGGTCTCGTCAGAGTATTTTATCACAGTGACAAGAAATTAAGACATTCTTCCCATCTAAATCCTTCACTGCACCCATTCTAAATATTGATGACAAAGCCTTACATAATCATAACCACACAGATTAGGAAATGAATGCCAGTATAATTCTATTACACAACGAGAATCCCTTCCAACCTTCCTCATGGTCTCAATAATGCCCTTGAGTGTCCCTTCCTCCCTCTGGTGCAGAATTGGCTCCAAAGTCCCAAATCCCATCTGTGTGTTCCACTTCTTGCCTTTCACCTGGGGACAAGTCTTTGTCTTTCTTCATATTTTATGTGCCAGACACTTTTCAAGAATACCGAACTCTTACACTGACCCTCAGTTTGGTTTGCATGGTTCCTCATGATGAGCTTCAGATGATATATGTGAGAAGGGACGTCAGAATCAGTGTGACGTTCCCAGTGAGTCATGTCAGGTGATGGCATATCCTGTATTGGCGGTGATGATGTTAGCAATGTGGGTAGTCTTTGCCATGTTTCTTCACTGTGAAGCTTTTGTTTTCTTTGTAAAATAAACATTGTGGGAAGGTACTTCTTTGATAATTATTTAAGTATCCTGTTGTGCAACCAAATTTCAGTTCCAGGCTTTAGCATTTAGTTTTATAATGGATTTCAAATACTTATTTTTCAGTGAATTTCCTTCATGTTTTCTTATTGCAGTTTATTGACTGGTCTACTGAAGAATGTATGGTTGTGTCTCCCTAAACTTAAAATATTTAGTATTCAAGCTTCTGGAGAAAGTTTGTTTTTTTGTTTTGTTTTTTTTTTTGTTTTTGTTTTTGTTTTTTTAACCACCTCTAGTTTATATTACCAGACAAGCAATCAACTGTCTGGAACAATCTCTAGGCAGATGATTTAGCCCAGCAAATACTCCTGTTTGCTCTGCACCTGGGATGATCACACAGCCTGGTCTGCTCTCTTATTTACAAGAAGAATATTAGATCAGAACATCTAAGTCCTTCGTGGTATTCTTTGGTGCCTTCGTGATAATTTTCACCTCACTCTGCATTGATAGGCTGACTTTTGTTTTTTAAACTAATCTCACTTTCCCATTAATCAGTTTGACATAATTACATGAAGATACCAACGTTTGTCTTTACCAAGGGCTTCAGCAGTCTCTGAAGTATATCTTTCATCGGGTCCCATCACAGTGACTTGAGTAGGTTTTTGTGATGAGTACAGATACATGCTACCTCCTGTTGTTGCACAGCTGAGCTACGCCACAGTTATCCAGAAGTTTACTCTAGGTTATGGCAACAAGCCTTTGCCTAAACTTTCCATCTGGTGTTTGGAGTCTGTATCTTGCAGGGACTTGTGTCATAAGCTGATAGTCATTATTCATCTGCCTTTGGCTTAAGTCTTTCTGACATCATTATTGCTCATCCTAAATAGCTTTCATTCCACATGAGAGACACTTGGACTTGTTTACTTAACAGAAGGGACTCAAGTTCCTCATCTGGACAACTCAGCCAAATTGGCTGAGAGCCCCTGTTGGCTGGAACTTGCTATGGTTTCAGGAAACCTTGTTTTTAATGATCCCTGTATGTGACTGCCAGCTTGCTATCATGACTGAGACCATGGCCTGTAAGAAGGAAGGCCTGAGAGCCATGCCAGGCACTTGAATGAACAATCAAGCAAACGGTACTCTGAGCACTCATAGTCATAGGTAAGGAAGCCACTGAACCAGGAAGAATGCATCAATCATAATCATATTTTCCTGCAGATTTTTAGAGATTTCCTAAAAATAACCCTGAAGGCTGACCATGACTTACAATGTATGCTTATCTTTGGTCTGGATTCCTTCCACGTGTTAAGCTAGGACTCCACTAGTATGTTTGGTGTTTCTGAACATACCGGATGCATATTGACTTTTTTGATGCCCTCAGAGCCATCAGGTTACTCACCCTCATGTCAGGAAAATCCATGCTTAAATAGCATCTCTCTGAGAGACCATCGCGCACGACCTTCAGTTAGTTCGTCCATCGTTCACTTTCCATTACGGCATGTCATACTAATGCCATATGTGTTATACACACCATGAATTATTGCTCTTGGGAGCAACAATGCTGTTTAACAAGAGGTCCACAGACAATATTGGATGGACAAAATTGCAAATAAGAGCAAGAAAAAAGTGGATCGGGAATTAAAGATTCCCCAACCCACTGGTCCAACAACACGAACGGTATGCCTTTAGCTGCAGCGCCTTTTGTTGCTTTTGGCTTCCTCCCCTCTGTTCCTGTCACTGCACTTTCCATCCCTTTTCCTCCACTTGATATTTACCAGGTTTCGATTGCTTCTTCTTACTGCCAGATTCTAGCCTATCCTGCCTGCACCACTGTTCCTCCCTCTGATGCATTGGTGGAGGGGCTCCACCGTGTTTCCTCCATGTACATCTTACTCTTGACCTCTCTGGGTATATTTTAACTCCCCCAGCCATTGGCTCTGTGTATAGAGACTAGACTTCAACATACATGTCCTTATGTGCACCCATATCCACACCCATACTGTATTATCAAAAGAGTCATTATAAATGCATAGTATCTAGTAATCTAGAATATAAAAAAAAAAGATACTTTAACATTATATTGTGATTGAAAATATTTAATCTCAATCCTGTGTTTCTACCCCATCTTTGGCCACTTAGTTCCTCGGTAACACATACACACACAACCTTTATGTTTATAATAAACCTTGATCATCACTAGAATCAGCACTAGAACTGGACAGATATCTATCCTCTATGCTATTATGTCTATTTCTCAGCTAATAATCCCATTATATAATTTGCCATGTTTTATCTGGGCTGTATTTATCCCAGTTTGCCAACCCACGTGGCCATTGCTTTAAGATTCTTATCCCATGTTGGCTTTTCCTCTCTTCCTTCTTCTTTTCTTCCTCCTCCTCATGGTCTCCTCCAACCCAAAGCCAGAAGCACTAAGCCCCACCTATTCCAATTTTGCCCAGCCACAGGCTGTATACACCTTTATTCACCAATCAGAAACAACTTGGGGAAAAGCTCACATATCACTTGGGTCTACATGTGAACTGTCTCACGTCTTGGGCAGCTAGGCTTTGGGGACCCGCACTAAGCATTATAATACATATCAACAGACCAAACCTCAACATTGTATAAAAGATAATTTTCCATTCAGCATATATGTCTTCATTATTTAATCATTTTTCTGCTTGGTTGTATCTAGCTAGTCCTTTCTGGCTTTGAGATTATAGTCTTCCACTATGTGTGGTGTATACTTTGAGGATAGATGGAGTGAGAGATAGCTTTGTAGAGAGGTTAGTTATAAAACCAGCACTGTGAATGCCTATACTATGAGTTTCTAGGAGAGATACTCTTCACTCATATCTTCCTAAAAGAAAAACCTTATATCTTCCTAAAAGAATTTTGAAAAGCAGTATAAGATTTTAAACTTTTAAACCCTGGTGGTATGCATGACTTATTGGATATAGATATGTAGAGTCCATTATTTCTAGCATTTTAAAAGTATTCACTCCTTTAAATTAAACCATGATGTGATGTACCTTTAATCTTAGCACTTGGGAGGTGAAAGCAGGCTGATCTAAGAACTCAAGGCCAGCCTGGTCAACATGCCAGGGTGACACAGTGAGACCAAAATATAGACTTTCTTTTTCCCTCTTATTTACTTATATGTTTATTTATATCCCAAATGCTGCTCCTCCCTCCTAGCCCCTCTCCCCAGTCCCTCCTCTTTTCCCCCTTCCCTTCTCATCTGAGAGGATGGGCCCCTCCCCTAGGTATCCCCCCACTCTGGTGCATCGGCAAGTCTCTGAAGTGGAACATCTTCTCCCACTGAGGCCAGACAAAGTAACCCTGTTGAGGAATGGATTCCACAGGTAGGCAACAGCTTTTAGGGAGAGCTCTGGGAGACCCACATGGAGATTGAGCTAGGCTCCTGTCTGCAAGCATAACAGACTGTCAGAGATTGGTGCTTGCCCAGGGAATGGGTCTCAAGTTGGGCCGGTTATTGATTGGCCATTCCTTCAGTCTCTGCTCCATCTTTGTCCCTGCATTTCTTTTAGACAGGACAAATTTGGGGTCAAAGGTTTTGTGGGTAGGTTGGTGTCCTTATCCCTCCATTGGGGGTCCTGCCTCACTACAGGAGGTGCCTTCTTTAGGTTCCATGCCCCCACTGTTATGCATATTGGCTAAGGTCCCCCACATTGACTCCAGGGAGCCTCCACCATCTCAAGTCTCTGGGACTTCCTAGAGATTCCACCCAACCCCCAAACTCCAGCAGCTGCAGATTTCCAGTCATTCTCCTGCCCCTCTGCCCCCTCTCCTGTCTCTCCCCATATCTGATTTTCTTCTTCTTCTTTTTTTTATGGTTTGAAATGCTATACAGTTCCCCTTTCCCTACCATGTTTGAATTCTGGTCTAATCCCATATACAGTGTTAATCTAATGCACTGCATTTTCTTCTTGGAAGTCTTATTGAACAGCTATCACTATAACACTCATGGGCATAACCTGAAGTTTCCCAGGAACATGAGGAAGTTTTAAAATGTCTGTTATATATATATATTGAAAGGTAATTTGTTACATGCAAATAAAAGATATTCCCTGCAATTACATAATGGATCAGTGATTATTTCTGGTTGGAAGCATGAAATAGAGGCAACATAATTTTTCTTATTTTCCACTTTTATAGATACCAATGATGAAAACCATTTTGTATAAATCAGAAGAATGGGAATAGAAACATTTTTATTGTAGCATTTTTGACTCATTTCTTGAACTTTTAAATTATTTGGTTAAAAATATATTAATTGTTAAAGTTATTTTTAATTCTCTATTCGGTGATAAACAATTAGTTCATCTGCCAGTCAGCTGGTTCTGTTGACAGCAAAGGCCACAGACCTAGAGAAGTGTCACTGAGTGCCAGGAATAGGAGGTTATATATTACATAATATATTACTATTTAAGGATTTGATTCTGTGAGATTCTATTTATTGTAAAAAAGCCACTGTTTACCATGAACTTCCCACAGGGGTAGCAAGACTGCCTCAGTTTTCCCATTTGGTTTATATCTCTCCAGAATAATTTTTTTCATTTTTACTTTGCTCAAAAACATTTATTCATCAGCTGGAAAGATGGCTCAGCGATTAAGAGCACTGACTGCTCTTCTAGAGGTCCTGAGTTCAATTCCCAGCAACCACCTGGTGGGTCACAACCCTCTGTAATGGGATCTGATGCCCTCTTCTGGTGTGTCTGAAGACTGCAACAGTCTATTCACATATAAAATAAACAAATCTTTGAAAAAAAAAGAATAGCTTTAAAAAACATTTATTTCTAATATATTTAAAATATGTACATATAAATTTTTATCATACTGCCTATTTACAAACTTTATAATAGATAGCTTTTGAAATGGTATTGATAAATTCTAATTTATGGCTTTTAAAATAATTATATGATAGGTTTCTATGAGTATTGATTCTTCTTAAATGTTTATTGTTTCAAGTATATCTTTATCATCATCTAATTATTTTAATTTAGAACTATTTCTAACCAATATCACAATTTTTTAAAAGGCATGTCTCAATGAACAAAGAAGCGCATGTTTTCTTTTCAGTTACACAAATTATTTCGTCTTGAGGTACATTGCCTTAATTCTCACTAACTAGGTAGACAATTTTTATTTTCTAGAAGTTTTTCAAAATTTAATTTTCAATGAAACACCTTCTTTCTCATAATTTTGCATCTAAAAATGAAACAGAAGGGCTTTAGGATCTAGCTTGGTGGTAGAGCGCTTGCCTGCCATGCCATGCCCAACACAGCAAAACAAAGCAAGCAAAGATGCCAAACAGGCAGGATGCTTTCTGCATTCTAACCTTGTGACTTCCTGTTTTTTCTTGTTGAACAATCTACTTGATAAAGCAGTCACAATGTGCAAAATAGACATAGACATACTTGACCATTTACCGTGTACTGGGCATTTGTTAATTTCAGTACTATAATTATCATACTTAGTCTCCATAGTAGCCTTATAGAGCATGAGGTAGTGTTTCTCCTAGCAGGTTAACAACAGACTCTTACTAGGTTCAAGTTGGGTGTTTTTCCACAACAGTAGTTCCTATAATCACTCTAATGAAAGAAGGATAGATGCCCCTTGTCCTTGTCAGCATGAATCTTCAGAAGAACATGTTTGAAATCTCAGGTATACCTTTTGGCAGAAGAAAAATTGAATGCTAGTTCTAAGGATAACCAAACACAAAATATTACCATGTTTTTTTCCCTCCAAAATTAATCTCGCTTGGTACCAATATCATTTAAAATTAAAATCAGCATCATTCTGAAAACATTGGTATGCTTTGGGTTAACAAATGGCAGTGGTTTGTTAATATCTGACCTTTTTTCTTTCTTCCTCTTAAAGATAATGTTTCTAGAAGAATCATCTCAGCAAGAAAAACTGGCCAAAGAATGGTGCTTCAAACCATGTGAGATCAGAGAGCTGAGTCACCAGTAAGTCTCTGCCAACATCTTCCCTTTTACTGGAAGCCAGTATGAAGGGTCAAGCAATGAGACATGTTCACTGAGAGAAGGGAGGCTTTCTAATTAACCAGTTGGCCATTAGTGGGGGAGATGGGCAAGGCAAAGGCCATCTGAAGGGCAGAAACTTTGAGGACCAGAGGCTGCCATGGTTCCTTTATTTCTTTATCAAACATCTGTTAGTATTTCATGTGCAGTGTTAGAATCTTAACAAATCTTGACCCCCATATAAAATAGGGGAAGAGAGAGACAAAAACAGGGAAAGTATTATGGAACAGAGTTTGAGAAACTACTCCAGTGGCATGATTAGGGAGGACCTCTGTTCAGAGTGCACTTGAGTTGGAATTGTTATGGTCTTTACTATCTACATAAAATGTGCTTCCAGTGGAGGGCTCACTGTCTCTGTAGCCTGGCTGATTTGTTTTACATAAGTGAGACTACTTGTCTCAAGCTGACATATTTTACCTAATTTCAGAAGGCTGTGTGCCAATAAAAGTGGCATCATCATTTTTATTCTGAAAATTCGTTTAAAACCTGGAAAGTGACTTCAGGGTAATGGAGTTGGAAGTTTGTGGAACTAGTGATGGTGTTCAAACGGACAGTGTGACACTGGCCTAGGCCCTCAGTCAACTGTTCTTATTGTACATCTTGTATCAGTGTTTGCCATTTGTATAGAATACGAGTAGATGGATGGGGAATGCCATCACATGCCTGTAATCCCAGCACTAGGAGGCTGCGGCAGAACTCCAAGTTCAAGGCTAGTCTGGGTTACATATTGAGACCTCACTTCAAAAAGGAAATGAGAAATGGAGTGGGATAGGGTGGGGTATGGAACTGTGTGTGTAGATTACTGATAGAACACATGCTTGTTATGTATGAAGTCCTTTGGTTTACAAAAATAAAGTCAAATAAAAATAAATATAAAAGATGGTTAGGGATTCTGATTACTGTATATAGGGTTCTGTGTATTGTTCTTTTTTCCCCAATTTTTTTAAAAGGCTAGCCTTCCATTTCAGGTTTAAAGTGTAGAGTTGATGTTATAAAGGAGTTATGCTAGCTAAATAGCATGGAAAAGAGAAAGTCAGAAAGTGAAGGGAGGGGAGCTACTTCACCTCCTCCTGGGGCAGCCAGTGGATTGCCTCTTGGCTCTGCCTCAAGATGGCTCTTGATAGCTACCATCCAGTTACAAGTCATATGGTGAATTGACTTCTAGCCAGGGCTGAGGCATTGACAAGTTACAAGCCTGTAACCATCCCTGAACGGCATCTTCTTTCTGTAAAATGAGGGAGTGCACTTAAGGACTTTGTTCCGCACACATCTCACAGTGCACACGCTTGCTTCTTTACCTCAGCAAACAGTGCACTCACCCTTGAGTGTGTGGATTTAGGTGGGGGCACATCCCAGTGCTTTGTGTATCTGGTAAAAGCTATATACTCAGGCCACAGTAGTCCTTCCTTCTGCTCTCAAATATTGCACCCTGAAGAACCTCCTTTACTTTTGAGTCCTAATAAGCACATACAGGTTTCCCTTGAATAAAAATAGATAGATAGATAGATAGATAGATAGATAGATAGATAGATAGATAGATAAATAAATAAATAAATAAATAAAGTCATGAAGTCTCATGTACTCTTTCCATCATGACTTTTGCTATGAAATATGCCCAATTTTTTTTTCTATCACCCACATGGAGAGCCCCTTACTCCTCAGCACCGTGGACAGAACTAAAGTAATCTGAGCCTCAGGGAGGTAAATCCCATTGAAGTTCAATGCCCTGCTGAGGGGTCACTTCATTAGAGGTTCTATAGTCTCTCTGAGGCTTCATATCCCTTGTCTTCAGATTCTTGTCAGTGGCCCTTCCCTTACCTCTGATATCTCCTGGGACCCCTTTATTTTCTTAGCAACAGTTCTGCCAATGTCAGTCATCGTCTTCTTCTCTTCCTCTGTCCTTAAGTGGATGCTGCTTCTAAAGAGTTAGCTTGGTTTATTCATTTCTACAGAAATTTCTGCCATTTGAAGCTTGAAGAGAAGCTTCTCAACCCTGAATCCTGTCTTAAACAATCGTGGGACAGCTTCTCCCACACCATCAGTAACTTCTTGGATACATCGAAGTCACACACTAGAGACTAGATGTGGTTTGAGTGTGTCCTTCAAAGGTTCATATGCCGGAATTTGGACCCAGTGGACAGTACAGATATTGAGAAGCAGTGGGACTTTTGAGAGGTGGGACCTGGTTGGAGATGATTCATGATGATCGCACAAAGTGAGGGGGTTCTTGTGAGAGTGGGCTGAGTTAGGCTGAATTAAAGTGACTCTGTCCCATGCAGTTGGCTTATTCTGCATGCAGCTGGTTATTTTTATAGTTCTCTATGTGTGTAATGCAAGAAGGTGTACCCTTGCCTAGATCGTGCATATACATTTTTAGAAGGGTGAGCTAAAGAAGCCTATTTTAAAAGTAAAGTATCCACCCTTAGGTAGTTTGTTGTAGAAACATGCAACAGTAGACTGCATCACACTTTGACACTTGACTTAGGCTGATGTCATGTGACCCTGCACACCTGACTCTGTACTCACGTTTTCTGTACTTTGTGTGTTTACCCTTGTATGCTCAAAACTCTGACTCATCTCCTTTGTTTCTAGGGACTGATAGGATATTAAATTCTTCCTTTCATATTTATTATTTGCTTTTCCATTCCCATTACTGTGACTTTTATTCAGAAACCTTGCATGTAGAAGGTTTCAAGAATCTCCTAGCTCACGTATTTTTATCATGTCTGTATTTATATAGGGATATGTGCATGTGCACATGCATGCACACAGGAGAAGGCTGAGCTTGATACTGAATACCTTCTTCAACCATTTTTTACCTTATTTGTTGAAATCCAGAGTTTATTGATTCAGCTAATCTACTCAGCTTGCCTCCCCTGTGATGGGATTAAAGGGGAGCCACCATGCCCTCCTGCTATTTATGTGGGTATTAGAAATTTGAACTCTGGTTCTTTTGCTTGCCCAGGAAATCCTTTACCCACTAAGCCATCTCTTAGGCCCTTCAACATTATGTTTTGGAAGTGATTCATATTGTAAGAGTACTTGCTTTTCATTTTCCTGAATATTATTCCACTGGGCCACAGTTTGTTTATCCATATTTTCCCATGACAGTTATTTATATTGTTTCCAACTTGAAGCTACAATATGAACAGAACTGCTGCAAACATTCTTGCACAATCTGTTTTATAAACTTATGCCTTATTTCTCTTGAGTATACACTTAAGACTGCAATTATTCACTAAGATCCTCTGTGTAAGAAGATCTCTCTCTCTCTCTCTCCCTCCCTCCCTCTCTCTCTCTCCCTCCCTCTCTCTCTCCCTCCCTCCATCTCTCCCTCTCTCTCTCCCCCTCTCTCTGTCTTTCCCTCCCTCTCTCCCTCCCTCTCTCTCTCCTTCCCTCTCTTTCCCCCTCTCTCTTTCTTTCCCTCCCTCCCTTTCTCCCTCCTTCTCTCTCCCTCTCCCTCCCTCCCCCTCTCCCTCCCTCCCCTTCTCTCTCCCTCTCTC
>NW_022196904.1:152699999-152711881 GCF_008632895.1 Mastomys coucha | reverse complement strand
ACACACACACACACACACACACACACACACACACCCCTAATATCTTGAACTATTATAAAGTCTCTGAAGACAAGAAGATGCTTCATTTCTCTGTAGACTCCCCACAAGTCTTAACTGAGCTTCCTAAACCTAACTGAAAACACCTGACTGCATGTGAACTCAAAGCTGTTTCACTTTGTGTAAAGAGTATGAGCCCCAAAGACAGAAGAACTCAGAGAGGACAATGAGTGACACATTTCACACTGTAGGATCCCTTCTTATTCATGAATTGTCACTATTCTTTGTCACATAGAGCTTAGCGGAACAAGAATGCTGAGCCTACAGGGGAGCTGTCAAGGTCAAAACTGCCCCCCAAAGCTAACAATTGGCTTTTTCAAGCTAATTGTTAGTTGTAGTTCCTGAGCTTACATTTATTGTTATACAAATGAGGATGCTACTTGGCTACTCTAGAACATTACGTTTTCACCACCAGCAGCATTTACTGATGCTTTTTGCCTTCCCTAGGCACCACTCTTGCATCCAGTAACTGGTCCTCCCCACAATTTTGTGGCCATAACACTTTGCTTATATTTTATAAGGTAAAAAAAAAAAAAATCAAAATGAGATTCAGAGAGTCTGGATCACATGACACATATCTCACTGCTGGTTAATGGGGAGTCCTCACTCAGATAGTCTGATCCAGACGGTATGTATGGAACTGTTATAGCAAGCTGCCTGCCACAAGCAGCATGATGCTCAGAGGATGCTGTGCACGGCTCCAGTACATGCACATATTCAGTGTTAGCCATAATAACTGCAGCTGCATACCACTTCTAGTTCTCTTCTTAAAATAGAACTTTTAAAGCTGCTCATGGCTGCCTCTTACATCTAGATGTATGGATACATTTTATTTGCTGGCTAAGGGTTTTTTTCTTGTGGTGTCAAGTGTTGAGTTCAGGTTTGTTGGGTGATTTTTTTAGTTTCTGTAATGACAGTAATGGAGTATATATCATGTATTAATAGATATGTGTTTGGATGAGTTGATGCAATGACTACCCAAAGGAACTGAATTAGCTCATCCATGTCTACTAGCATTGGCCCCCCTCCCTTCTGTGGATAGTGGTTCTGACAACTTAAAAATATCTATCCAAAATATTCATAAGAATAAATAGAAATGTGGCTGGGTGGGCGGGCGGGGGGGGGGCTCAGCTGATCAGAGGTATGAAGCTGTGCATAATGGTGTATGCCTGACATCTGAACACTCAGAAGGTAGGAGAAGGAGAAATATGAGTTCAATGTCAGCCAGAGCTATACATCACAATCATGGATGGTGGTCACAGCATCACACCCTCCTCAGTGCCTCACCTTCAGACCAACAGCTCATTTCTATACTTCCCTGGCAAAGACCAAGGATCTCAAACCAGTCCGGGCTTGTTCCTGATGCTTCTGTTGAGAGCTCAGCCTTTAAATACATGGAGGAGAGGATTGCTGACAGTCTTCTAAGATGAAGAGAGCCACTGAGCCTTAAATCACTGTTTCTTATCTTTAGTCCCCTTCTGTTACACGTGTGCCTGCCCCTCAACCCAAATCTTGAGGCTTGAAGGCCCCACCCCACCTCTGCTCTCTGTCCAGCAGTGAAAACGGAGTCATAGATGTGCCCATGTCCCCTCTCTTTTCTTCTGCTGTAGTGGCTTGGTTTCTGTGCACTTCTAGGTTTTCCTTTCCTCCACTGTCTCTGATTGGAACTATACACATTGCAACTTAGGCACGCTCTCTCTCTTTTAGCAGAACATTTTACTTAAAAATAAGAAAACTTCGAGTTGTAAAATTGTAAGATAAATGAAATCCTTGTCTAAAGATCCTATTCAATGCTTTTCTTTTCTTCTTACCTTTCAGTGAGTTCTTCATACCAGGCCTTGTTGATACACATATCCATGCCCCTCAGTATGCCTTTGCTGGAAGCAATGTCGACCTGCCACTTTTGGAGTGGCTGAACAAGTATACATTTCCCACAGAACAAAGGTTCCAGAGCACTGATGTGGCTGAAGAAGTGTACACTAGAGTTGTCGTGAGTATTCTGTGTGCAAATCCTATGTAATGCCTGTTCATCTATGCAAACATTCATTTCTAAGACCAGACTTCAGGTATCAAACTGAGGACATTAAGCTGGGCAAGGACTGTAACAGCTTTAGCCCTTTTCATAATTCACTGTCTATGCCACCCTCACAATGACAAGGATAGAATTTGAGTTTTCAGACTCTCAGCCTGGTGGATTCTACAGCATTCTTTTAGTTTCATCTTCTGGACGCTTTCTCTCATTGCAGCCATAATCCTGTTCTGAGGGCCATATGGAATATCTGTGTGACCTTTAGAAGGCTCTGTGACTCACTGTGACCATCTGTTAAACTCAGAGATAATGATAATACCTATTTCATGGGATTGTTACAATAACACACCACGTTAATATTTGTGGGGTCCTTAAAATAGTGCCTAGCATATGGTAAGAGCTGGATTTATCTATCTATCATCTATTATCTATCTATCTATCTATCTATCTATCTATCTATCTATCTATCTATCGTTCAAGAAAAAATAAAGTTCAAATTACATTTAGGAAGATAGCACATTGTTTCAGGAGGTTTTCGAGGAGGGAAAACAGGATAGTCCCACATTATAGAATAGGTCAGGATGTGATGTGAGCACCAACAGCATTAATGCAAACAGTGGAGTCAATTCAGTCCCTGGGCAGTGGCTGCAGTGTTGTGCCCACTGCATATTGATGGCTTGGGAAATAACCATACCTTTTCCTCTTTCATAAACATTAGCTCCAGATTGAGAGCTTACTGAGACACTGGAAAACCATCAGCAGCAAAGAAGGCAGAATACAAATGCTTTCACCTGGCTTTACTTCTTGCAGGAAACACTGTGGACTATGTTCCTGGATTCTGATTGGACATAGTGGTAGTTCTATGGTACTGGCCATGCACCTTCGCAAGGAACAAGCCTAGCTACCCTGCTAGTATCATTCCAGCCTTAAAGAATAGAAGCGAGTGCTTACATTCATTCCTTTGTCTTGCTTAATTATAATTGTGGGACTTATATTTTAGCCTGCATCCATGTGACACTAGAAAAACTTTTCAGGCTAAAAGCTGGTTATGAATTGGCTAGCACATGGTGCTAATGAATTGTGTTAACCACACTAAATCTTTATCCTCAAAATGTATTTATACCTCTCATTGTTCTAAAAAGGGTTTGAAATTGCTTAAAATTGCATAGTATGAAACAAAAGAAAATGAGTCATCAAATAACAGCAAAGAAAAAAGAAGGGAATGGAGAAATAAAACCCCAAAGTCAATGCACAGTCTGGTAGAGTCTGTTACAGATTTAGCTCTGTTTCTAGCACATGATGTAGACAGAGAAATCAGAAATGAAATTCACTCTGTGTGTCAGTTTGAGAGCTGCATTTTTGGGGGGATAAAAGCATATGTATTCTTTATACTGAAGTTAAAAAAATAATTGTAACTTTGCTAAATGTGGGTGGATATTATGGTGTCAAAATACATTTGTAAAGATGATTATGCATAGAAGGAAGAAGAGGAGAAGGAGGAAGAGGAGGAATAGCAGAGAAATAAAGGGAAAATTGCATTATATCAGATCTTTACACTTGAGATGAAGCATCAATGTCCTTCAGGTAATATACATAACATATTTCTTTATGTAGGTATTTAAATTCAGTGAGTTCTAAACTGGCCTATTCCTGACAAGCATTTATTTGCCAGATATGTCCAATGGTTCTGGTTATGAGCAGGCCTACACATGCTAACAGAGATCTGGGTGGAGTTGACCCCTGCTTAAGAGAGTTGACACCACCCTCCCCTGCCCTGTACTCCTTCCCTCCTTGGGTTTTCCCTGGCTTGTCACGTGACCACATTGCATAGATATCTGAGTTCTCTAGTGTTTTTAGTTCAATCGAGTCCAATCTGAAACTGCAGCTTCTCATCCAGTTGAAGTTTCATGAGGACCAAGGCTGGAGGGCTTTCCTTGAACTCACATCGGCACTGATTGATAAACCTCATTACAGGATGAACTTTGGAGGGAGCAAACACTGGCTTTAGTGTCACTGGGAGAACATGCCTTCCAGTGACTCATTTTCTTCAGGAAGGAATTCTTCAGCTTCTTCAAAAGCAGTGGGAGTGACATACTCAGTGTTCTCAGGACCCTGGCCATCAGCTAGATCTCCACTTAAACCCTTTCTTCATCTTGTTCTTGGGGATTTCTGCCCTTTCCACACTTAGCAGTTTCTAAGGAGAGTGACTCCATCCGTACACAGAGCAGGTTAGGTATGGTTGGGAAGCTTCTACAGAGAGGACGTGACTACACAGACTCCAGCTGGTGTCCTACTAGCTCCCCGAATGCCCACCCTCTTCCCAAGTTTCCAGCATCTTCTCTGTGTTTTCCTCTGCTGTTGTCGCATCTTGCGTTTTTCTTGGGAGTTTAATCTATGTTGCCCTCACTTACTGTAAGTGCAAACGAAAATTCACTAAGGATAAAAGCCATAATGATAAGTGTTCTGCCAGGCTGAAGCAGAAATCTAGCTGAATAATTTTACTTTGTCATATACAGAAAAAAGATCCCATTGGTATACTCACAGATTAGTAAAATCTGCATAGCCTTACACAATCCCAAGGAACCAGGAGTTAACTGACATCTCATTTTATGACCGCTGAAACGCCCAACTACGTGAATCTAGGAAATCAGAAGCACCAACTTCTCCTTAAGCTCACACTTTTAGAATATAAATACCTTTGCCATTTACTTAGTCTCTTCCACATCAAGATGGCATACCTTTAAATAAACACATCTTAAAATTAAAAACCAGACTTCTATTTTCATCCATATGTGCCATGTGACTTTTCTGAGCACATGCGATTCAGGATTTTTTTTTTTTTTTGTGGTTTATTTTTAGAGGAGAACACTAAAGAATGGCACCACCACTGCTTGCTACTTTGGAACAATTCACACTGACTCATCCCTGATCCTTGCGGAAATTACAGGTGAGCAGCTAAAAGCAGGATTTAGGGGCATGTCAAGTAAAGACAACCAGAGCATGCCTGGCAACGGTTTAGACTCAGTGGGAAGCTGTGCCTTTGGGTCTCGAATTTGAGCATTTGGACTTTGTGAGTGACTGTGAATATCCTAGAGTCTTAAATGTATTTTTATTGTTTAAATGATTTAGTTATTTCTATTTGGGTTCTGATTCCAGGATAACATTTATAGATCAGAACTTTGCATATTGATTTGGGGCTTATTCAGTGTAGCTGTGGCAACAGTTTGTTACATTGTAATCAATGGGTAGGTCTCGACAGTCAGCTAGATTCAGGGCATTGTGCTTGATGCTAGGACTGCAGTAAACTAGAATACAATCTTTGTTCTAAAAGAACCAGAAAGGACACTTAGACACATTGATTAATAATTGTAGTAACACCTGTTATAGGTACCAGACATTGTATAAAATACTCAGCCTAAATGGCCACCTGACATATATTGATACCCTCCTAGCACAGACAGATTAACTAAAGCACCAGGATGTTCACATGTCCACATAGCTGGGAAGCAGAATTGAACCTAGAGTTAGGCTGACAATTCCACACATACCCAAGTCAGTGCCTGGCGTATAGCAGGTACTTGGTAAGCGCTGCTGGCTGGTGATGTATTTACCGCACTGTTGGGTTCCAAGGTAGTTCATACCACAGGCCAGTTGCTGACACTAAAAACAATCACGAAAGTTCTCAGAAGAGGCAAAGGCAGCCAGACTAGGAAGACTCCATGGAAGCAGCCTTTAACAAATTAAAGACAAAACCAGGAGAGATTGAAGTGAGAAAATGAGGTGGACAGAGGAGCTAGGGCAGGGATCTTGATGATGAAGGCCGGAAATAGCATGGTTCAAAGGAAGGGGGAGATTCATTGCATAATGAGGAGTGTGAGGAGGTTCAGACCACAGTGGGCCTTGTCTATGCACCAGAGACTTAAAAGAAGGTTTTAGGCCAGTGAGTGATATAATGAGAATGATGTTAAGGGATTCATCTGATGATGACTAGATATTAGAATAACTCCCAGGGAGAGAGAAGCAGAAAGCCTTTTGAAAGACTCGTGACAGCAAGAATGATGTGTTTATAAAAAGATAAAGAGAGGGGGGATATGTTTCATGTGTGTATAGTGAAGTGAGGGGGAAGGGGGTTCTTCCATGGGCCCATGCTGAGGCATCCCTTTCCCTGAGGGACCAGCCACATGATGCTATAATATAGAATAGAGTTTACTCAGGGCATGGGAAAGGGAGTTGAGAGGGTAATAGAGGCAGAGAAAGGCAGAAAAAGAGAGAATAGAGAAGTAGAGGAGTAGAGGCTGGCCATGAGCACCTGGGGGGAGGGGAAGGGAATGGGGAGAGAGAGAGAGAGCAGGAAGGCAAGAGCAAGAGAGAGAGGAGGGGGCTAGCAGACCCTTTTATAGTGAGTCAGGCAAAACTGGCTGTTGCCAGGTAACTGGGGTGGAGCCTAGACAAAATGCTAACAAAGGAGACATTGTAAAACAATGCCACTTATATAGCTCAACTGAAATAACAGTTCCTTCAGCACATCTGATGGAGATCCTTCATTGCCAGCACTGTTAGGTATTCAGTTAATGATAACAATATCAATGCTGCTATGGTTAGGGAGAACTATGACAGAGCATCTGAGGACAGTGTGCCTCATGCCTCTTTCTTTGTGTATTTCTTACCATCCTGCACAGCGCAGAGGACTCTGAGACACCGGAGCTTGGGTTTCAGATAGGCATGACTTGAGTATGTGTAGAATCATTGACCTAACTCTAGGTTCAGTTCTGCTTCCCAGCTATGTGAGCATGTGAACTAACTTTGTGCCTTAGTTAATCTGTCTGTGCTATGAAGTCATCAATTGATGTCAGACAGCCATTTGAGGTTCAGTATTTTGTACAATGTCTGGTACCTATAACAGAATCACAGTGTTGCTACCATCTTGGAGTAATCTCAGGGCTGAGGAATCAAACCCAAGTCAGTTGCCCAGGATTCATGATCTTAACATTTCATATACTGTGTTTAACTAGAAAAGGGACAACGTATGCATGGAGAGGAACTGGATCCAGTGATGGCAGGAGAGCGGCAGATAGACAAATGAGAGGAAAGGAGAAGAGATGGTATATGAGAAATATTGATGCATTTGCTAGGATCTGAAGTTATTACCTTTTGTACCATGAGGGAAGATGAATGTCAAGATAGTTATAACATTGATAGAAACATGGACAAACTGTTTAATCAAAGGGAAAAGGGAAATAAGAAGTATTAAAATACCCAATTATTTGCTGGCAGGCTGGGAACCGGCAGGGGGCTGGGTGGAAGTCTGTTTACTATGTTTAGTGGCTTTGTTATTGTCACAGTGTGAAGTCAGAGAGGTAATTCTTAACATTCTCACTTTTTAGAATGATTTTAATTTAATTTTTTTTTAAAAAGAAACACATTTTTAGATTATTTTTCTCTGTTTGCTTCACAGATAAATTTGGACAGCGAGCATTTGTGGGCAAAGTGTGCATGGATTTGAATGACACTATTCCAGAATACAAGGAGACCACCGAGGAGTCAGTCAAGGAGACAGAGAGGTAGTGTGCCTGAGGTGGGGGTGGGGTGGGGGTTGATCTATATTTTGGATGAGTTATCTGCTATTCTGATGTAGTATGAAATGGAGATAGGAAAATAGATAGCACTATGACCTAATTGAGATCTGAATACAGTGACAATTTTCAGATGGTTGCAGTATCTCGTTAATCGACAATGCTCAAACATGTGATAGTGGTCAGTGGGTCTCTCACATACCATTCTTGAACCTGATAGAAACCTCCATGAAGTGTCTGGTTTTTGTTTTGTTTTGTTTTGTTTTAAAGAAAAGAAAACAGAGCCTGACAGCCTGGGTAACTTGTCCATAGCTATTGGTATAGACCATTTACATTACTCTGATGTAATGTCTGAGATAATTGTCTTATAAAGAGGAAAGGTTTCTTTGAGGTTATTGTTCTAGAGGTTTCAGTATATGGTCTAGTGCCTACATGCCTTTGATGAGATAAGAGTCAATGGTAAGATACACTGCTCATCTCACGAGTGAGAAGGGAGAACCATACAGAGAACCCCAAAATGCTTCTCAGGGGTACATGCCCAATGACCTAAAGATGTCCCAGCAGGTCCCACTTCCTAAGATACCCCATTTCCCAATAGGACTAAACTTTGGCAGATGGACCTATGTTGGACACTCATCCAAACCATGTTAATAGTGTAGATTAAAGTGTAGGGCCAGGATTTAGTACAGTGAATCTCTGACTTTAAATGTAGAGTTCCTTTTAGGATGACATGGGTCTTATGTCACACTTAATGGAAAAAGGAGAGGCAGGAGACATATATTAGCATATGTTATGCATGCACATGCCCAAGAACAGTGGTGTGAGGGGTCACTTACAGAAAACATTGGAGGTTATGAAAAATGTTACATTTGTAGATAAGTGACAGGCATTTCAGTGAAAATGTCTCAGTCAGTCATGGCGGTCATGCCTACAATCCAAGTACATGGGAGACTGAGAAGGGATGATCATTAGTTCTAAGGCAGCCTTAGCCATTCAGTGAGACCCTCTATCAAAACCAAAACAAAGTTGTTAGTTTTTTTTTTAAAAAAATAACCAAAAAGGATATGCTTCCCTGGCACAGAGAAGCATGAAGAGGCACAAAGCAGAAATATTTTCTCTAGTTAAGTAACCCAAAGACACCAGTGTGAGATTTTATCCTGTGTCCTTTCTGTCAATATGTTATAACCCCCTAGCACCATCATTATCTCCTGGCATAGAAAAAGAGAAATAAATATCTGCATGAATGCTAGAATGACCACCCCATATGCAAGTAGTGAACTAGAATCTCTCCTCTTTAGAACTGTTACATGAGGAGGTAGAGACAAATAGCAGGAGGGCTGTATTCCTTTTGTACCCTTATCCCACTCCTGTGGGCACATGGGAGGTCAAGCCCTGACGATAAAAGGTCTGGACACATTCAACTCTGACATATAGGCATGAGAGACACTGAGTGGTAGAAACCAGCATGCCTGTTCTAGGGCTTCTGGGCACAGAGGGAGTTCATCAGAGGATGTGAACAACCTGTTGGGGTAATTTGTACCTCAGAGTTTAGAGAACCATATGCAGATGGAGATGTCAAACCATGGTGTGGACAGAAGACAACATAGCAGGTCCACATGAAGACTCTAATGTGGCTGGTTGTCAAGCCACCTCTCATAGATATGACATACAAAAGAGATGCCCTAGATATACCAGTGTCAGTTCCAGGATAGGACTCCAAGCAATCTGCTTGCAAAGGGTATAGATAATCCATGCTATAGTAGAAGTCCAGCACAGCAAGTCTATGACTCACAGGTAGACAATAGGGAGAGTAGAAGCCTAGGACCCCAAGCAGGATAGTTTGCAAGGCTCAGCAGAGCTGCCTAGGATGAGTGTAGAGTCATCTATACATACCCCACATTGCAGTACAGTAGGGAACCCTGAAATACACTCTAGCTGAAGTTTTAGTCAAGTGAACACTTGGCTCACTGAGTTAAAAAAAAATGCAGGATGGAGCTAGAGAGATGGCTCAACAATACCTGACTTAGCCATGGTTCCCAGGACACATGGTTACTCACACCTTTTAAACTCCAGTCCCAGGGGATCTGATGTCCTCTGCTCTCCACAGGCACTGCATGCAGATGTACACTCACATATGCAGACAAACACATCCATGAAATAAAACTAAGAAAACAAGAGGAAAAAATGCAAGATATCCTGTTCTGGGAGGAACCAGAACAAGCCTGGCTGATGGATCTGATTCCTCCAATTTCCAGATGTTAGGTTTGCAGCCATTCTTGAGTTAATCCTGGGAGTTTCAAGAAAGAGACAGAGGACCATGTGACCAAGTCTACCAGAGGACTTGTCACACATCT
Organism: Mastomys coucha; assembly: GCF_008632895.1. NCBI lineage: Eukaryota > Metazoa > Chordata > Mammalia > Rodentia > Muridae > Mastomys > Mastomys coucha. The sequence goes on along the minus strand of NW_022196904.1, from coordinate 152,701,868 downwards.
GACATGTCTACCAAACGGTGTGTGGATGCAGGAAATATGGTGTACAATAAAATTGATCAGCTATGAGAAAAGCAAAGTGGTTACAACATGATGAACTTTAAATTTATTATTCTAAGAAAAGAATAAAGAGGGCATGTTTTATAAACTTCCATCTATATTGAATATAGAGAAAATGCAAGCCCCTGCATGAGGCATAAAGTGGGAGAGGTTTGCTGTTGCCAGGAAAGAACTGTCTCCTGACTATACACCCAGGGGATCTCGCTCTGAAGATGAATTCAAGGACTGTATTATTATGATAACTCCACAACCCAGCAAATTTGCTAAAATTATTGAATAGAGCACATAAATGGGTGAACTTTATGATATGTAAATTATACTTCATCAGAAATTATTTTAAAAAAATGGAAATATGTTTCAGTGCACAATCTCTTTAAGAGTCAAGTGGGAAAGGTTAGAATTTTAAGTGTGTAGTTTGGAAGGGTTGCTTTTAAAAATCACAAGAAAGTGGTTCTTGATAGGGACATTGTAAGAATAGAGTGGAGCTTTTTCCAGATTCTCACGCTGTGGCTCTCTTTTGTACTACCGTGTTTCTCTCATCTCCACTCTCACCCAGAATCCTGCTTTTGCCCCACACACAACTGAAGAAATTTCTTTTGAAGTCCAAGAATGTCGAGATGTAATGACATATTCTAGAGTCTTCTTAAGATATAGCATTAAATTATGTCCCTCTTCCAGTATGCCAAGGTCACTGAATGGACTTAGACTATTTTATAAAATTGGTGTGCTTCTTTTGAAAAATGTACATTTGTTTATGTTTGTGCATGTGTCGTGTGAAATTGCATGTACTAGTACACACACATCCATGGAGGCCAGAGGAGGATGTTGGGTGTTCTGTTCTGACACTCTCTGTCTTATTCCCTTGAGAAGGGTCTCCCATTGAACTGAAAGATTTTAGTTCCGAGCATCCACCTGTCTCTGACTGCCAGCACTAGGATTTGAAGCAGGCCTAGTTTGCCCAGCCCATTTTTGTTTGTTTTTGTTTTTGTTTTTTACATTGGTTCTGGGGATTCAAACTCAGGTCTTCGTGCTTGCCTAGCAAGTGCTCCCACCACACCATCTCCTTGGCTCCATAAATGAAGGATCCTTTATTATTTTTTTTTAAAAATTACCCTTTATTTAAAAACAATACCCTTTATTTAAAAAAAATTACCCTTTATTTAAAAAAAAAAAGTTTCGTAGGGTTCCCTGATGGAGGAGTTGGAAAAGGCGCTGAAGGAGCTGAGGGGGTTTGCAGCCCCATGGACAAGCAACAGTGTTAACAGGCTGAAACCCTTGGAGTTCCCAGGGACTAGACCATCAACCAAAGAGTACACATGGAGGGCCCCTTGGCTTTGGCTGCATATGTGGCAGAGAATGGCCTTGTTGGACAGCTGTGGGAGGAGAGGCCCTTGGGCCTAAGTGTGTTCTATGCCCCAGTGTAGGGGAATGCCAGGGTGGGAAGACAGGAGGGGTAGGTAGGTAGGTAGGGGAGCACCCTCATAGAGGCAGAGGGAAGAGGGATGGGATAGAGGGCTTCCAAAGGGGAGACCTGGAAAGGGGAAAACATTTGAAATGTACATAAAGAAACTATCCAATAAAAAAAAAATTACCCTTTGTTAAAAAAAAAGTTTCCTGTATTTGGCCAGGGTTCCTTCAGAAGACCAGATTTGTTAAATATGGTGCCCTGTCCATTAGATTACTTAAAAAAAAAAAAAGTTTCATGAAGTAATAGCTTTTATTGTGACATTTCTGTAGGTGTATATGAGATACTAAGATCATATCCACAACCTCCTCAATTGCTTTTGGTTGTGGGTTATATTTTTTTTTTTT
>NW_022196904.1:152647264-152699989 GCF_008632895.1 Mastomys coucha | reverse complement strand
ACAATCAGACCCACCATGTGCAGTCCTTGGCTGGTGGTTGAGACCCTGGGAGCTCTGAGGGTACAATATGAACTAACTAGTACCCTCAGAGCTCCCAGGGTTATATTGTCTTATGAGTTTCCATTATGTCCAATTTAAATTATTGGCCACTTAAGTACTTTTCTCACATGATCTCTGATAGCTTTTCCATGATATCTTAAACAAGGAAGGTCACTGCATTCTATTCCACATCAAGAGATACACAGAAGTTTCTTTAGGTACATAGTTTCTGGATATAAGTTTAAACCTCAGTTTTGCTTCTATTTTCTGGGTTTCTCTCATTCCAAGCATGTTCCCTCTGGCGTGCTGAGTTGAGAGACTGATACATGGTTATAGGAAGAGGGCAGTATCTCTGCTTTCAATCCTGGCCGTATGCTCCGCTCCTGCACCATCCACTGCTGTGCTCACTGTGCCTTAATCCATAACATGTTCTCCCTGAGAGTAAAGATGGAACCTAGGCTTTGTTCACACCTGGGAAGTGTCTATCACAGAGCTACATCCTCGGGCTCTCAATTCATGTTTGAGTCTGAAAACAGACCAGAAGGAAGGAACTCATAACTCACAATCTTTTCTGGCCAGGGCAGAAAAAACTATTCCATAGAACAGTTATCACTGTTCAAGCAGGCAGAAGTTCCCAGGTTCACCACTTGTCCCTTCTTCCCCCATACACTTTACAGATACCTCTGTCATAGATAGTCCTTTACCTTCCTCTAACATCTACTTTCTGCCAGACTCTGTCCTTAAAGACTAACGGTGATACTGTGTGCATAAGTAGCTTCCACTTAAGAGGAGATCAGAAGTACAGTGTTCAAGGCTTCTAAGTGCCTGGGTGTGCCTAAGAGCCCATGCCCTATCATCCATGAAACATGGCTCACTGCAACTGTATCATACAGAATTGGAGCCAAGAGCATAGCCTGGGACCTGTGTGGTGGAGCTGATAGCACAGCCTGGGACCTGTGTGGATGTTCAGAAAGACTCATAAGATGTCACGGGACAATATTCCCTGTGACTCTCCCCTCCCGCTTTTGCTATCAAGGAAAAGCTGAATAATTATTCCTTGTTAATCTCTAGTGGTGGTGAGCCCTCATGCTGTTAGAAACATTTATTTGAAAATAATTAACGTTTCTAACTTTGCATTCGTTGCTTCATTTCAGATTTGTGTCAGAAATGCTCCAAAGAAATGTAAGTACATTTGTTCAGTTTTCACCTGGAGTGCAGCTCTGTTAGCTATAGGATTTGTTAAGTTGTTTGGTAGATTAATCTGTTTACCTATGGCTTTGCCTATATATAAAAGGTGTTTTCCTAGAACTGTCGATTTTTGACACAGTCTACCTAATGGCTCAGCTCAAACAGGTCAGACTTTTTAAAATTGAAAACATCTGTCAAAGACCGTGAGTTTTGGTGTGTACAGAGTAATGGCTTGTCACACACATACAGTATCAGATGGTGGTCACAGTGAGAACCAGTCACACGTATAAGGACAGGACTGCCCAAAAGTCTGGCAAATGTGTTCATTTTATGACTGAGAACTTGTACCCTTTGGTCAATATCTCATATGATCCAGAAACCCATGCTTGGGTATCTATAAAGAGAACAAAATCAGTATCTTGGAGAGCTATATGCACCTAAGTTTACTGTACTTTTATTCGCCATAGCCCAAATATGGAAGCCTATGGATGAAAAGATAAAGACAACTAATTTTATATATATATGTTAGTGTATGCATGCACACATATACACACATGGGATGATATACAATTTAAATATGTTTCATATATAAAATATACATATACATGTGTATAATGATGGGATATTATTCATTTATAAAAAAGAAGATATTGCTATTTGAGAAAGCACTGATGAATCTGGAGTATATTATGTTAAATTAAATAAACCCAATTCAGAAGAGAAATACTGCATGGTCTCATTTGCATGTGCAATCTGGAAATGTCAAGCTCATAGAAGCTTCTGGTATTGGCTTTCTAGTGGAGGCTCATAAGATACTATATTTAGTGGGGTTTTTTGTCTGTTTGTTTTGAAGTACAGTTTTGTAGTTAGGAATCATTACCTGATTTAGTGGATTTGATTATTCACTATTAAAATGTGCTACCAACTTTATGTTTGCTGAACTTGTTTACAGCTTCAGGGATATTGTGTGTACCTACTTTTGGTTCCCATACCCTTTGACTATTTGTGGCAGAGAACCCAAGTTTAGTCAGCTATGTGAGCTCCATCCCTGAGTTCACTAAGCTCGGAGTTAGTGTAAGGTGCATTGGTCAGCTGTCTGTCACAGTGACAGAATACCCGAGGTAAGAAACTTATAAGAAAGGAAGGTTTGTTTGACTCTTGGTTTCAAACAGCTTTAGTCTGTGATCAATTGGTCTGGTGGCTTTTAGGCCTATGGTGAGCCAGAGCATAATGGGAGGAATTCTAGGCAGAGGGAAGCTGCTCACCTCATGGTGGCCCGGAAGCCACAACTTACTTCCTATTAGTTGGTTCTACCTCACAAAGGTTCTGTCATCTCCCAATAGCACTCTCAGCCAAGATCCTTTCCCCCCACATGAGTTTGGGAGACATTTAATATACAAAGTGCTGGGCTGGTGAGATGGCTCAGCGGGTAAGAGCACTGACTGCCCTTCTGAAGGTCCTGAGTTCAAATCCCAGCAACCACATGGTGGCTCACAACCCCCCCTTCCCCTCGTAATGAGATCTGATGCCCTCCTCTGGTGTATCTGAAGACAGCTACAGTATACTTTTGGGTTTTGTTTTGTTTTTTTCTATTTTTTATTAGATATTTTCTTTATTTACATGTCATATGATATCTCCTTTCCTGGTTTCCTCTCTGAAAAAAAGAATAAAAGAAAATTAAAAAAAACAAACAAATTAAAAAAAACAAAACCCTGTTCCCTCCCCCTGCTCACCAACCCACCTTCTCCCACTTCCTGGTCCTGGCATTCCCCTACACTTGGGCATAGAACTTTCACAGGACCAAGGGCCTCTCCTCCCCTTGATGACTAGGCCATCCTCTGCTATACATATGCAGTTGGAGCCATGGGTCCCACCATGTTTACTCTTTGGTTGGTGGTTTAGTTCCTGGCAGCTCTGAGGGTACTAGTTAGTTCATATTGTTGTACTTTTATATAATAATAAATAAATCTTTGGGCCAGAGTGAGAGGGCCAAAGTGAGCAGAGGTCTTAAAGTCTTAAAATTCAATTCCCAACAACCACATGAAGGCTCACAACCATCTGTACAGCTACAGTGTATTCATATACATAAAATATATAAATAAATCTTCAAAGAAAAAAAAAGATACAAACTATCATTTAAGGTCTGGTGATCCAGTCAGTGTCCTCAAGAGTCACACCCTTCCCAAATCCAAGGCCCTTTAATTTTGTAACATTGGTCTCTGTAGAGGGAGGGCTTCCTGATCCAAGAAGATAGGTGGCATGTGGCCATTGGGGGCCTGTTTGATGGTCCCTTCTCCATTGGTTCTGTCTGCTGTTAGTCTCCAGTGTGGATTGAAAAACAGGCTATGCTCAGATGACATAGTCCTGTGGCACATCACAGGACCATGCACAGCCAGCCAGCCATCTGCTTTGTCCTGGCATTCTCAGGGCTGTGAAGTCAGCGCTACTTCTTGCCTTCACGCCCAGTGTAAAAACTGGTTTATGGCTCCAGAAGATCGATTCATAGGTTACTAAGCCTAGCCCTTCTGTCCCTTGTGACTCTCCACTGTCACATTGGAAACCATAGGAATGTTCTGAATTTCTTCCAATTTAACCCTGGAGGTACGGTGCTTAGGGGTGATGCTTGTAGACCCTATCTGTGACTACCTTTCTAGTTAGTGTCCTGCCAGCCACCCGAGAGCTATAACCAAGGAGTTCTGAGTGAGGATACAGCCAGCCCACCTCCTCAAGATGTAGGTAGGGAAACAGCTACCACCTCCCATGAGCTATCCCCACCCCAGGTCTTATTTGATGTAATGGTGAGAGTACTTATATTCGGACATAGAACTTTTATATAGAACTATAAAACTTCTATAAACTGGATGCTGAAGACTGGGCTCTCCTCAAAGATGGTTCTGTGATTTTGGAACCCAGAACCTCTGTGAACTAGAAATTGGGGCTTTTCACCCACATCGAAACTTGTAGAATCACATTGTTTGCAGAATGTGCTATGTGTTCATAATCTTCCTATTTTCCACACCCATTTTTTTACCATTTCCAGTACCCAAGAGTGAAACCCATAGTGACCCCGCGCTTTTCCCTTTCTTGCACGGAGACTCTGATGAGCGAACTTGGCAACATCGCCAAAACCCATGATCTATATATCCAGGTAGGCATTTGTATTTTGGTTTGTGCCTCAGGCTATACCTACATGATGTCTTGGTACCCTCAGGTCATCTCTAGTAACCTGTAGTTCTTCTACTGAGATCTTCTAGAATTAAAGAATTTCAGGGCAGGAGTTGACACCAGGAGGTACCTTGACTAATGTCAACTAGTTTTGCAGGTGAGTTTTCATCCTCGATATTTGCTGATTAGTCTTAAACAGGCCAAGACAGCTTTATAAAGAATAGCAAGATCAATGTCAGACTACCCATTCTTGGTAAAAATGCATTTAATACATTTCCTTCCTGCTTTTATTTGATGCTTTCCTGGTGTTCTAGAACCTTCATTTGTGGAGGAACCAATTATTATTTGAAAAGTAAAAAGAACTTAATTTCTACCTTACAGAAGTGAGTTAAAATCCTTTTGTTCTTAGTTTCTTAATTTAAAACCAGGAACAAAAAAGTATATCTTCCTTTATCATTAAGTTGTTGCAATTTAGCAATAAAATGCTTTTAAAAAGTCTCACAGCTGGGTTAAAATTAGGAGTTCCCCTCCCCCACCACACTTAATTACACACTGCAGTAAGATCTCCCCTCTTTCTGAGCTGACAGTATTACAGGGAAGGAAGGGAAAGCTGGGGTGAAGGCAACATATTGATTTCTTACCTTTTATTTATTTATTTTTAAAATGGATGTTCATAGGACCTAATAGTGTGTCTTCTCCATGATTACTGTCTGTGGCTTCTGATATTTGAACTTTGGACGTAGTCTCCAACAATTATTCTCTGGTGATAAAATTCCAAATTTGGATAGTATTTCCATATTGAAAACAGAATGGTTTTTTAGGAAGAGAGAGAGAGAGAGAGAGAGAGAGAGAGAGAGAGAGAGAGAGAGAGAGAGAGAGAGAGAGAATAATATTTAAAGCTACAGGATAATAAAATGAAAAAGACATGTAAAAGTCTATTTGTAGGCTGAAGATGTAGTGCAGCTGATAGAGCACTCACTTAGCTTGCATGAACCCCAAGGTTGACCCCCACCATTGCATAAACTGGGCATGGCAGCACAGCATACAGAAGGTGGAGGCAAAAGAATCAGAAATACAAGGTTATCCTTGGCTACAAATTAGAGGGGGGGATGATGTGCACTTATTTGTATTATCCCATCAAGTCATGTGGTTACCCTTCCTCTTGTGCTGCATCCATGCATTTCATTGATTGTCTGGTTTTTACTCTTGACTGTAGATAGAGTTTGATGTTGGTAAATCACCTATTAGAACCTTTGCTTGTCTTTTCTCTTATTCATCTCACTATGTCTCTTCTTGGTATAGTTGTCTTAGAAATGACCATTGGCTTATGAACTGTTTCATTGATATACTGTCATTACCTAGTAGTCTGTAATGTTTTATTTAGAGACTGAAGTGGCTGCTTTAGTGGAAGACACTTTGTGTCCCCGCAGATTTCAGGTGCCCTCATGAAAGGTGTGGCTTCCTCAGACTCATTTGGTTTGTGTGTGTGTTCCCATGCGCTCCTTCCAGATGAAGGCAGCATCATCCAGATCTGTCATTTTAACATTTTTTTCCTGCAAGAGCATCCTTCAGAAGGTGAAGAAAAGAGGCAGACTGAGGACAGGCCCTGAGCCAAGTCTTCCTTCTGCCTCCAATGCACTGGGTTCTGTAAAATTTTGCACATGAAATATGACTAACACATCTTCAACTGAGAGATGGAAAATCACTTAACTAGCCCAACACTTTTACTGAATGTTGAAAAATAGAAGCTTAAAGAAAAGAACTTACTTGCCCAAAGTCATATAACCAGGCCCAGAAATCAGCTCTCTTTGTTCAAATATTACTTTTCTTTTGAATGAACTATAGATTTATCCTCTGATGGCCATTGAACTTTTCTAGGCAGGCTGCTACAAGTAAGGGACTGGATGTCCTTAATGAGTACCAGCATCTATAGTTACTCTTGCTATAGACTAGTTCCAAGACTTGAGGGAAAGCTTATTTGCCTTACATGATCACACACACACACACACACACACACACACACACACACACACAGAGCCATGTTCAGGATTTTCAGTTCCTTTGTCATATATATTATCATAGATGATGCATATAACCATTTGAAATGAAACTCAAGTAGACTTTAATCTTTAATGCTTTCATCCATAGTCTTTCACATCAACAAGAGCAGCAAGCAGAATCTAGCAACAGTGTGTTGAGATGGGAGATACAACATTAATATTTTATAGAAAAAAAATGAAAATGTTATCTCTTTGTTTGCAGAGCCATATAAGTGAAAATCGTGAAGAAATTGAAGCCGTGAAGAGCTTATACCCTGGTTACAAAAACTACACAGATGTCTATGATAAAAACAATCTTCTGACAGACAAGGTAAGTTCAGGATTGTGATATAAGCTACCTAAAGTAGGCTGTGCCCTTTAAGTTTTAAAATCTCAGGAGTAATCAATGTTTAGTAGACCGCATGCATTTTCTGAACTAGAGTAAATCCAGTGTGTGTGTATCTCTCTGTATGTGTACGTGTATAGATATATGTATGTGCATGGTGTGTATCATTGTTCACTATCCCTACCCCTTCCCCTATCCCTATTCCTATCTCTTTCCCTTTCCCTATCCCTATCCTTATCCCTGTCCCTATCTCTATCTCTTTATATACTTATCTACCAACCCATATGTGTGTATATGCATAACTATATATGTGTGTACATGGTATGTGTTGTTCTTTCTGTGTGTGTGTGTGTGTGTGTGTGTGCATTGTTTGTATGTGTATGCAGTTAATCTGGGACTGAAGTTTCCTATCATTAAATCTAAGTTGTTCATTGGCTGGTAAGATGACCTTGTGCCCGATGATGCTTTCACAGTTAGCTCATTAGTATGGTTTCCTTCAAGTCAGCACATGCATTTTAAAGGTTAATTCTTTAAAGAGTATGAAAGAAATAGTTGCATTGATAACACAGGGAAATTTGAAAAAGAATATCTTCAAGGAATTGGTTAAATCATAAAATGTACCTGCTTAGAGTTCCATGCAGCATCACAAAGAGCAAGGCTTGCATACTTCTGCGGAAGAATGTTCTATAGAGTCGGGTTCACGTGTGCACATCTGTTGGCATGTTTTCACATGTGAAAACTGTCCAGAGATACACAGTGACTGTCAAAAGTATTTTTTATAACTTCTGAGAGAAAAATGAGAATGTATTACTCCTATAATTAATTAAAATTAATATGAGTAGCAAGGGGCCTCATTAGAGCCATGTAACCTTTGGCTCTGCCCTTCCATGAACACACTGCCTAGAGAGGTTATTGCGGCAAGTAGTTTCTTAGTGACTACACAAAAGGAGATATGAATGCAAGTGATCAGAAAGGTTAATAATTTGCATAAATAATGTAAATTTTACATGGGAAGTTTCATCCTCCTTTACATATATTACCATACGATTAATAAATTAGCCTTATAGCCTCCTGTTAATTTTATTTGTACAGAGATTAACAAAGGTTTATTTTAATAATTTTGCCCAATGAACTATGCTTCCCAAAGGAGGAAGCAGTTGGGTGTAAGTTTTGCATTAATGTAAAACAAGAACTTTTGAAGAATTAAATGTTACTTGAATCCTGCAAATCTTGGCAGGATGAAAGTTTAGGGAGGTCTCAAACATGTGGCACCTGCTTTCTTAAATAAGTTTTACTCCTTAACTAGAAGTTGCTATGATATGACATAGTCCATTTTTTTGTACTAATGGTCCTTTTCAAGAACCATTGGTATCTATATTGAAACTAGTCACAAGAATAAAGAACAATTCTCTCAGATTTGATGACTCAGGCTACCAACACCAGCAACCCAGAGGCTGAGGCAGGAAGATTATGTGTATGACTGCTACTTGGGCTCTATAGTGAGTTCGAAGCCAGCCTTAGCTATATTAAGATACCCTGTCTTCAGAACACAGCATCTATATCAGTTAACCCCTGGTTCTTTACAAAATCATATTAATAGCTGCCGAGAACTTTTAGAAAGTTCTGATTCAAATATAAGCAAGTATCAACCTACTGGAAGCACGTCATATCAATTTAGAAAAAGAATGCAGCCAAAAATTTTTCTACAGTAGTAGAGATGATAAAAATCATAATGTGTTCAATCTGGCTGAATTTTCTATGCCCTGAATGAGCTGGCTGACCCTTTCCTGTGTTATAAATGAGCAAAAAGAATCAAAAGCAAGAGCTAGGGCTAGGATGGCGCTCAATGATAAAGTAATGGGCTGATCACCAGCACTATAATCAATCAATCAATCAATCAACCAATAGTTAAAACATACAAATTTGTTGAGGCCTTTGTAATGAATATTTGGATTCAGGGATTTTGTCCTTTCAAATAATGGCAACTATCCTTCTAAAGGCGGCAGCTTTTGTGTCTTCTTGAAGTATTTAGCCCTGAGTGTTAGTACCAGCATTTTTAGCAGTAAACTCCATGCAGGATATTCTTCTCTCTAGACAGTGATGGCACATGGCTGCTACCTTTCTGAAGAAGAGCTTAAGATCTTCAACGAACGAGGAGCATCCATTGCACATTGTCCCAACTCTAACCTGTCGTAAGTAGACAATAATTGCTTGGTAGATTGTTAGTATGCAGTGTAGGTTGGCATTTTCTGTTTTCTTGGTTATTCTTTCTTTGGATCAGTTTCTATACTTGGTTTGAGGGAGAAACGAACCAAGTAGATGGGTGTTCATCTGTTCTAAGTTGAAGAAAGAAAACATGTGGAAGATGGTAGTGTTGCAGAGTATACATTTAAAGAGTATCACATCTCTGGAAATCTCTACATTTACACACACATGTGCATTTGTGCAGCTATAGGAAGTAGAATCTACAGAGTTTAAAATAAATAGCATTCAGGTTTTGCAGCTTAGAACAGACTTAAAGAATGCATGTCCCCAGGAGATGGTCTACTCCAGAGTTTAGAAAGGAGTTACAGCTTTGTCATGCTACTGAATGTGGTGAGATAAAAGCTCATATAGGACCCAGGAAGGACTTCACCTTATTTCATTCCCCAGAATATGAAAGCTTTATTTGTAGTATGTTTTTAATCTTTGTAAAAATTATAAATTCATGAGTGAGTCAGTTGAAAGTTATGGTTTGTATCTCCAGCAAAACAAACAAACAAACAAACAGCCCATAGACACAAAAATATTATGTCTATGTTTAAGGAAATTGTGCATAACATGATTCTAGTCATAGGTGCTGAGTTAGAAACTTATACTTGTACATATAGTGTATTGGGGGGCTGTTGATCTTAAAGAGTACTGCTGGGGAGTCTGGGGATACACAGGGAAGAAGTCAATAGCATCAACCCAATAACCACAGTGGCTTCCTGGAGTCTAATTCTTCAAGGGAACTCAAACAACTATCAGTTGTCCATCTCAAGAAGTAAGGACTCTGGAGCAGTAACCATCAGCAGCAGAGGGTTAGAGGCAACTGTGGAGAAACATCATTTCCTTGGAATGCCTGAACTTCTTCCAACAACAACAGAACAGCCTACAGCAACGGGTAGAGCACCTCAGCAAAGAGCTAGAGGTGTTAGCAAGCTTAGGGACTTTGTGAATGACACAGGTGCATGTCCATGGCAGTGTAGGGAGGGCTCCTAGGGACATGGGGCACTTTTCTAGATTTGAAGGTCTCACAAAATCCTGAGTTTTCAAACAGGAAGTAAATGCACATGACTCAGTGACCTTAAGTACAACGTAGGGACAGGAATTTAACATCCCTTGGATGAACTATAAACTACTCTCTAAATTAAAACATAATCCAGCTTTTCAAATAAATGATGATCTTAAAAGAGTTTTGGGTTTTCCTTTTACACATTGGGGTTCTGGAATTATAATTCAGTACATTCTTGGGCAGAGCCATTTGATCCACCATATCTTCTTGGAGTTCTAAACACATGGCTTAGCTTCTTTTGTCTTTTCCTTGATCTAACAGGGTGAAAGTGATGAGGTTCAGACCAGGAATCCTCTCTCTCCTAGTTGCTACTGTTCTTTGAAGCAGCGTTTGACCTACCAGATCCCAACTTACTGGCTTCCATTCTCTCTAGTTGTACTGTCTTTGACCTTGTAAGCACAGGGGAAGAAAAACATGAGGGAGAAAAACCTTTTCTTATCTATCATAAGTCATCATCAGTCTTCTAAAATAAGACTGATTAATGAGAGAAAGCCTAGCAAATATGCCTACTCAACATTTTATGTGCACAGAACCATTAAGTGAAGACCAGCAGAGACAGAGAACTCTCCCCCATTTTTTATGCTTTGATGTGATGGAGCAGGACATCCACACTGAGGTGTAACTGGACAAAGAGGTTTTGATGTAATGCCAAGTTATGAAGTTGGGATAGTGGGGAAGACATTTCAGTTCCTCTTGGTCTTTGTGTCATATGGTTTACCTTCTGGGAATGGGGCAGGATCTCTTCCAAAACGGAGGCGTATGACTGTAAGACAAAGTATGTCTGAGAACCACTTCCTAGCCAGCATAAGACATAAGGATGGAAGATTAGAATGATTTAATTAGAAATTTTAGTTATTTTGTTGTTATTGTTGGGGACAAACCTAGGTCCCTATGCATGCTAAGCAAGAATTTTATCTCTGAGCTATACCACAGCCTGAGAAATTCTGATTTCTATTGGGGAAAGGAGGTTAGATACTCTGCCTCTTCCAGCTGTTTCTGAGGCCAAATGTTTCATACACCCAGAGTATTATTTTTTGTGCCCTAATACAAATTGCTATTGTGCCCTAATATAAATTGCTTCTCATTTGGGTAATACATTGTTCTGGACACAGAGTCAAGATGACGCTTTATAATTTGTGTTTTCCACCATAGAAGGAGAAGTTGGCTAGAAAGCCTATAGCTTTATTCGACTTAACACAATTGCTACAAGACTAGCTACAAGGCTTACTTGTTCACCATTTCCCATGTAAAAGTTTCCTCCCCGGAATGACCTCAGACCAGGAGGCAGCTTTTTATGGTCTTTTCTACTCCACCAATTTCTTGCCCTGGTATGACTGACTGTTGACCTTAGGGATAATAAGGATAAGAATCAGTTTTTAATGACATCACCATCTTTATTGGCAGTGTCCTAATGCTGTCAAATCACCTAGATCTGCTTGTTCTCGCATCTTCTTTCTCTCCAGGCTGAGCAGTGGCTTACTGAACGTGCTTGAGGTCCTGAAGCATAAAGTGAAGATAGGGCTTGGGACAGGTAAGCAGCCTCCATCTGGAGCTGAACTGATGAATACCATTCTAATAGAACTGATTTGCAGGTATCAGGCCATGAGCTTTATTAGCTTCCATAGGGATGGGTGTCTTGATTATAAACATCAACCAAATTTGGAGAAGTTTTGAAGTCATAACCCCCAACCCTCTGCAAAAGTTATTCCTGTTCATTGTTTAGAAACTGGGCACTCATGTCTGACAGCTCACAAGTGTCTGTTCCAGCTGCAGGGCATCTAATACCTTCTTCTGGCCAATACAAGCACTTGCTCTCACATTCAGTAACTCACACACAGGCACATAATTTGAAAAATAAAATGAATTCTTTTTAAAAAAAGAAATTAAATTACTCTGGCTGAAAATTTAGCCAGTGGTCTAGAGAATAAAACTCAGCAAGAGCACATTAGTGTTACAGGATAATGTGGAGGGCAGAAACCAAGCATGGGTTTGGGGCTGGAGGCATAGGACCAAGACAGGTGTTCCTAACTGATAAGGAGCTGGGATAGAAGCAGTCAGTCATAATCAGAGCTTGAAGAATAGAAATGTTGAGAGAATGTACACCGCTGTGTGTTAAATTGTAACTGAACATGTTGTGGTAAAATATCTTAATTTCTAGAAAATCAAAAATGCTCCCAAAGTATTGAATGAGGGAATAAGAAGTAACCACTACCACCAACAAAAAGCCAGTTTTCTTTCAGATGATTGTTTTTGTTGGTTGGTACAAATGATACCAAAGACAAGAAAGAGTTTGAAAGCAAAGAATTATTGATCAAAAATACTATTTCTATATCTGGACATCTCTCCTTCATGTATAAAAGCAACAAACTCTCCAGCTATATGAAGGCTTGGGAAATGTTCTCCTTATGACCCCTTTGAAAATAATTACTTGAAAGTCTCTATCATTAGATGTGAGTCAAAATGAAGGGTCATTACATAGGGATGTTAGTTCACACAAGGAAGTCTGGGGAGCTGTCACCAGCCATGCGACAAGTTATAGGAAGGCACACTCACATATATGCTTTCCCACATTTGGAAACCAACGAACCAACAAAGAAAACACAAAGCAGATGACCTGAGAGCTGAAAATGGACTATGTGCATCTGGGAGAAGAGTCATGACAATGGGGATGATAGGTAGAAGATGGGAGAGGAGACATGATCAGAGATTGACAAGATATATGCACACATAGAACTGCTACACCAAAATCTGTTCATTTGTACAATTAATATGTGTTAATAATAATAATGAAAAGGAAGGTGACCAGAGCTGGTGACACTTCTTTCTGCTGAGGATCAAACTAAGAACAGTGGCAGCACTGCGGAATCCAGAGAAGAGTATTTGTTTAAGAACACCATAGAAACGATGAATTGTTTTAGGAATTATAAAAGAGAATGTGTTAGAAATGTTAAAAGTGCATCTATTTTTAAAAAGCAAGTGATGATAGGTCAAGAAGAGTTTCCTTTGGTGGAGATACACCCTCATTGTTTTTGAAACTGAGCATTTGATTATTGAGTTTTGGTTTTATATGTCTTATATTATTTGTATATCTCTAACATGTTATCATAAAAAATTAACTGATGGATGCTGAGTAAGGAAGAAATACTTGGAGGAATGAATGCAGATCTTCACTTGAAATTAATTTATATTTCATAGATAGCTCATATACATAGACTGGGGCAATTTCATTGTGTCTTTAAGCACACCTGTTTCACATGATATCAGATGCAAAATTTTCTAGTGTGTTGTTACCTGCATTTGAGATTTCAGAATTTGGGATCTCAAATGCTTACCCTGTATAAAGAAAACTACTTGAAGAATTAGGAAAATAGCATTCCTCCCTTCTAAAATATGAAGGAAAAGGCAAAATAAACAGTAAATAACCACCGAGCCATAACCTGAAGGGGAAGTTTAAGCGTGTAGAACAAATACATGTAGCATGATGTACAAACTCATCAAAACAAAGAGTGCACCTGTAGCTACTGTTCCACTTCCCTGGGCTGTCCCCACCCTCACCTGACAGTGCCACCACTCTCTGTGCTGGTTAGATTTTCTCAAATTGGCACAAGTTAGAGAAGTCTGAGACAAGGGAACTTCCACGGAGAAACTGCGTCCATGAGAGTGGCCTGTAGAGAAGTGAGTGAGGCATTTTCTGGATTAATGATTGATGTGGGAGGTCTCAGACCACTGTGGCAGGTGGCCCAGGGTTCTATAAGAAAGAAAACTGAGCAAGCCAGGAGGAGCAAGACAGCAAGCAACATTCCACCATGATTCTGTTCGTTCCTGCTTGTAGGTCCCTGCCCCGAGATCCTGCCTTGGCTGCCTTTGATAATGGACTGTGACCTGTGAGCCACATAATCTCTCCTCCCCAACGTGCTTTGGTCATGGTCTTTATCACAGTAAATAGAAACCTAAAGAAAACATTCTCCCAAGCAACAACCTTTGGCCTTCTTGAGAACTTTGGTCTAGAAATGCCTCACTCTCTGAGTCCTTCCCGTCTTCCTAGTGCTGCCCTCTCGGATGCCAGCTGATAGGACCACACTCTTTCCCTCCTCTTCATAGGTACTCGGGTTCTGTTCTTTTCTCTTCTCTTCTTTTCTTCCCCCTTCTTTCTTTGTTCTTCTCTCATATATTACACCCTGACTGCAGTTTTTCCTCCTTCCCCTCCCTCAATCTCTCCCTACCACCTCCCCTCTCTCCTAGTTCTACCCCCATCCCACTCCCCTCAGAAAAGTGCAGGCCTCCCAGGGACATCATCCAAAGACAACATGACAGGCTACATACAGTAAAACCAGGCACATAGCATCACATCAAGGATGGACAAGGCAACCCAGGTAGAGGAAAAGGCTCATGTCCTCGTTTTCCATGTGTTCACCGGGCAAAGCCCACCCTTAGGTTACTTCAAGAGCTCCCTTGCCTATGCCTGCAGCTGGGTGTTTAGAAGTTGCTGGAGAGAACAGAGGGTTTCATGGGAAATTTTGTGTTCAAATCCAAGCTGTCCTTAATACTGACAGCAGAGATTACAATTTTATACTAAGTTCTGCTTCCTTAAACCAAAGCAGACTTCTGTCCCTCTCTGATCTCCTGAAACTGTCTACTGTAGCTCAACCTCTCCTTACACCTGGCTCGTGGATTCTTCCCCTAAGTCATTACAAAGATTAAAAAATAAGTCAGAAATCATATTTTTAAATTTCCCACCACTAAATTTATATACATTCTTGCCTATCAATATGTCATTTCTACTGGACCATTCCTACATATACTCAAGCATCTAAAATATCTTCTGATTCTTTTAGGTCATTATCTGCAACTTTTCTCTTCACCTAGGCATCCCCATCTGTTTCCTGCCCATGTTGCTGCTTTCCTTCCTTTCTTCCTCCATTCCTTCCTTTCTTTTTTTTTTTTAGATTCATTTATTATGTATACAGTGTTCTTTTTTTATGTATGCCTGCATGCCTGAAGAGGCACCAGAATCTCATTATAAGTGGTTATGAGCACTATGAGGTTGCTGGGAATTGAACTCAGGACCCTGAAAGAACAGTGCTCTTAACCTCTGAGCTATCTCTTAAGCCTGCTGCCTTTCTTCACAGCAAACCTCTTTTGAGTGTGGGCATCCACAAGGCTCCTGCTCTTCTGCCCTCCACCCACCACCCCCACTACAGTCCTAATTCTTGCTCAGCCAGCAAGGCAGCCATTTTGTTCTTCTTGCTGTGGCTAGCTGCAGCCACAACCTCTTTGCCACCTCTCAAAAGATGCTGTTGTGTCATGGCTTTCCATGCCTCTGTGGTCTGCTGGGGTTGACACCTCCTGGTCTCAATAGCTTACAAGGGAGTCAGCAAAATCCTGTTTTTTTTAAAAAAAATGTCTTCCTTGTGGCTAGCCATTCTTTCTTCTCTGAAGGCTTGGTCTTCTCTTCCTGACTTTTTGGAAAAGCTGCCTTCAAGACTCAACAAGTCAACCTCTTCTTCATACTTCAAGTTTTTTTCTTAAAGTTTTTTGTCTTCACCATGGCCTCATATGCTTCTCAGGTTTTATGTGCATCCCACCCCTCCTTTGAAACCTAATCCTGGCTTTTCAGTTTTGAGTATTCTCCCTTCTCTTGTGAGCCTCAAATTCAATTATCTTCCCCTGCTCCCCAAATCACATTTAGTCCTAACTCTGATAAGAAGTCTCCTAGTCAGGGAATTCAGGATATTATCTTCTGCCCACCTTTGTCCTCTCTCCCTTGTGTCCAACACAGTACAATGTCCAGCCTTGTGTCACCCTCCTACCATCTGAAACAACTTTATTTACCATGATGGTCTCTAGCACATGCCACATGCTGCCATTTTTTTTTTTCTGGCTGAAATGCTGGCCCTAATTGGTCTCCAGTTTACTCCTGGCCCTTCTGATAATTTTTCTCTTCTTGAAATCACAAAAGTCTGGACATTTTCACCCTCTGTGTCTGCCACTCTTCCGGGGAATTTAGAATGTTATTACTTTGCCTGCAACACTATGTGGTTCCCTGCATCATCTCATAATATGTCTCCTACCTATACAGACTATATGAATTACAATCCTTCATACCAATTTTGTTTCTTACCTAAATACTCATTTTGCAAATGACTTCTCATGTGTTAGTGCCAGATAAAGGTCTTCTTTGACTGTGCAAAGTGGGCTCGCCACCTCCACTCTCCCCATCACTAAACTAATCACAGTTTGCCATTACTATTATTGTTTATATTCCTCTTTTCTTTCTTCTGCCTGGAGTTCTGACATCAGGTGACAATAGAAGAGAGTTTTCCAGTTCTATGAGGTGGGGAAAGAGAGATGAATGTGCACTTTTTTGTACTTTGTAGGCTCCAAGGTGATGACATAATGTCTGGACAGGGCTTCCCTGCCCTTAAAGGCAAGCCTGAAAACAATGGCTCACCTATCCTCTAGGTATTCCTTAAACCAGCCAAGTTGATACCTAGAATTATCCATCCCTTACCCTGTGAAAATGCCATGATCTGCGTGGCTAGTGTTGTACAATATTGCCTTTTGTTTAGATGTTCCTGTTACTGACCTTACATTGTCAACCCAAAGAATATAGAACCACTTAATTAACAAGATGACAAGGCATGTCTCTAAAACTTTCCAGCAAATTATATGCAACCATTTCTTAATCTCATGATTCCTTTGGAGTTTATTTTTAATAGAAGATTCTGGAGAAAAAATACTACTTTCTATCAAGCATACACACACACACACACACATGCATATATGCACACACACATGCACATGCACTTTTGAGACAGGGTCTCTCTCTACATAGTCCTGACTGTTCTGGAACTCACCATGTAAACCATACTGGCCTCAAACTCAGATCTCCCTGCCTCTGACTCTGGTGGGATTAAAGGTGTGGTCCACCATGCTGGTCCCTTTTGTATAATATTTTATAAAATATTTTTAGTAACTGCTATTACTTAGATCATCTATGTTCATATCACTTTGTGTTTTCTTACCCTATGTTCACTTGAACCTCTATCTCCATATAATGGAGTATATTTAGTCTTTGCATATTTTCAGACCATATAGTAAATTGTTTTTCTACCCTTACATTTAGCACCTTTATTTTAGCCATAAAAAGGAAATATGAGGCAAAATAGTTGAGCTCTTAATGTGCATTATTCCCAGATTATTATAATCTTATTCAATATTTTAGTAAAAGCATCTGATTTTTTTTTACTACACAGATATCATTTCACTTAATTCCCAAATTAAAAGTGTTTCCTCGCTGGGCGGTGGTGGCACACGCCTTTAATCCCAGCATTTGGGAGGCAGAGGCAGGCGGATTTCTGAGTTCAAGGCCAGCCTGGTGTACAGAGTGAGTTCCAGGACTGCCAAGGCTACATAGAGAAACCCTGTCTTGAAAAAAAAAGTGTTTCCTCAGTTTTACTGATGAGTCACTGAAGATTCTGAACGGGTGCTGGCTCACCCGGGTGCTGGCTCACCCGTTAGTCTATAAGCTAAGAGTGCAGCATAACCAGTGTTCAATGTCAGGTCTGTGTTATCTGGAGCACTCATCATGCCAAGTAAATTAGACTTTCATGCAGGGAGTAGAACAGGAAGAATTAAAACTAAATAAGTAGATAAATAAATAATGAGATATAATTCATCAGCATCCTCGAGCAATCTAACTATACTGTGGGTAGGCAGTCCAGCTATTTTGAAGAGGAGCTATTTGAATAAATGGCACGTCAACTTCACAAGTGGCCTTTTTAAAAAAGTGCTTTACACAATGAAACATGTTAGGATTATCTTGCGTTCTTTTAATACAGTGTGATTGACTGGTTAAAGACTACAAAATTTGAGTTAGACAACAGAATAAAGTCTGAAAGTTCTGTTGTGTATTTTGGAAACTAAAGCTAATAATATTCTATGCATTTAAAACATGCTAAGAGGACATTTTCAGTGGTCTCACTGGGTGGGGGGAACAAACAATGTATATGTTAAATGGCCTGACTGAGCCACACCATGATGTATCCAGACATCAAAATGGTGTAGGAAGGGCTAAAATGGCAGAATATTACCCTAGCATATCTCTGAAAAATAAAACATAACAAAAACCCAATGTCATATTGTATACCATAAATGCATACTTTAAAAAAATGTGTGTGGGTATTTTACCTACATGTATGTTTGTACACTATGTGTGAGCCTGGTGCCCATGTAGGCTAGAAGATGGTATTGGATCTCCTGGCACTGGAATTACAGATGTGAGTCATCCTGTGGGTGCTGGGATTTGAATCCAGGTCCTTTGGAATTGCAGTCAGTGCTGTCAACCACTGAGTTATCTCTCTAGCCTCATGTATACAATTTTTAACCATCAACTTGAAAAATAATTGTAAAAGACAGATTCTGGAACTTACTCCTCACTGAGTCTGACACAGCAGCTTCACATAGGGAACCTGAAACATCTGTCTAACAAAAAGTCTCCAAGATAAACTTGACCAAAAACTTGTATTTGAGAGCCTCTGTATTTAGAGGTTATACAAATTACCACATTACCACTAGCTGGTGTGGTATGATACTTTGGGTGAATAGCATGTTACCTTGTCCATGAACCTTGATATTTTTGACTCTAAAATGCAGTTGATAGCAGATTCCTTATATGTTTATGTTGAAGATTGTTTAAGTCAATGTTGTGCTGTTATTGCAATTATTTTTGGTATGATGCAACACTGGTTTATGATAATTGGATATTCAGAGTTGCTTTTTTATTTTATAATTAATTCACTTCTTTTTAAATTAACATGAAATAATTACATACAAAAGGCTTACTGGGTTCTTGTTTTTAATTTATATGCCCAAGTATTTGTACTTGTGTGTGTGTGTGTGTGTGTGTGTGTGTGTATACACATGTGAGTTAATGTACATGCATGTGTTCACATGTCCGTTTAGAGACCAAAGGTCAACCTCAGGTATCATTCCTTGGGTGCTATTACAGTATCTTTGAATGGGATCTGATGTTTTCCAATTAAGCTAAATGAGTGTTCAGAAAGCTCCAGGGATTTGTGTGTCTCTGCCTTCCTAGTGTGCCAACATACCTAGCCTTTTACATAGGACTTGGGGATCAAACTCAGACTCTCAGGCTTGCATTGACAAGTACTTTAATGGTTGAGCTGTCTCTACTGCCATGATTATTTTATATTAATAGACACTAACAAGTTAAGTAGCTGTAATAAAATTTTTCAGGGTAACAGAAGATCCCCTAGCAAGACTGATCTGGATAAAGAAAAATACTTCACAAAAAAACAAACAAAACAAAACAAAACAAATCCTCATATAAGTTTAATTAAGGCATACAAGACAGTTGAACATAAAATTGAGCTGTAATCCAGAATTGGTACTAGATAGCCAATTATGTTTGATCTTTGCAATATTTATAGGCACTAATAATCATACACATCTACCAGAAATGACAGGAACATTTAAACTATGATGGCTATTTGATTAACTATAAAATGTATCCTCTAATAAAATATGCTATTTTACTTGAGATTGTATCAACTCATTTAATGACATGCATTTGTTCCTGTAAAGGCAGTGTTTCAATTAATTATCCTTAGGGACTTAATCAAAGTCACCAAAACTTTCATTTCTCATTCAGTGATGCCAACCAGAATGGAAAGCTTTCTGTATCAGTTTTGATTATTTATTTACTAAGTTTCCAAACCATATGTCCATTCTAAAGCTTCCTGAAGAATTATTGTTTAAAAATGGTTTTTTAATTTTCTAAAGTTTTCATCTGGATTGAATGAATACTAAGACGTTATCTTAATGTATCCAATTGTAAGTTTATGTTAAATCATATTATAAATGTTTCACAGCTATTCCCCCTTATTTGAACAATTTCCATGAGTGTCCAAGAAATAGATATATTTATCTTTATTAGCCATGTGGCTATTGTAGTGGGTCAAGTTGTAACCCTCAAAAGATGTCTACTAAACCTGTAATTATGACAATATTGGGACTAAGGGTTTTTGTAGATAGAATTAAGGTAAGGCTGGCAAGATGAACTCATTCTGAACTGGGGCAGCTCTTAAGTTTAACAATTAATGCTTATAAGGGACAGAAAATGAAAGCCACAAAGACTCAAGGGAAGAAGGTCATGTGAACGTGAACAGACTAGAGTTATTGCCATAAGCTAAGATTTCCATGAGCCATGAGAAGCTGGGAGGAGCAAAGGATACTTCCTGGACCTTCAGAAGGGCTGAGATCCTTTCTGACACTCGTAGTGGTGCTGGGGCCTAAAGCGCTGCCATTCATTGTCCAGTATCAACACACACTCTGCCACCAAACAACACTCTCCAGCCATCCCTGCCAACACTTGCATTTTAGACTTCCAGCCTCCAAAGTTAACTATGAGAGAAGGAACTTCTGTTGTGTTGTGTCACAAGACTTGTGATGGTTTGAACAATCCTAGAAGTTAATTTTGAAATATATTTGACTTTAATGACAGGTGGTTTTAAAAAGCATCATGCAAAGTGATAAGTTTTGATATGCAAAGTGATAAGTATTCTGATATGGGTATCAGTTTGATATGTGTACTGCCATTACTTTGTTCTCATTTTCCCCCATCTCATGCCCCCTTCTTGTTTATCCCTTTTCTTTCACTAAATGGTGTCCCTTTCTGATTTTATGCAAATGACAAATTTTGAATTCATTTAAATGTTTATTTACAGGTGATATGTTTACAGATGAGAACTTTTTAGAAATTTTAAAAAAAACCAGAGTCATTAAAACCAGAGTGGCAGGGGGCTGGGGGGACATGTATACCTGTTAACGCATCCACCTTAATAAAGTTACCATTTGGGCTTTGTCTTCCCTCCCATAGATGTGGCTGGTGGTTACTCCTATTCCATGCTCGATGCCATCCGAAGAGCAGTGATGGTTTCCAATGTCCTCTTAATTAATAAGGTGAATGAGAAAAGCCTCACCCTCAAAGAAATCTTCAGACTAGCCACTCTTGGAGGGAGCCAAGGTAATGACAAGCTTCATCCTCTCTCACATCATGTACCGTCATGTCAATCTGTGTCTTTGGCTGTAGTGTGGAGGTGCACCACAGTGAACTAAGGCAAACCCTATATTCATGACTGATGCATGTCATATAACATACCCAAATCATAGCCATGTACTGCAGCAACCATTTCTTTCAATGAATTCATTATTTGGTGGATAACTGTTTAAAACACTATTGTCATATTGATTCTTATAGTGAATATTTACATTAGTCATATGCATATGACTTAAGATAATTCATTCTCCCATTGAGTCAAGTACTGTCCTTTCTTGAATGATAGGGCTATCAATAAAAGTGATTGCCAAGATACTTGTATTCTTTCCATGGGCCAGTCTGGCGAATGCCCTGGACCTGTGCTACCATTCAGTCCTCACCGCCACTGTCGCTAATTTCACTTACAGAAAAGGAACCCGAGTAACACACAGCTGCCAAGGTGTGGCGTGCCATGGTTTGCATTCAGAAAGCATTAATCCAGAGTATAGAGCTGAACCTCATTGCGCTGTCTTCCCATATTAATTCCTGCCTAATCCATGCACTGATTATGCAAGTTTCTTTAAATGGAGAAGGAAATAACAGTGTAGTTGATTGGCAGTTGTGATGCATCATCTTTCCTTAGTTCTCATGTGCAACTACAGTTGAAATAATCATTTTTCTAGAAATATGGTATATTGAAGGTAGCTTCCAACCATTGGCAGCTCTAGAACAATTAAATATACATATGCAGATCTAGGTACATTTAGGATACACACTCTAAATTAAAAAATGGAAGACAGGGAATATCATCTTTGTGTGTTCTAGAATATCATGAATGCCAGAAGAACATTTCAAGGGAGAGAAATCATAGTTACATCCTTTGTATTTTCCTTGGCCATCTATTTCATTTCTGAAATTCTTAAGTGTGGCCCCACCCCCACAGCACCATTATATATGTTAGATACTTTAGCTCAGTGATCTGCTGCCCACCCACTGATGAAAATAGGTTGAACTGAACTGAAGTGGTGGTTTTCAGCCTAGGCTCTGTGTTTCACTCTGCTAGGTTGCAGTTTCTGATCAAGCCGCTGTGGGAACTTGACAAAGCATTCACCGGAGTGTAGCTTTAAATCAATGTTCTTTGGCAACTGTGGGGGACTTCCTTCTCCTCACTTGTGTCTATAGTATAGCCTGAGTGAAGTGGGTTAAGTCATTCCTGTTTAAAGTGTGGCACTTCCCAACTCTGCCACAACCTTACACTCATTTTCTGTTAGCCAGCTCACACAGCCAACATTCCTCAAGTAGCAAGTGCTGCTTGATGGTGTTTCCTGAAGCCATCTGAATTGCTGACCAGCCTGGTTGGGTCTATGGAAAGATCCAGATTTACATCTATTTGCAAGTTCACCAAAATCTGTCACCTGCTTCTCATATAGCTCATCTCTGAGCTCTCTGTTTTCTGACAAACAACCCATTTAGTTTAGATATCCTCAGACCCTCTGGACCTCACAATTCTGTCAGCTCTTCTGGCCTACTAAGCACACACAATTTCATGTTGAATATAGTCACTAAAAGCTCATAGTGTGAATCAGGTGTGGCGGTGGTAAGTCCCAGTACTCTGGGAGGCAGATTTCTGAGTTCAAGGACAGCCTGGTCTACAGAGTGAGTTCTAGGACAGCCAGGTCTACACAGAGAAACCCTGTCTTAAAAACCAAACCAAACAAGCAAATAAATAAAAACCCTCAAAGTATGGTACTGCTCCTTTGTCAAGGGCGGAAAGTAGCATGTATGTTTTGGTTCACACCAGGCTCTCCCTGAAGTCACCTGTTGCTTTTAACAGTTATTATTTCCACACCCTTCTCTGGCTATGAAATGGCTTTAGGTTAAAAAGTCATTTCTTTACAGACAGTGAAAAAGAGTCTCTATTTAAGTCCTGTCTTAAGAACAAGTGTGCTTTCTACTTCGCTGTCCTGATAGTCGCCATGTTACTGGGATGCCTGTGCACAGAAATTTCCCATGTCAGATACTGTGTCATACCAGAAAAGCAAAGAAAAATCTACCCAATACTTCCCCACCATAAAATACACTGGAAGTGACAAGATGCAGCAGACATAAGTCTTAGAATAGACAGCACACCATGAATGTAATTTCAATGCCCCTCTTGCTCAGAATGCAGACTTTAAAGAGCTGCCAATCAAACGGCATCATTGGTGACAAAACTAGACACCTGCAGCTCTTTAATAAATTATAAAAATGAGACATATTATTTCTTGGCATCCAGAAACCATGGACATGAATTATAGCTGTAAGCCAGGAGAAGCCAGTAGACATTTACTGACCTGTGTCCTAGTTTAGGAAACCATTCTTCTTGGGCAACCAGAGTGCCTTTCAAGTTACAAAGTCACTGGGAATCTTGAGTTACAGAGTCTCCGAACTTTGAAATGGATTTTTTTTTCATTCAAAAGATTTAAACTAAAGAATTCTTAGTGGGTATACCTGTTTTGAAATTTTTGCAGAGTGGGTTTGTTTTTAGTTTGGGGTTCAGTTTACTGCAATGAAAATAAACATGACCAACTATTTCTTGGAACAAAAAGGTAAATCTAGAAATGTTGAGGAGAAGGGGGAGGGATGAAGTAGGTAGGTTGTGTGTCAAGCTTGCTGCTTTGAAGGTTCAGTGGAGCTGATGGGGCTGAAGAAGAGACCTCATCCAAGCTGTGACATGGCAATAAACAGAGCTATTTGCTTTCCTGTTCTCCTTTGTCTATGCATAAATTTTGTGTCCTGTTGGGATGGGAATACTTTTCTGCTTCACGAGTAAGGGGCTAATTTTGGAGGGTCTAGTTATATGCTGACAGAGTCTGTCCATGTAAACAAGGACACGGGAAGGATTCTGTGGGATTCTGACTGCTGCTCACTTGTATCCATTTGTAGCCCTGGGGCTCGATAGTGAGATTGGAAACTTTGAAGTCGGCAAGGAATTCGATGCCCTCTTGATCAACCCCAGAGCATCGGACTCTCCCATTGATCTGTTTTATGGAGATTTTGTTGGTGATATTTCTGAGGTAAGTAAAAGTTAAACAAAATGCCTTTTTTTGGAGGAGGAAAGAGGGTTATTTTTAAACCAATCACTCTTAGTAAGATGTATTCATTTATTTTTTTTTATGAGAAATTAATCCTTAAATTTTGTTGTTGATTGTTTTGGGTTTTTTTTTAAGTCTTTTTTAAAAAAAGATGTATTTATTTTATGTATGTGAGTAGAGTGTAGTTGTCTTCAGACACACCAGAAGAGGGTATTGGATCCCATTACAGATAGTTGTGAGCCACCATGTGGTTCCTGGGAATTAAACTCAGATCCTCTGGAAGAGCAGTCAGTGCTCTTAGCCACTGAGCCATCTCTCCAGCCGTGGTTTTAAATCTTATTGGCTTAGGATTTTTTTGATTTTTAGACAAGGTCTGACTATGTGACCAGATTATTTGAAGTTTGTATCATTTGTTGTTTCAGGGGAGACAAACTGTCCCTCTCTTGGTTCAGGTTCAAACTGGTAATCCCTATTACCCAGAGCAAAGCATGCAGATATAAGTTTTCAATAAAACAAGAAATCATAAATGAAGTGAGATTCCAACAAACCTGAGCATTCTTCTGCTGGCTATGATGGAGAATGTAGAGCTGTGGAGAAATGGTCTGCTATAAGGACTTTAAATTGGGAGCCTTAGCAAGACCTCAAGTGTAAGACAAAGACAGGGATGATCCTGGGGTAGAGAAAGCACAGCTCATCCACTTGCTCTCACAAGCCCACAGGAGCATCCTACGATTTGATTCACAGAAAGGTGAGAAACTCCCCCTAGGTGTTAGGACCTTCTTCTTGGGAGGAGGAGAATGGTCAAACCTTTTGACATAGTGGCATCATTTTTTGAAATGATTTTTTTTTTTGCTTTGTATAATACTTTACCTCTGACAATTTTAAGGTTGTCAAGTATAGTCCAGGAATAAGTAGGGCATGGTAGCACACTCGTTTAATCTCAGCACTATGGAGGCAAAGACAGACAGATCTAAGTCTAAGGCCAGCCAGATCTACTTTAGCAGGTTTCAGAACTATGTAGAGAGTCCCTATTGCAAAAACCAATAAACAAACAAACAAACAAACTGCCGTATCGGGCAAGCCCTAATTAATAGCTAGTACACTGTGATTTTTGTTTGCCTGCTCTGGGCTTAGGTTTTCATTTATTTGTTTGTTTTTGAGAAGACCATTTTTTACTAAAATGTAAATTTTGTCATGGAGAAATAAATTTTAATTTCTGGACTTTGCCAACAGCAGCATTTATCCATAAATTTTATTTCTAAATGTACAAAGTAGTATTTCTTACCACCTCTATTTTCTATTTTTAGGCTGTTATCCAGAAGTTCCTCTATCTAGGTAGGTATATTTACATTTCTGGGCTAAATACAATGGTTTTGTTGTTGTTGTTGTTGTTGTTGTTGTTGTTGTTGTTTAAGACTTTTTGTGGTGCACATTAAACTCTATGCATGTTAATTTGCATTAAATCATTCAAAAAAACAACAAAAAACAGTTCTCAGCACTGAGCTTGCATGCTATGGCACAATGCCTAATAATTCCAAGACCATTTAAGTCTTGAGCTGGGATGTAGAGGGAATGAGAGCTTGATGTCAAGTCCTCTTGTGCTCCTCCTATGTTCTACAACCTCCTTATCCTGGGACAGAACTGAAGCCACAATCAGAGTTTCTTTCCCTGAGACATAACTGAATCAGGAGAGTTTACTCTGCCTCCCTTCCTATCGAGTGAGCTCAGTGCTGGGCCACGGTAAGCTTTGCGAGGGCATGTCTGAAGGCTGCTCATCTCAGTGTGCTGAGCATGATCTGGGGGTTAAGATAGGATATAGTATGCCCTTTCCCCTGGGCCTGGAAATGCCAGCCTGCCCCTTCAGCAGAAAGGTCAGAGATGGGAGACTATTGAGCTATCTATGATTTTCAACTCAGATGCAGAATGGAGACCCCAGTCCTCAACAGGCTAGGATGACTTCATCAAGTCATCTCAGTGAGACCATAAAGGATCTGGAAGAAATAAAGTTTCTACCTTTTGGGGCTTGTGTTTCTTCTTTTAAAAGTGTTTTACTTAAAATCTAAAGGAAACTAAGACAATCATTGAAACCCACCACCCCCCAAAAAAAAGCACAGGACAAATGATTCTTTGGTTTTAATTTCAGGAGACGACCGAAATATTGAGGAGGTTTATGTGGGTGGAAAGCAGGTCGTTCCATTCTCCAGCTCAGTGTAAGGCCCTTGGACAGCCACGACACTCTCCTGGGAAGACATGATTCTGCGATCTTCCTCGTGCCCAGGGATCAATTAGAAAGTATACTTTTAAAAAAAGTACCATGTTTCTTTGGACGACTTCTGTTCCTGCGTCTCCTTCCAATGCTCACTTGGTAAATTGTTTGAAGGGAGTGCACTGCTTCTCCGCTCTGGTCCAGGAGCATTCATAATTTCATGACAGTGCCTCCTGCTGGGCTGCTCAGATTTGCATTCTGCTCATAGAGAAGGCAGTGTTAACAGCTGGCAATGTGCTTCTAACAGTGAAGTAAAACCTTTCCATATAGGGAAATACAGGGCGGCGAGGAGATCTCCCTATGTGGTTAGACATGCTATGCTAATGACTGAGCAAATTAGGAAACTCCAGTATGGACCAGTGAGCAGATTTTTATGAGAGGGCACAAGCTAGACATTGAAAAGACATTGGAAAATCATTGGTTGTGCTTAGAAATTAAATATTGAGAACACTCTTGTAAAAAAAGAGAACTTACTGGATTGAAAACGTGATTCTAGACTGACCTTATCTATGGAAATTAGCACTTTGTGAAATTTGCATTTCAGGGTGTGTTAGTGTCATGCTTCCCCTTTTTGGGATGAATGTCAGAACCCGAATGCCACATGCTTTTCAAATAGAGTTCTATGCTTCAAAATGTTTGACAGAAGTTGAGTATTAAAGATTTAAAATCTCTTAGGGATAGTATTCATATAGCCACAAGGCATAAATTGTTGTGTTTTTGTGTACTTCAAAGTCATCTTGATTCCTGGCTGTGAGGTGTTGCAGTTGCTTCTATTTTATTAGATGAGAAACAAGCCCTGTGTACGTTGCTGCTCTGTAGACTGGAGTCTTCATAAATAGGGGAAGTGGTGTATTCCCCTGAGCTGTTAACAGTAACAGGACAGGATTTTTTGCAATGCTTAATCTACCCAACCCAATGTTTCATTGTTGCTGTACAGTTCACCCTCCTGTCAATGTGCTAGAACTTAAAAGCCAAGAGCAAGTCCCTTAAAGAATTATGGATAAGGCTCTGTAAGGCCGGTATATTGAAAGAACTCTGTTTTATTTTTTTTAATTTATCAAATTGTCTTTGTAATTCTTTAAGATTTTTCTGGCATTAAAATCTTAGAATAGTGAAAAGGATATAAAAATCCCATTTAGTATTTATATTTCTAGGACTTATCTGTACTAGACATCAAGGAATATTAAACAAAAGAGGGCCTTTTAGCTTTTCTAACTAACATAGTGTCCCTTCTCATACCAGAACTAAAACCAGGTCATCAGCATGTGGCACACCCTTAGGAAGCAGTGATGTGGATCTACTTAAATACTACATTCTTCTTAATTTATTCCACCTCCTATAAACAAGCAAGGACCAGGAACAGGCTTTAATAACATTTCATTTCATTCCTACGGTTTAGGTGAGTTTCCATTTTATCTTATAACAGAAAAATCTTTAGTCAGTAGAGTCAGTTTTCACATCTAAGAACACACTCCTCTGCTTTCCATGCTAACTCAGCAGTAACTTATCCAGATCTATTTTCCTGGTAGAAGCACTTTTGGATCTGGTTGTGTATACATTATATCTAAAGATGGTACACATTTTAGGTCTTATTTTGTTTTATTAAAAAAAAAAGACAGAACTTGTTTTGTGGGATATAAGGGAGTAAATCCAATGTTTCTAGCACATCAGAAGTATCAAAAAGATCTGCCAAATCCCCCTCCCCCATTTCTCTCTGAGACTAGCAAGTATTTTAGGCAGTGTCTTTGACTCTTGCCAAAGGGTTTGCAGATCCCACACTCGTCCTCCTTAAGGGTGTGCATTTTGATGTTGAGCATCAGCTTTTATTTAAACTTAAGACTCACATGCAGTAATAAAAGTAAATTTAATTTGGGAAGCAGGAATGACAGTGGTCATGTAATAACATCCTGTCGAGCACTCAGATTAGTCCTGATAATGTGTTGCCAGCTGAATAACTTCTAATAACAATAAGGTGTTGAAGTGTTTACATGTACTTTGATCTCCCTGCATCACTTATAACATATGTGTTTAGTTCCTCAAGTGAAGTGTTCATGAGTGTTACTTATGCTTGTTTGAGTGTCCCACACACGGGACCAGATGTCCTGCACTTTGAAATGCTGTGTTCACCTAATAATGTAGGTTGACTTTCCTAATTATGGATAGGCACTGTTCCAAGCCTATCCCAGTTGTCACTTTATGTTTGAATGGTTTGCTCTCTTTAGAAGAAAGGAAAAGAGAAACAAAGAGAGGGGAAGGGAGGGAGGGAGGGAGAGAGAGGGGAAGAAGAAAGGAAGGAAGGAATGAATGAATGAATGAAGGAAGGAAGGAAGGAAGGAAGGAAGGGATGAAAGAAGATTAAACAATTATCCTGCCTATTCCATGCCATTTGAATAATTTCTCTAGAGTTTTTGATTGACTTCATTGTAAAAGATTAGAAGGCATTAAAAGTTATCATGTGTGTTATATTTATAACATATTCTTGCAGTCAAAACACAAAAGTAGACTAATCAAGTTGAATTCGATTTTCAAAAAAAGGGGGGGGGGGGTCGGGGCATTAAAAATAAGAGGTTAGAACCCAAGAGGTCATTCTAATCTATGGAGCCAAAGGGGCTAGATTCCTCTATTGTACTCTCTTAGCTGGTTCTTTATTTGCACTGTCTCAGAGGGTGTGAATTTCTTTGCTTCTTGAGCGAAAATATTTCAAGACAAATGAAAGGAAATGTTAGAAAACCCCCTCTTCATTGCTTTGCTGGTTTTGAGGTGTGCCCTCGAATATCCCGCAAAATCATACAAAGCAACATGACTGCCAGATCTGGCAATGTGTTCTAAATCTTCACTCTCTACCAGATTATTTCTATTTTTAAGCTGTTTTACTTCAGAAGCAGACATATGGAAAGCCTTCCAGGCACGCTGGAGAGCACATTGGATCAGTTCTGTCAGTGTGTATATGTGGGAGATACCCAGAACCACATGCTTCTGCAGTCTGGTGGACAGCTCTTAAAGTTGCTGTTGCTGGACTATCCAAATATTTGAAAAGAGTTATCTTAGGTGTTAACAGGTAGAAGGAGACGTGTATCATGGGCAATGACTTGAAATAAATCTTATATTACAGGGACTCTATGATATAAAACAAAAATTAAAGACCGAAAAGAGATGTTTGCAATTTCTAATCTACTAGCTGCTGCAGGTATGACTTTGCACAATACACTTTATAATGTCTCCAGAGAAAGTACAAAAACACTTCTAAAGACATGGGAAGAAGCAGATAGGGGAGAGGTCATTGAGAGAAAACGCTTGATATTCGTTACCATGCATGATTTCAAGTCTACCCCACCTTCCTGCCTATCTCCAGCACTGAACATGAGAGATGGACATTGAAGGGTTAGTTTGTGGACCTAGTCCAAATTTAATGAAATGCAAAGCCAAGAAAGTTAACAAGGAAATTAAATATAATTTCTAAGCAGGGACTTACGAGGTTACTTGAGCAACCAATCATTATGAATTTCTGTTATTTGGCAGTGACTTATCTGTCTATTTCTTACCCAAAAAGCCCATCAGAAGGCATTCCTTACATTATTGTTAACCTCTTGATTGCTGTTCTTAAGGATAGATATATATACATATGTGTATGTATTCAAGGGGACATCCTTCCCCCCAGTATCTGTATGATTTGCTTATTGTTAACGTACTAAGAAGCTCCTTTGTGCACCAGGAAAAGAAAATAAATGACATTTTGTGTTTCCATTGGTGTGTGTTGTGTTTGCTGTTTGCTTTGGTTTAAGTCATACCAGTTTGATGGAAGAAGGATGAATCTGATAATACTTTTTCCTTTTTTTTTTACAATGGATTGAAACTAGACTATAATATGTAGCTGTGGGTCAATATACATCTTCCATCATATGATACTCACTATACACTGCTTTTTAAATGAGGCTTCTGCCATAGTTCATCTAGACTGTCAGCTTGTTTGGGTTGATTAGGGGAATGGTAAAAACATGTGCTAGCTGTGTCCATGAGGGAGTACAACTAATGACTAGATTATTAGATCATGAAGGCTTTGGCCTAATGAACAACTTAATCCATGAATGAATACAAATTTAGACTATAGTATTTGGAGGTGTTGGGGAGGACAAGAGCAGGTGAGGCCTCATGAAAGAATGTAGGTCACTAGAGGCATGTTATTAGTAGTCATTTCTTTCCTTGGCTTCTTTCTGTTACTGTTCCATTCAGCTTCCTGTCTGCCATGAAGTAAGTCACTCTATCATGCCCTCTTATCATGATGGACAGATACCTCTGGTATTGTGAGTACAATAAGCCATTTTTCTATTAAACTGTTTATATAAGCTAACACAGCTATCATTCTCATCCCTTTGGAGTCAGATCACTGTGCGTTTGGTTTTGGCATCACTGACTGTTCTTATTACTTAAAGCATATTTGTTTTTAATTTATGTGTATGTGCAGGTGCCTGCTATGGGTACCATATGTACGCAGATGCTAGTGAAGGCAAGAGGAAATGCCATATGTCCTGGAACTAGAAATATAGGTGGTTCTGAGCTTCCTGATGTAGTTATTAGGAAATGAACTCAGGTCACCTGCAAGAGCAGCAAGTCCTCTTAGCTCTTGAGCTGTATCTCCAGCCCTATTTTTTCAGGTTTTAAAGCTATAACTCAGAGTAAAAAATACAGGTCACACGAAGAATTAGTTCATTGGGCTGTAGGAAAAGTAGATCCAAGGTGAAGTTAGTAACTACAAGAACCTACATTTTAAAAATGAAGAAGTTCTCAAATAACCTAATGATATATCTTGAAGCCTTAGAAAATCAAGAATAAAAGACATCTAAAACCATAGAAAGAAAAAATAATGAAGATCAGAGTTGAAGTTAATGAGTTAGTAATCAAAACAAAAATCAACAAAGAGGAAGAATTAAAGAGTTGATTTTTTGTTTTGTTTTGTTTTCCAAGACAGGGTTTCTCTGTGTAGCTCTGGCTGTCCTGGAACTCACTCTGTAGACCAGGCTGGCCTCGAACTCAGAAATCCACCTGCCTCTGCCTCCCAAGTGCTAGGATTAAAGGTGTGTGCCACCACCGCCCAGCAAGAGTTGATTTTTTAAATGGTGAAAGAAAAGAAAAAAATGTAAGAGAACAAACCCTTAGCTAAGCTAACTAAAAGAAAAAGACCTAAATTAATAAAGTTAGAGTTGAAATTGAGATATTACAGCAGACACCTTGAAAACAAGATGATCACTGGAGATCATTACAGACTATCTTGAAAACTCACATTCTCACAAAGTGGAAAAATCTAGAAGAAATAGGCAGATTTCGAAACACATTTGAATGAAGAATATATTCTCTAATCTAAACAAACAGTTGGTAAAATGAGATTGAACAAGAAGTCTCTCATTAGAAAAAAGTACAAGACCAGATACATTCATAGATGAATTTTACCAGACATTTAAAGATCTATCAATAATGCTCTTCATATTATTTTATAAAATAGAAATAGAAGAAAAAAAACTCTTCTTATGAAGGATGATACACAGATACAAAGACCAGATAACAACAAAAAAGTATTGATTTATATGATATACAAAGATACAAAAATAATAAAATATTGTAAATTTAATTCAGCACATTAAAATCATGACTAAGTTGTCTTATTCTAGGGAAGTAAGAATGGTTTAGCAGCCATTAATCAATAAACATGTTAGATCACAGAGATACAATCAAGACCAAAAGTCATGTGATCATCTCAAAAGATACAGAAAAGCCTCAGATGAGATTCAATATTGCTTCATGTTCATAACTCTGAAGAAATTGTGAATAGAAGCAATCATACACCAACATAATAAAGACCACAGTCATTACATCTGTAACCAATACTTTACTGAAGGGGAAATGGGAATGCATTGCCTCTAAAATCAGGAACAAGATAGGATATCTCATTTTACCCCTCTTATCAAATATAGAACTGGATATCTTAGCTACAGTAATAAGGCAAGAGAAATAAAAGATGTACAAATGGGAAAAAGAGAAGTCAATTTTCCTGTTTGTAAATGATATGATCTTATACTTAAAATACCTTGAATCTGCCCCAACACCAGGAGTAACTAGCACCAGCGGGGACCCAGTCACACAGGAACTCCACCCAACCAGTGACACAGGTTCCTTCTGGTCTGAGCCAGTGCCCTGAGCAAGACCTTAGGTGCAAACTCTGCAGCCAGTCCCACAACATCCAGAGGAAGCTTCAATCCAAGGTGCTCTAACATACCCAGGATCATAGGACCAGAGCTGCCCTGAGCAGACCTTGGATACTAACTCCACAGCCAGTCCCACAACACCCAGAAAAAGCTCCACTCGCAGATGCTCTAAGAAACCCAGGTCCACAGGATCCCAGGAGTCCAGAAGATTGGTCATACCAGAATCTCAGGGTCCCAGAGGCAGCTTGACTCCCAGGAGCTCTGACACACCCAGGATCTCAGGGTCACAGGATCACAGAATCATAAGATCACAGAGACAGCTGAACTCTGAGGAGGTCTGACACAACCAGGATTACAGGAAGGACAGGCTCTAGTCAGATATAGCAAGGACAGGTAGCACTAGAGATAATCAGATGGTGGGAAGTAAGAACATAAGCAACAGAAACCAAGGTTACTTGGCATCATCAGAACTCAATTCTTCCACTATACAAAGTCCTGGATACACCATCACACTGGAAAAGCAAGATTTGGATCTAAAATCACTTTTCATGATGATGATAGAGGACTTTAAGAAGGACATAAATAACTCCCTTAAAGAAATACAGGAAAATATAGGTAAATAGCTAGAAGACCTCAAAGAGGAAACACAAAAATTCCTTAAAGAACTACAGGAAAAAACAATCAAACAGGCAAAGGAAATGAACAAAACCATCCAAAATCTAAAAATGGAAATAGAGACAATAAAGAAATCACAAAAGGAGACAACTCTGGAGTTAGAAAACCTAGGAAAAGAGATTAGTAGTCATAGATGCAAGTATCACCAACAGAATACAAGATATAGAAGAGAGAATCTCAGGTGCAGAAGACACCATAGAAACATTGACGCAACAGTCAAAGAAAATGCAAAAAGAAAAAGGCTCCTAACCCAAAACATCCAGGAAATCCAGGACACAATGAGAAGACCAAACCTAAGGATAATAGGTATAGAAGAGAGCAGATTCCCAACTCAAAGGGACAGTAAATATATTCAACAAAGTTATAGAAGAAAACTTCCTTAACCTAAAGAAAGAGGTACCCAGGAACATACAAGAAGCCTACAGAAGTCCAAATAGTTTGGACCAGAAGAGAAATTCCTCCCTTCACATAATAATCAAAACACCAAATGCACTAAGCAAAAAAAGAATATTAAAAGCAGTAAGGGAAAAAGATCAAGTAACATATAAAGGCAGACCTATCAGAATTACATCAGACTTCTCACCAGAGACTATGAAAGCTAGAAGATCCTAGGCAGATGTCATACAGACCCTAAGAAAACACAAATGCCAGCTCAGGCTACTATATCCAGCAAAACTCTCAATAACCATAGATGGAGAAAACAAGATATTTCATGACAGAACCAAATTTACACAGTATCTTCCCATAAATCCAGTCCTACAAGGATAATAGATGGGAAATACCAATACAAGAAGGAAAACTACACCCTAGAAAAAGCAAGAAAATAATCTTTCAATAAACTCAAAAGAAGATAGCCACATGAGCAGAATTCCAATTCTAACAACAAAAATAAGAGGAAGTAACAATCTCTTGTAATATCTCTTAACATCAATAGACTCAATTCCCCAAAAAAGACATAGACTAACAGACTGGATATATAAACAGGACCCAACATTTTGCATATAGGAAATGTACCTCAATGGCAAAGACAGTTACTACCTCAGAGTAAAGGGCTGGAAAACAATTTTCCAAGCAAATGGTCCCAAGAAACAAGCTGGAGTTGCTATTCTAATAGCGAATAAAACCAACTCTCAACCAAAAGTTATCAAAAAAAGATGGTGAAGGACACTTCATACTGGTCAAAGGAAAAATCTACCAAGATGAACTCTCAATTCTGAATATCTATGCTCCAAATGCAAGGGCACCCACATTCATAAAAAAATTTACTAAAGCTCAAAGCACACATTGCACCTCACACAACATCCCACTCTCAGCAATGGAGAGATCATGGACACAGAAACTAACAGAAGTTTTAAACCAAATGGATCTAACAGATATAGAACATTTCATCCTAAAGTAAAAGAATATACCTTCTTCTCAACACCTCATGCTACCTTCTCCAAAACTGATCATATAATAATTGGTCACAAAACAGGCCTCAACAGATACAAGAAGACTGAAATAATCTCATGCACCCTATCAGGTCACCACGGACTAAGACTGGTCTTAAATACCAACAAAAACAATGGAAAGCACACATACACATGGAAGCTGAATAACACTCTACTCAATGATAACTTGATCAAGGAAGAAATAAGAAAGAAAATAAAGGCTTTTTAGAATTTAATGAAAATGAAGACACATCATACCAAAACTTATGGTACACAATGAAAGCAGTGGTAAGAGGAAAACTCATAGCTCTGAGTGCCTCCAAAAAGAAACTGAAGAGAGCTTACACTAGCAGTTTGAAAGCACACCTGAAAGCTCTTGAACAAAAAGAAGCAAATACACACAAGAGGAATAGATGGCAGGAAATAATCAAACTCAGGGCTGAAATCAACCAAAGAGAAACAAAAAGAACTATACAAAGAATCAACAAAACCAGGAGCTGGTTCTTTGAGAAACTCAACAAGATAGATAAAGCCTTACCCAGACTAACCAGAGGGCATAGAGTCAGTATCCAAATTAATAAAATCAGAAATGTAAAAGGAGACATAACAACAAAGTATATCTTAAAATAACTATTCTGTTTGTTGAATATCAAGGGCTGAAAATATTAAAATAGTGTTCTACAAACATCATAGAAATATTGATAATTTGTCTTATTATGCTTGAAATTAGTATTTTCTTAATGTCTAACTTCAAAGAGTTTTTGCTGTTTTGAAATTTTTAAAATATACTTGCTGATAAAATAATTTTGCTCCTAGAAAAACTGGTAATCTTTTTTAAGTAAACTGATTGTTAAGCAACATACACAGATATATAATGTGTTTTAAATACTCTGTCACTATGTCAGTTGGTATCATATAAGGGCTTTTTAATATATTTCTTAATGATTCATTTTTAACATTTTATGCTCTTTTACTATGCTTAACTCCCAAAGAATATTTTGTATGTTTTGAAACAATTTAGTATTCAACATTAGATACAGGATACTCAGTTATGGATAGTATTAAATATTCATTAATGATATTTTTAGGTATGAAAGGATATGAATATAAAAGCTGAACAAATTTTTATGTATTATTTGATTCTCAAAATACTCAATATTTTTAATATGTTTGATGTATAAAATGCATTTAAATAATAAAAAATTAAGAAAAAAATTCCTATTATAATTTATATTTTGTATAAATATGACATAAATAGATATA
Organism: Mastomys coucha; assembly: GCF_008632895.1. NCBI lineage: Eukaryota > Metazoa > Chordata > Mammalia > Rodentia > Muridae > Mastomys > Mastomys coucha. The sequence goes on along the minus strand of NW_022196904.1, from coordinate 152,663,932 downwards.
CATTTAAATTATAATTTTTTTTTTTTTGGTTTTTCGAAAACCAAACACAGAGTTTCTCTGTGTAACTGTGCCTGTCCTGGAACTCACTCTGTAGACCAGGCTGGCCTCAAACTCAGAAATCCGCCTGCCTCTGCCTCCCAAGTGCTAGGATTAAAGGCATGCGCCACCACTGCCCGTAAATTATAATTTTAAAACTAAAAATTATCTAATATAGTATTCAATATATGCTGAAAGAATAAAATAATAGTGTCTTAAATTATAATTATATTTTTAATGTGATGAGTATAATAGGCCATAAATAAAAATAAGGTTTCTATGTCTCAAAAAAAAAAAAACACATTGAAGACTCTACTAAAAGACTCTTAGATCTGATAAGTGCTTCTAGAAAAGTAGCAGGATACAAAATTTATATATCAACTCATTTATTTTAAAAAAATTGTTAACACTTAACAAAAATCAGGAAAACAATCCCATTCACAATAGCCAAGACACCACACACATACACACACACACGAGACAAAACAACAAAACTCACTAGCAATAAGCCTAACCTAACCAAGGAGATTACATACCTTTATGATAAAAACCTGAATACACAAATAAAGTCAAATAAGGTCCTACAGATGCAAAGACTTCCTATGTTCACACACTAGCAATATTCTTAAAATTCTAAAAATGAGTGTCCAGAGAGATGGCTCAGCAGTTAAGAGCACTTGTAGTTCCCATGTGGTGCCTTATAGCCATCCATAACTCCAGTTCCTTCTAGTGCCTCCTTGGCCTCTGCAGCCCAGACACATACACGCAGTACATTCACACATGCGGACAAAACAGTCATGCCCATAAGTAAAAGTAAGTCTTTTTAAAAAGATTCTAAAAATGACTACATCGCCAAAATACACCCACAAATTCAATACACTTCCCATCAAAACCTCAATAACACACTTTACTGAACTTCAATTCTTACAAAATACCCCAGTTTTGAGTAAAGAAAGCAACATGACAGATGTCACAATGCCTGCATTAAAAGTATGCTACACTTAGAAGAAGAGCAAGCTTTTGGTACAAAAGATAACTAGTTGTCTTAGTCAGTGTACTATGGCTGTGAAGAGATACTGTTGTGACCATGGCAACTCTCGTGAAAGAAAACATTTAATTGGGGCTGGCTTACAGTTTCAGAGGTTTGGTCCATTATCATCATGGCAGGTAGCATGGTGGCATGCAGGCAGACATGATGCTGAAGAAGTAGCTGGGGGTTCTATATCAGAATCTGCAGCCAGAAGAAAGCGTGAGCCACTGGGTCTAGCTCGAGCTTTTATGACCTCAAAGCTCCCAGTGACACACTTCCTCCAACAAGGACACACTTCCTAATCCTTCTCAAGTAGTGCAACTCCCTGATAACTAAATATCTGAGCCTCTAGGGGCCACTCTTAATCAAATCACCACAGATATATAGACCAATGAGATAAAAGAGAGCACTCAGAAATAATCTCATGCAGCTATACCCATCTATCTAAATTTTGAGAGGCAGCAAAAATATTCATTAGAAACAAAATAGCCAGTGGGCTGGATAAATTGCTCAGTGTTTAAGAGCACTTCCTGCTTTTGTAAAGAGGACTGAAATTCAGTACTCAGCCCTGTAACCTCACCTCCAGGGATCTGACACTTTCTGGCTTCTGAAGACACCTACATATATGTGCACTCACACACACACACACAATAAATAAATAAATCTTCCAAATGAAGGAAGAAAGAATGCAGAGTCTTTAAGAGGTAATGCCAAGAAAACTGGATATCCATGTTCAAAAGAACAAAACTAGATCCCTACATTTTACCCTCCATGAAAATCAATTCAGTGGCTCAAAGACTTTAATGTAAGAACCCAAAGTCTCAGACTACTAGAGGAAAAAGTAAGGCAAATATGTCAATACTAATAGCAAGGACTGTCAAGTGGGATTTACAGAATTTAAAGTCTTATGAATGTCAATGGAAACAGCCTGCAGATGGGAGAATGTCTTACCCAGCTATTATTCATGTGCTAGAGGGGTAGCATTCAAGATATACAGATACCCAGAGAAATCAATGACAAAAAAAGGAGCAATACAAGCAAGAAGTGGCCAAATGAAATGAGCACACACTTTTTCTTTATTTTTTTAATTGATTTGTTTTATAGCATTATAAGAAAAGATACATAATTTCAGTTTATCTGAATTTGTTAACATTTAAAAACATTTTAAGTAAATAGAATTACATCACATTCTTCTTTCCCTTTTGTACCCCAACTCCTCTCAGAGACCCTCCCTTCAATATCTGCAATACCTTTTGTTTTTTTTATTTTGTCATATTCTTTAAAATTTATAAAATATTATAACAAAAATGAGTAACATAAAAGTTGTTTGATATAAAACAATCAATTAAATAGTCTTATGCAGATGCTTGTCTACAGCAATACTGAAAATATATATGTTTTTCTCAATATGAATTTTAAATAACTCCAAACATATTAGCTGTATATTTTAAAATAATACATCATTAATAATTTTTTTAATGAACATAAATAGATAAAGTTTTTTTGCTTGTTTGTTTGTTTTATTTTTAGTGGAGTTTAAAATCTTGGCTCTTACTGAGGTACAAGCCCAAAATAAGAACAATTTATAGAAATTGGAGTTCATTTTAATAAGATTGTACTTCAATGCCCCTCACATCACCAAAGGATTTTACCTCCATCTTGGCTAAGCTAAGAGTTAACAGTTCTGCTGTGCCAAGGAGTAAACTGTAGGCACGATTTTTGGGTACAGATTTCCTGCTATGGTCAAAGCTATTTGACTGGAGTGATTGTCTTCATTCTCAGCCCACAGGAGCACACACTTTTTCAAAGGAAGAAATACAAATGGTCAGTAAATACAAGATTCAAAATTTGCAACATCTTCAGCCACTAGGGAAATGAGAATTGAAACTGCATTGATGACATATGTCCCCCTGGTCAGAATGGCTGTCACCAGAGAAACAAGAACAAAGCTAGAGAAGGTGGTTGGATGGGTGTTAAACTAATACAGCCGTTTATGGAAATCGATGTCAGATCCAAGGCCTCTGTGCCACTGTCAGCACGGTGCTAGGGTCTGAGTCTAAGCCTGGCCTCTCCCAGCAGGGGAAGAGGCAGAGGTAGAAGAATTACCCTAGGTCTCCATGTCTCCAGTGTTTTGTCTTTTGCTTTTGTTTTAAGAAAAAAAAAATCCCTCTATGTTTAGGGATAACCAGTGTCCATCCTCAGGTCATGAGGGGTAAGTGATATGCTATATAGACAGAGTGTAAGACAGCATCCTGTCACCTGAGTACTCATAGTTCAGTAGGTAGAACCAGAAAAGTGGAATACACACTGGAGATTAATTAAACCACTTAAATATTTATTAGTTTGTTTTTAAATATTATTCAAAATTAACCACTCAGAATTCATCAAAATATTAAGGGTCTTTTATACATAAAATGATTCCACATGCGATTTCTTAATGGTATTACATGTTCATGTTTTTAACTTACAGCGTGAAGCCTAAAGCCAGTTATAGATTTGGTCTATAAATTTAGCCCTATCCCCAATGCCTGAGCTGCTCTCAGGACAAGTCCAAATGGCTCCCCACCTCCCCCGCCTTCTCAGAACAGATGTGGGATATGTTGGGAGGGTAACATCTGAGGAGCTCTCTGGGCTTCTGAGATGTGGTGGCCCAGAGAGCCAGTCCCTTGGGTAGAAAGCCTGAGGACCTTCAGCTGAAGCATATATCAAGTATTTTAAGTCTCTGCCTACCCTAGGCAGCATTCCTGAACTGTGGGAGATGTGCTTTCTGCAAAACCTCTGGTCATGTTGTCTCCTAGCACCCACTATAATGAGGGTCCTTTATTTGACTTACTGTATGGTTGTTTTGTCTCGCCCGACTCATGCATGTACTAGAAACCACAGCTCACACTGGACTGAGTTTTGTGCTGGCTAGTTTTATGTCAACTTGACACAAAGTAGAGTCGTTTGGGAAGAGGGAAGCTCAGTGGGAAAAAATGCCCCTTCCAGACTGGGCAAGCTGTTCGGCATTTTTGTTTGTTTGTTGTTTCTTTTGATTGATGATGAATATGGGAGTCCAGCTTCCTATGGGTGGTGCCACCCCTAGTCAGGTGATCACGAGTTATATGAGAAAGCAGGCTGAGCAAGCCATGAGGAGAAAGCCAGTAAGCAGCATTCCTTCATGTCCTCTGCTTCAGTTCCTACACGTAGGGAAGTTCCTGCTCTGACTTCCCCAGGATGCTCTTTTCTCTCCAGACTACTTTGTCATAGTGAAAAGACCCTAACAGGCATGGAGGGATACCTTACACACTTTGTTCTGCTTTGGGGGGGGGGGCATATGGAGGATTGAGACAGATTCATGTAGGCTAGGCTGACCTTAAACTCACTGGGTCCCTGAGAGTAAACTGATCCTCTTATCTCCACTCCCAGGTACTGAGATTACATGTATAAACAACCACACCCGACTCTGGCCTTTTATTTTTAGAGAGTAATTGAGGTAAAAATATCCAGAAGAGAAACTTCATGAACATGAATCACCAACAATAATATAATAAACAATAATAATAGTGTCCAATTTGATGGCACTATGTTCTGTTATAACAATTAACAGATACAGTACTGAATTAATGATTCAATGAAGTGAGAGTTAGACATGACATTCCTCCAGGAGAGTGACAAGGCACTTTAGGGAACCATGAAGACATTACTTAGTGGAACAGAGCAGTAAGTTTCATTACCAACAGAAGCAGGTTTTTGTTTAAATCTTTCAAAGATTTGGCAGTGGTAAATGGAGAGGGGGATGGGATGGTAAAGGAGGAAATATGTGGGCAACTAACACTAAAGACCTTTTGAAAAGCCACATGAAAACTTACTACCATAAATGTTTTCATACACATATATATTATATAATATATGTATCCATGCATACATATAATCTAAATATATAAATTTAATTCTAAAATATATACTTCCTATAGTATATATTTATATATAATGTATATATTATATACACATTTCTTTATATGTATGTTACCATATATACATGCATATATACACACATACATATGAAGGGATCATCATATAATGGGAGAAAGAGAATGTCCCCATGGGACAATGGGACATGTTATACCATCAAGTAAAACACTCAGTATCAGGAATGGGTTCCATCTTGCTAAATCCTTGGCCAAAGGGCTCCCACAGACATTCCCAGCCCAAGCATCACAGGAGGTTGCCAAAGCTCTTGGCTACTCTCGGTACCCTGATGGTCCTATTACTGAAAGACAATTTGCTTATGTCCTCAACTTGCTTCCCAACTAAAAGCTTCACACCTACTGACTAGTATGCATGGTGCTCAAGGTACTCTGCATGCTGCTGGAGGAGAAAAATAGTTATCTGTTTAGTCTTCAAGTGGCTACAAAGCCTGGGCATCTGACAGAAAATTGCCTGCAAGATAGAGTGATTTAATAATAGCACAAAGAATGGGAGTAAGCAACCAATCTTTGATTGGATATAAGGTCCACTCCATGAGATGGGATCCATACCAGACACTACTAAAGTGTCGAAGAGCCTGATATTAGATAGGTCATTATGTAAGAATTGAGCAAACAGGGACACCTCATAAAAATACCAGGAAGCCAGGGAGCTTCAAAAGAGTTTACTGAATAAACATCCAGCCCCAGGAGATGACCCAAATTGCAGAGAGTAATGCTGGGTTTCAGGAAACGTCCCACCCTAGTGAGGGGTGGATCTTTCCCCACCCCTTCTGTGTGCAAAAGGTATCTCCTCCTCTGGTGGGGCACCAAGGACTATGGACACAAAGGACAATGGGCTCCACCAATAAGAGATAACCAACTCACGCTGTAAACTAAAACCTATGTTCCGAAAGGGTATAAAGAGTGTGTGCTTTTGTTCCTTGTGGTCATCTTCTCCCCTGATTGCTGGACGACCCCAGTATACTGGATCATTAAACCTCTTACTTATTGCGTCAATCTCTGTCTCTGTGTCTTTGTGAGTGGGAAATCCATCCCCGAATCAAACAATTAGCCCTAGAGGAAAACTTACCACCACTATTCAGCTATAGAAACATAATAATAATATTCTAATAATGCTCTAATGATCTATAACTATAGTCATAGATCGGAGCATTTATCAACCCTCATCAGAGAACCTTCTTCGTGCAGTAGATAGTAATGAAAACAGAAACCCACAAATAGACAATGTACAGAAAATGAGAAACTTTGGATCACTTAGTCCTAAATGGGATGCCATAATGAAACCTCTCCCTCCCCTCAATGCTCAGGGATCTGTGCTGGGTTTTTGGGGATCCCTCTTGAGGTTTAATTAAGACACAAAGATGTCTACATAGTTTAAAGCTGTTGGCTTTTTTTGCTGGAGCAGTCTCTCGATTCGTTTCTAACTTAACCCAACTTCTCCACCACTCCATCTCTCTGTGTGGTCCTCACTGCCTGCTTCCTAGCTTCTTCCTGCTTCCCTTCTTCTCTCATCTGCTTATGTCTCTCTCCATCTCTCTACCTTCCTGGACTTTAGGTCACCTTCCCCAGGGCAGCTTGCCTTCGTTTGAAAGGCCAGTGAGGAAGTGGCTTTACAAAGCCTGAGAGGCTGGTCCCAAATAACAATTGAAAACACAGGGACATACTTTTTCATAGTAGAAAATACAGTATTTATGGGTCACCCCAACAGAGTAAGTAGAAAGATAATAAAATCCCATGGTAGTGGATGATGCCAAGGAAATAGCGTTCTCCAGACATAACAGGATTGACACACATGAACTTACAGAGATGTCAACAGCTCGCACAAGACCTACCCACGTTTAAACCAGACAAAATCTTAGCACAGAGAAGGGGAAGTAGACATGAGGTCCCACTCCAGTCAAGCAATTTGCAATTAATATCTTCTGGCAAAGGGAAAATCAGTTTTCTTCAGTGGAGTGTCTCTGGTTATTGTAAGGGTCCGGAAAAATCACAGAAGGAAGACCCCAGGCTGAGATAGTATGCAAAGACAAAGAACGTTTATTCTGCAGAAACAACCAACATGGGGGGGGGCGGTCAACCATTTTTTGAAATAGGGATCCCAGACAAAGGCAAGCAAGCCTTCTTATAGTGAACTAGGGCAACTCTCTAGAGGGATTAGGTAATCTAAAATATTATTGGTGAGTACTAGGGGGTCACAGGTGGTCAGTGGTCTGCATTCCTATGTCATGAACCTTTACCAATAGGATGAGATAGGGCTGGCTGTCCAGCCTAGCCCAGTTGGCCTATTTTGAGATAAGATATTTTCTCTTTTTTTTTTTTTTTTTTTTTTTTTTTTTTGATTTTTCCAGACAGGGTTTCTCTGTGTAGCCCTGGCTGTCTTGGAACTCACTCTGTAGACCAGGCTGGCTTCGAACTCAGAAATCAGCCTGCCTTTGCTCCTAAGTGCTGGGATTAAAGGTGTGCGCCACCACCGCCTGGCATATTTTCCCATTTTTGTGATTAGCCTCAGGCTGTTCTTTGGGAGGGGATTTTAAAAACTTGTTTCTGGATTTTATAGTCTCATAAGAGCTGATGCCTTATGACCTTTTTTAAAAATCAGGCCTAGTCATGAAATGGAGACAAATGGGATTTATGTCATTCTTTATCCTTTCCATTATATCAAACATACTCTCAGACTCGCCTCAAGGCCAGGAGTAGTTGGCCAACAACGAGTGAACTCCATTTGGTTGTTGTGGCCTTTTTTTTTTTTTTTTTTTTTGGTTTGGCATATTTCTTTTTTATCATTTTCTTTTCCTTTTTAAGAGAAAGAACAAGAAGTTGTGTGGGAAAGGAGGTAGGGGGGAGGATCAGGGGTGTTGGGAGAGGAGAATATGATCAAAATCTATTGTATAAAAATTTTTAATGAAAAATGGACAAAAGGGAAGGAGTCTCTGTTCTTTAAATTAATAAAGTGACATTTTAAGGAGTTATGCATTTTCCCCACTGAGTCAGGCATCGCTTCTTTCTCTAGCCACGTCCCTAATATGTACTGTCATTGTAAACATATATGAATTTAGTACATCATTTGATAGCTTTGTGCTTCCATAATAGTTGAACCTGATTAGAGTGGGAATAAGAACAGGCAGCTGAAAGCATTCTCTATGATGACAGCTTTGCTGGGAAATACATTCTGTCACAGAAAAGAAACGCTGTAACCTCAGAGCAAAAGTGGATTTTCAAAAAATGGAAGTGCGCAGAATACACAGAACATCTCCCTTTGCCCAGATGCTGTCCGGCTGTGTGCAGAATACACAGAACATCTCCCTTTGCCCAGATGCTGTCTGGCTGTCTGCAGAATACACAGAGCATCTCCCTTTGCCCAGATGCTGTCCGGCTGTGTGCAGAATACACAGAACATCTATCGCCCTTTGCCCAGATGCTGTCCGGCTGTGTGCAGAATACACAGAGCATCTCCCTTTGCCCAGATGCTGTCCGGCTGTGTGCAGAATACACAGAACATCTCCCTTTGCCCAGATGCTGTCCGGCTGTCCTGAGACAAAGACAGCACGGCTTCTCTATAGGAAGAGAATCAAAGTGGTGGACTCTGAAGCCAGGAGTCCACACAGGAGACAGCCAGGTACCTGCTGTTCACAACTGAAGAGGGCTCTGCACACCTTCATGAACATGAGCACTTACTTGCTGCTCTCTGCAAAATGATCTCTATCCTGATCCTCTTGGACACACTCCAAATTGAACTCTGTCAAATTAAGTCAGAGTCTTTAATGACCAACCTAGAGAAAAGTCTTATTCTTTATTTCTTTTTAATTTTTGCATTTCCTATCTCAGAGTACTTAAGAGATCTGAGAGCACCTTGGTGTTTTCTGTTTCTGCGCTTTGTCTTTTTGTTGTTGTTGTCATTGTTGTTGTTGTTGTTTTACATTCAGCAGAAGTTGTTTCTAGCCACACTTGAGCTAGGGAGGAAGTGCAGGCATTGTGCTTGGGAAGCTCTGAAAACCTTGACTAAAGCACGCGTGGTCTGTCTAAAGGGATGAGGGCCTTTTGCCATTTTAGAGTATTAAATGACAAGGTTCAGAAAAATCAGTGCAAGCACTTCTCCTGACTTATGGACTGTGCAAGGTGAGTGTACCTGGCAACTTGAGTATTTTGAACTGATTTATATAACCATAAAACCCCCACCAGCATCAATGAGCAGAATGCAGTGCCAAGATAGGAACCCAGCAAAATCTCGTGCCAGTGAGTCAGAGAGCTGAATAAAATAATCTCTGGGTCTGGTTGGGTGCCTTATAGTGATAGACATTTTATGTCCTCCAGGACAATACTACAATCACTGGTAGATGGATTTTTTTTTCCTATAGCAGTAGTTCTCAATCTGTGAGTCTTGACCCCTTTCAGGGATTGAAAAACCCTTTCACAAGTGTCACCTAAGACCGTTGGAATGCACAAATATTATTGTATTACATTATGATTCATAACAGTAGCAAAATTAAGGTTACAGAGTAGCAATGAAATTTTATGGTTGGGGGGGTCACTACAGCATGAGGAATTGTATTAAAGAGTTACAGCATTAGAAACGTTAAGAACCACTGGCCTACAGGGTAAAAGTCATCCATAGAAAAGCATATAAATATTCATATCCCCTTACAAAACTGTTGTTCTCATTAAGTAAAAAGTATAAATACCCATAGGTTTTTCATTTTGTGTCATTTATGAAACTACAGCCATTTTACATGACACAACTGAATTAAAAAGAAACTATAGCTTACCCTGAAATATATATGGACTCTGTCTTGATAATATGTCATGCTTAAAATTATTTTTAAGATACAAATTTATGGGGCTGGAGAGATGGTTTAGTAGTTAGGAGTACTGGCTGCTTTTCCAGAGGACCCAGGTTCAATTCCCAGCACCTACATGACAGTTTACAGCCATCTGTAACTCCAGTTTTAGAGGATCGAACACCCTCCTCTGGCCTCTGTGGGCACTAGGACCCAGGTGATGCAGGCATATACACACAGACCAAAAAACCACTACACATATTAAAATTTAAAAAAATTAAATGTACCAATTTATACGTGCAAAGAGTACAAAATTATGTTGTATTTAAGTCATATTTAGTTTACTTATCATGAGTCTGGTGAATTTTAAACACTATTTATCTATGAACTACCCCATCAAGTACCCATTAGACACCAGGCATAGGCTAGCCTAAAGCCTAAAAGGACACTTACCTTTTTGAAGAGTCCACATATTGTAATGGTAGGACAAAGGGGCAGGTGTAGGAGGGTCAATACCTGAAGTTCATGGCAGAGACAGCTCAAGATGTTTAAAGGGAGAAAGTGTATGTGCCTGAGTACATGGTTGGAGGGATTACAGGGAGCAAAGGATGATGGTAAATATTTCACAGAGGAAGTGTCCTCTGAAACTGATAAAAGAATAAAAATGTATTTACTCACTTATTTTCAAATGTGTGTGTGCATGTTTGTGTGGGCCCACATGTGTGCATATGCATGTGAAGGCCAGAGAACCATCTCCAAAGCTACCCAACAGACCTTCTCAGTGACCTGGAATTTGCCATCTAGACTAGGGTTAGAAGCATGCACCACTGGGATTAAAGACACAACCCAACCGGCAGCTGGCTTCTCTGCGTAGGCCCTGGGGATTGGTATCGGGTCTTCTGGATTGCCAGAGCACACTTTACTGACTAATCCGTGTCCCCAGCCCTGGAATTTATTTTTTTATGTGAAGACTCTCAGAGGGGTAAATCCAAAGAGTGTTCGTCCCGAGCCCAGCAAGTCGTTTTAAACCTGAGCAGTGAGGGAAGTAGCATTTGGATAGGATAAAGCTGTCAATCTTCCTAAGAGTCAACAGATGTATTAGTTCAAAGATGAAGAATCCCGGGCCCTTCTCATGAAAGAATTTGCTTCTACAGGTCTGGACAGGAACCAAAGTATCTGTATTATCAACAAATAGCCCAGTCAAGTCAGAATAGGTGTGGTGGGAACAAACATTTTGAAGATGGAAAGATTCACACGTGAACTACTCAAGAAGAGTGCACAGCTTTCTAAGTCCAGAAATGGTGTGTTTTCTGTGCAGCAAAGATCATTCTGCTTTCACTGGGCAGAAAACTTATTAGCAAACTTTGCAAACATTCCCATCAGCAGGTGACAAGAGAAACATTGGTCATGAAGGAAACATCCCCAACCCATAATCACCCAGGACTCACTCCTGACCCTGGGACCTGAGACTACAGAACCCAGGGGTGGTGACTGTTGATTTCTATCATGCTCACAGGGCAACAGACACTGCCGCTGCTTGGACATTTTATGGGCTACTTTAATAGCTGACATTGGCATGAGCTAGCTCTGTAATGTTTCTGACAAGAGCCAAGACTAAACAACCCTAGTTTCCCTGAGCTCTCCTACTATGTCTGAATTCTTTAAAGAGCACACTTTGTCTTCTGCAAGCTGAGCAAGGCAGAGGAAGCAAGCCAGTAAGGAACATCCCTCCATGGCCTCCTCACCAGCTCCAGCTTTCTGCCCTGTGTGAGTTCCAGTCCTGACTTCTTTTGGTGATGAACAGCAATGTGGAAGTGAAAACTGAATAAATTATTTCCTTCCCAACTTGTTTTTTGGTCATGATGTTTGCATAGGAGTGGAAACCCCGACTAAGACAGGCCTCATGTGGCACTGTAGGGAAGGACAAAGTCATGCCATGGAATGGATCTTCTGTGAGCATACCAAGGCATGATTGTGAGGCACGTTGCTGTGGAGGAGCCTAGTGAAGGACCCAGGCAGTTACAATCCATGAAGTATTTAGACACTTAGATGCTGTTAGTGCAGTATTAAAATCCAAGGCTGTGTGCACCTCTGGAGGCCCTTCAGTGCTACGTGCTACCCAGACTAACTAAATACCAACAAGTGGAGGAGCTTCAAATGCAGGGAGATCTCAGGATCTCTCTAGGATGAAGCATCTCTGTCTCTGAAGACACTTGAGCAGCTCAGCAGCTGAGGCTCACCCAAGGGCGTGACTACTAAGTGTTATGCCTGGTGGGTCCACCGTCTGCCAAAGACCACCAAGAGTCCAACTCGTATGCAAAAGCAGAGTCTTTATTCAAGCTCGAGCTGGGACCTCTCCAACCTCTCCAACGCATGGGGTATGGAAGGTGCTAAGCTGGGATAGTTTTTTATAGTTTAAGCTGGGTAAGGGGCTTTTCAATTCATCAGTTACAGGATTGGTTGACATTTCAGAAAGCATAGCTTGCATAAAATTTTAGCTAGCATCATAAGCTTTGATATAACTTGAGTCATCTGCCCTGGACATGACACTAGGCATTTCCCCTTATCAAGGGTGGAGTGGCTGTTACTTGGGGGTGTCTTGGTTCCTGGAACAAGCTGTGGTTTTTCCAGTTACTGAGTTCAAACTGAGGACAAGCTGGACATGAGATAGAGTTTGAAAACAAGACAGAATTAACTGGCTGGGTCCTTCTCTAGGCTCCTCCACAGAAATGTGTCTCACAGTCATGCCTTGGCATGCTCACAGAAGATCCATCCCATGACATGGATTTGTCCTTGCTTATGTTGCCAATCTGGGGCAAAAGTGGGTCAGCCCTCATATCTGGCTGGTCTCCTGCTGTAGCTCTCAAGAGTTTCCAGGTACCAAATGCACTACATCCATCAAAGGACATTGTACTTGTACAATTAAAGAAACGTTAGATGACTCTGTGTTATAGATCCCGATTCCCAACCTGCTGCTGGCATGGTTTGGAGGCCAGGCTCCTTTAGGCTTGGAAGCCTACAGAACCACAGGCTTCATTATGGCTGACTGTAGTCCATGGGATACTGACAACTAGGAGTTGAGAGCAGTGCCTTTTGAGGCCAGGGAGGCCTTCTAATTATCACAAAACATTGTCTTCCCAGTCAGCTGCTCCTGCATCTGCTGTGCAGAGCTCCTGTGATGGTATATGTCTGCTTCAAACATGCTTAGTCCCCTTTAGTCTCTCTCGGAGATACTGGCATAGAACATTCTAATTGTTATTATAGCAAAATACCAACATATCTAAGGGGGAAAATATTAGTCAAAATGTTTTCTGATGTTGAGCATGAGCGCATACTCCTGAAGGCCCAGCTCTTTTGGAAGCAGGAGCAGGAAGGCCATAAGATCCCAGCCAGTCTTCATAAGACCCTGTCTTGACAAAATAAAACAAAAATGTGTTATAACAGGGTGTAACACAATAGTAAAATGGTTGCCTACTGTGTACAAGGTTCTAGGTTCAATTCCAGACACAACACACACACACACACACACACACACACACACACACACACACACGCACACAGATTTTACCACTGAGTATAAGTGTAGTGTAATTGGTTAGGCAAAATATATACCAAGTTGTGAACCCTCTTTCCCCAAAAGAGGAAAACGAAGTCAAGAGAATAATCATCTAAGAGTTTTATGCTAATTTGGAAATGTCCATAAAATACTATAATAAGATTATGTTAAAATTCAAGTAATTTTTTTAAAAAAAATTGTAAGTGGCTAGGCATAATGACTCATAAATGCATCCTGTCACTCAGAAGGCTGAGGCAGAAGGAGAGTCACCAAAAGTTTGAGACTATCCTGAGCTACATAGATTTCCAGGTTAGCCTAAACTACAGGGTGTGATCCTGAATCAACAAACAAAAACCCAAGAATTATTGACAACTTCTGGTTACTTGGGGAAAAAATTGTACAGCATCTGTCCTGGAGTAATTTTCTCAATTCATCAAATCTATAAATATCAGAAAATGCTCAATTATTCTTTAAAATCAGTCAAAAGATAGGAACAGTGCATTCACGGAAGAAATGAGGAGGACTCTTTATAAGATGCTGTTCATCTTTGCCAATAATAGGTACCACTGAAGTTAAATTATAGTTCTTCAAACCCATAAAATAATAACCTTACATGTGGCCTTTCAATATGATAAATTATTTCTATTCAAGCCAGATTAGAGTATAGAGAAAGGCAGGTTTATTGGGAAACCACTCTCTGTTCACTGGTCCCAAGGAACAAGGCCAGTGAAGTCTCCATGAGGATAGAGATAGAGGGGAGGAGGAAGAGAAAGAGAGAGGGGGGAAGAGGTGAGAGGAGAGAGAGAGAGAGAGAGAGAGAGAGAGAGAGAGAGAGAGAGAGAGAGAGAGAGAGCTAAAATGTCTGCATTATGTATGAAGGAGCCTCTTGGGGAGGGGAAGCCCAACCCTTGGGCTGGAAAGTTCAGGGTAGAGGGTGCAGGTTGCAAGGTAGGGACTGAAGGATGCTGGGAGAACCTGGCCAGGTCCACTGTGGTATATTAAATATACACCTTTGTTGTTTGGTTGAGATCTCTGGGGTTTTTTTTGTTGTTGTTTTTTGGTTTTTGTTTGTTTGTTTGTTTGTTTTTTTGAGACAGGGTTTTTCTGTGTAGCCCTGGCTGTCCTGGAACTCTGTCTGAGATCTCAATCCTAACACAATGTACCACAATAATCAAGCACTTGTTTAGTATGTATGAAGCTAAGGGTTCAGTCCCCAGCACATGCACGCACACACACACATACACACATAATATCTCACTTGCATGAAATAGATGCCCTTGTTTGTTATTACTGAGACAGCAATGGGAATAAACTAAGAAGGAGAATGTAAATAACAGTTTTCAAAACCTAGAGGTACTTATATCCTTTGACCCTATAGTTTGGCTCTGGAGAATTTATTCTATACGCAAACACAAAAATATCTTTGTAATTGCTTTTACATTGTATTGAAACAGCCTGCAAGCCCATGCACAGGCAACCAGCCCCGTGGAACTGCTTGCAGTACACTGAAGCAGTTACCGCTTGCAGGAACTGAGAGTTCAATGCATGTTTCACAGCCTTCTCTTTTACATTTGTAGTATCTAAATTTTATAATGATCTTATGTATTGCTTCTTGAAATGTATGAATATATTTAAATAAAAAGTAAGACAGGGACTGAAGCAGCAGTGGCCATAACAGTGCATGCCGCTTCTATAAACCCGAGGTTGGTCGAACTGACTCACTTAATCATCCCAAAGTTATACGGGAAAGGAAGGTCAACGTCTCAGACAATAGAAGTTAAACAACTGGGTTGGATCCTCGACCAAAGCAAAGAAGGGGGCATTACTAGGGCAATTAGTAAGAGTTGGTTCTAGGTTTGCAGGTTAGCTCAGAGTCCTGCAAACTGTCTCTGTAAAGAGTTCGTGTTTTGGGTTCTGTACATAAAGTAGGAGAACCTCAGCTGGTCTGGGCCAGCTACTTAGCTTCATGACGTCAGCACAAAAGCAGATGAAGATAGTGGTCATGAGCAGTCTGAAAAAAAAGGTAATTCCCCTATTTACGGAAAATAGATATGGAAAGAGAGTTAAAAAAGAAAATTTGTTAGCAATTTTCCTGTACCAAATGGTTGCCCTGCTTCTACTTGCACACCTCCACTAATGGGAAATTCATTTTATCTATCTCATTTCACTATAAAGCAACCTAAATTACTAGGAGAGCATTTGCTAGATTGAAAGAAAGCATTCCATGTGAATTAGAGGCTAAGGGGAAAACAGTATTTGAAAGTGAATGGAACTGGTGTCTGCTTCAAGGTGTACACTTGGCATTTTTCAGCAGCCATCCGCGAAGGTGAAGATAATGTTTAACCAGTCTGCCACCTAGTGGCCAACCCATGAATAGACGCACATGAAACAAATTTTTCAAAACTCCCAAGAGCCCAAGGGGATGGGGAGGTGTTCCTCATATCTTTTTTAATCTCTATAAAAATGTTGCTACTAGGTGGCTATTATTTGAAAATGGTGATGATTGTGAGTCTGGCAATATTGATTCCATTTTATAGGAAACAGATGGCTAACCTCAACATCCAATGACGGCATCTAACCTAGCCTGACTCCCTGGGTGTGTGCCTGGGCTCACTTCAGCCATTAGAATTAAGCAGGAGTGATGTGCTGATTCCTGGCATAGGCCTTTGAGAACGCCTGGAAGCATCTGCTTTTGTGCTTTTGGATGGTGTAAGCCACGGTTTAAGAAGTCTATATGGAAAGGCTGCATAGATGGCGCATATGAGAAGGTACATAGAGATGATGGAGAGTAAGCAAAAGTGGTGAAGGAAGGGCTGAAGGGATAGCACAGTGGTTAAAGAGCACTGACTGCTCTTCTGAAGGTCCTGAGTTCAAATCCTAGCAACCACATGGTGGCTCACACCCATCCGTAATGAGATCTGACGCCCTCTTCTGGTGCGTCTGAAGACAGCTACAGGGTACTTACATATAAAAATAAATAAATCTTTAAAAAAAAAAGTGGTGAAGGAAGCGAGACAGGGGAGAGAAGGAGGGGAGGGTAGAGAGGAGAGGAGAGGTGGCGGCAGGGGGAGCAGGGAGAGCACTTCACTACACAGCCCAGCCTTCCAGTCATCTCTGCAAGACACCACACATGCAAATAATCTCTGCAGTAGCCCAGTTGAGCATCTATACTCAGTCCTCGGAGTGACATCACATTACAGCTGAGGGAGTGGCATCACATTACTCACAGCTGAACTGACCCGACCCGCGGGTCTCAGTAATTCGGGGGACACGAGGAGGGTCGCAACCTGAGAATAAAGA
>NW_022196904.1:152630097-152637400 GCF_008632895.1 Mastomys coucha | reverse complement strand
TTGCCATTCCTAAAGGATTTTCAAAAATAGTTATTGATCTTAAAGATTGTTTCTTTTTAACCCTGATTCCGCTCTCTCTGAGGGCTTCTTTGAGGTCTTTAATAAAACGGACCTCCTTAGACAAAGACTTATCCATTCTTGATAAAAGTTAGACGGATGACGTACCTAATAACTGAAGCAGCCGGGCGAGCTGTAGCAGTCATGAACATCAGAGAGCGATCCGGATCTTAATCCGTCAGGGGGAGTGACCCGTGCCTCGGGCCCCATGTTGGGCGCCACTCTGACCCGACCCGTGGGTCTCAGTAATTCGGGGGACACGAGGAGGGTCGCAACCTGAGAATAAAGAATGGGCGAGAGAGAAGACAGGACTCAAGGAAGCATTGCTTGTCAAGAGCCGTTTACTAAAAGCAGGTGCTCAAATTTAAAACAAGGTTTTGGAAGGGCGGGGGGCAGGAGGGAGTACAGTGAATAATTACAAGATCTTCTGGGGGCCATGGGAACCCCGAGGACAACAGGTAGGGAGGAAACGGTTGGGTAGGTAACGGTTTCTCAAAAGTCAAGGTACACTGATCACACTTCTCTCAGGGCCAAGCAGGAAATTTGTGGTTGCCAGGCAGAATATTTGTCTCTGGATTCTAGTCAGGTGGAGGCAGGTCAGCCAAGTGCCATTTGGTTCCCAACACTGAACTCCGTCGGCCTACAGACTCATGGGAAGGTCGCTGTTTACAAGACACTGCATTTTGAGACAGTCCTCTCCCGTTTAATAGATAACCAAAATGAGAGATCCGTAAATACATCACGGTCCGAGTGCTGACTTCCTGCCTCTCAGCTTCAGATGCGCCCCTGTTTCATGGGATCTGTGGCAATGTGGCTCAGCCCTTGACAGAGCCATCCTCTGACAGCTAGTAATACTAAGTTTTATCAGTAGAGGACTCCAGACAGATGCTCCGAGATGGAAGGCTCTTTGGGGAGCTCTCACTAGGGCCCTGAATTACATCTGTAGCAGTGGTTCTCAACCTTCCTAGTGCTTCAACCCTTTAGTATAGTTCCTCAGGCTGTGCTGACCCCCCCCACCATAAAATTATTTCATAACTGCTACCTCATAACTGTAATTTTGCTACTGTTATGAATTCCAATGTAAATACCTGCTATGCAGGATGTCTGATATGAAACCCGTGTGGAAGGCTGAGAACCATGGCTCTAGACTTTGTCTACCACTAGTTGCACATGGTGAAGATTCCTCCACAGTTGTGTGCTGTGTGCTTTCCTGGCTTCTTCATGAAAGTGGTGATCACGTGCCCAAGGGTCTCAGATGGTGCAAAGCCACCTGCTTGCCTGGAATTTTGTTTCCCTCACCCTTTCATTAGACCAATAGTTCTAGGGGACTGCTAATCTACTGAGCCTTCCTCCAAATCCTTGTTCTACCCAGCAGCCTAGGGTGCTCTGGCCCAGGCTGTTCTCATGGGAAGCCTCTCTAGCCCCTGGCTCCAATGGCATCTTCAGTAGTACCATATTCCTTCAAGGTAGGCAGCCGTCAGTCTTATCTTACATGACTTGATGCTATGAACTCCTTATAGTCTTCATAACCATTCCCTCTGTGTCTGCTACTACTCTTAATGGATCCATAGTTTAGAAAATTATATTCTGTTTGTCTAGTGACTAGGGACCAGATCTGACCCAAGGCGACCAAGCCAACCTCTGTGCAGTGAGCCCAAGCCATGCCTTCCTCTGCAGGACCTTAGTGTTCCCCTCAATATCATCCGGAGAGTTTTAGGTTTTAATTTCTATTTTTCCTTGTTCTGGAATGACTAGTTGCCTGCACTTAGTGGCTATGACGTGAGCTCAAACTGATCCAAAATCAATGGGCTTCTTTGCATTTTGACACTGACACACTTTTTGGGGGGAAGGTTGTTTTGATTTGTTGTTTGATTTTTTTAAGATTTATTTTTAATTACGTCTTTGTCTTATGTATGTGCACGTAAGTGCAGGTGCCCATGGAGGCCAGAAGAGGGCACCAGATCCCTTGGACTAGGCATTAGAGGCAGTTGTGAGCTACCTGGTGAGCATGGCTGCAAAGGTGCTTTAACCGCAGAGCTGTCTCTCTAGTCCCACAGCCTTACCTTTATGATCACATATAAATTGATTCTTATCAACAATGCATGAATAACTAATATCCTATTATATTAATAAAGCATCTGTTTGTGCAATCATCCACACACACACTCACTTAGCAGTGGAGAGGATGCAAAATCGTGTCTCATAACGCCACTGAGATTGTGTTCTTGGGGAAAGCAATAATGGTGTGCAGAGAAACATCTTTTGGCCAAGCTAAGCAGACTGCAGTTGAAAGTTTGATGTTCACTTCTCTAGGTCAAATGTGATTTATTATCACCTTTTGAGTCAAATCTTTTATCTAATCGTGAATGTAATGAATGCCCTCCCACCTAAGCAGTGACTGACATATCCACAGTACCAAATAATGCTAACAACCAGACAGAACTGGAAAGTATTTTATAGGCAAAAAAGTAAATGAGAGTCCATCTGAACATAAGTCTTTAATTGGGCTAGAAGCAGTGCTAATCTCAGAAACTGAGAAAGCATGTTAAATTGATTTGTTTCTGAAAATTTTAGTGTGCATGACCAGATCTGCCCACATCTGAAGACTCATCGCTAGTGTCACTCAATCCAATTATGTGAATTTCAGAGGCATCTTGCTGTGACAATAATTGAAAACAATACCAACTGCTTTGCTTTCCTTACATTACTGTATCAGTAGGTCAATAAAAATGTTTTCACATTTCTAATTCATGGATTTGGTTTTTTCTACTCAATGAGAGAAAATTTTGACAAATATACTATTTGTATTTCACTATTGCGATTACATTTTAAGTATTAATAGTCGTTGGAAAGAATTTGTCTTTGGGGAAGAAAAACTGGGTCGGCCTGTGTTTTAAGATTTTCGAAGACAGATCTGAGTTTGTGGGGAGGAGTTTAACCTAATCCAGAGTATTCATGGTGTACTGGCTGGTTTTGTGTGTCAACTTGACACAAGCTGAAGTTATCACAGAGAAAGGAGCCTCCCTTGAGGAAATGCCTCCAGGAGATCCAGCGGTAAGACTTTTCCTAAATTAGTGACCAAGGGTAGGAGGGCTCATTTGTGGGTGGGGTCATCTCTGAGCTGGAAGTCTTGGGCTCTATAAGATAGCAAGCTGAGCAAGGCAGAGGAAGCAAGCCAGTGAGAAACATCCCCCCATGGCCTCTGCATCAGCTCCTGCTTCCTGACCTGCTTGAGTTCCAGTCCTGAATTCCTTTGGTGATGAACAGCAGTGTGGAAGTATACACTGAATAAATTATTTCCTCCCCAACCTGCTTCTTGGTCATGATGTTTTGTGCAGGAATAGAAACCCTGCTGACTAAGACACATGGCAAACAATTAAAGCTAATTTAAGGATAGCTTCTTTAAAAAAAATCAAGATGCTGAACAATTGGACAGATAACGGCGTGGTCCAATGCGGTCTGACTGTCAACAACCACAATCAGAGTGAGGCTGAGAACACTCAGTGCAGGGCCTACTAGCAACAACTCTGGCAAGCACAGTCAGTGCTGAGCAGTAGGGCCACTGAATGTCGGACTTCCACGGAGCTTGTCCTAGCTTCTCATCTGATTGGCCAGTATGGGTCACAAGCCATGTTATAATAGTTCAGATATGGTTGGTGTGCATCCCCAAGGTTTTGGGGGTTTTTTTTGTTTTTTTTTTTGTTTTTTTTTTTTTAGATATCTTCTTTATTTACATATCATATGATTTCTCCTTCCCATTTTCCTCTCCAAAACAACAACAACAACAACAAAACAACAAGAACAAACCCCTGTTGCTTCTCCCCTTCCCCCTGCATGCCACCCCACCCTCTCCCACTTATTGGCCCTGGCATTCCCCTACACTGGGGCACAGAACCTTCACAGGGCCAAGGGCCTCTCCTCTCATTGATGATCGACTTTGCAATACACATGTTGCCAGAACCATCAGTCCCACCATGTATACTCCTTGGTTGGTTGAGTCCCTGGAAGCTCTGAGGGTACTAGTTAGTTCATATTATTGTTCGTCCTAAGGGGCTGCAAACCCTTCAGCTCCTTTGGTCCTTTCTCTAACTCCTTCATTGAGGACCCTGTACTCAGTTCAATGGATGGCTGTGAGCCTCTACTTCTGTATTAGTCAGGTACTGTCAGAGCCTCTCAGGAGACAGCTATATCAGGCTGGCTTGTCCTTCCTTCAGTCTCTGCCCCATAGTTAATCTCTGCAACTCCTTCTGTGGGTATTTTGTTCCCCCTTTTAAGATGGAATGAAATGTCCACATTTTGGTCTTCCTTCTTCTTGAGTTTCTTGTGGTTTGTGGGTTGTTCGTCCTGTATTCTGAACTTCTGGGCTAATAACCACTTATCAGAGACTGCATATCATGTGTGTTCTTTTGTGATTGGGTTACCTCACTCAGGATATTCTCCAGATCCATCCATTTCCCTAAGAATTTCATAAATTCATTGTTTTTTATTAGCTGAGTAGTACTCCATTGTGTAGATGTACCACAATTTCTATATCCATTCCTCTGTTGAGGGACATCTGGGTTGTTTCCAGTTTCTGGCTATTATAAATAAGGCTGCTATGAACATGATGGAGAATGTGTCCTTATTACATGTTGGAGCATCTTCTGGGTATATGCCCAGGAGTAGTTGCTGGTAGGATTGCAAGCTGGTGCAACCACTCTGGAAATCAGTTTGGCCGTTCCTCCGGAAATTGGACATAGTTCTACCGGAGGACCCAGCTATACCATCCCCAAGGTTTTATGAATAGAAATTTAGCTCTCATCCATTGTGAGGCATTAGGAGGGTGGGAATTAATCTTGCTGTGGTTGTTTCAAGGTGAGCCATTTAGGAGGTGATTATATTTAGAAATGAATTATGATACCTCTAGGATTGAATACTGGTGGCTTCACAAAAAGAAAACCCAATACATACATACATACATGCAAGACCATTGGTAGATGTGGGTCTAAACCTATAAATCGGAAAGCTAAATAAATGACTTTTCTTCAGAAAGATGCCCAGCCTTGGAGGTTTTATTATGGTGATGTTAAATGAAGTAACACATGGTTTCCTTTCTGCAATGGAAGAGAAGAGCAAGGATTTTATCCTGAGTTTTCTCAGTAAAAGTTGGATAACACATCCCACTGACACCATGTAGATTGGAGAATTCCTAGAAACAAGACAGATGGACTGGATATGGGGCCTGAGTTAAAATAAAAAAAAAAAAACTTTATAATATCCATCTTTGCCATAGGGAGGTTCTGGCTTCTGCTTCCTCCTCTAGCTCCTCCTGTGTCCCAGAACAACAATTTCGTTCCTAAAAATATTTCCTGTCTCAGTGTCTCTTCCTACCTCAAGCTTGTTCCAACAGTTCATCTAAATATTCACAATCCATCAATAACTCTGCTCCCCAATCCATTCCTGCCATCTCCCTTTTCCGGTTAAATTTTTCTCAAGTCAAGGGAGGGACTCACACACTGGTGTTTGGAGACAGAAGAGAGAGGAGGGGAAGGGGTGAGGCAGAAGGCCATTGGTGGAGGAGTGTTCTCATTTTCAAGGGTACAACGGAATAATCTATGGGCTGGTACCCATGGCCAGCAGTTTGAATGTTTGAATAATGTAAACAGGCCAGAGATGGGCCCTACCTATTAGCTTCTGTGCAATTGACTTCTTCACACAGGCTGAGATTGTTACGGAGAAGCCTGCCAGCACCAGACACAAATGCTTTCCACCTGCTGCCTTAATATGCCCAGAAGGACATATGTGCCCACTCAGAGCCTGCCTGCACTACGTATTCTACAGAACTGCACCTGACATCTGCTAGTCATATAGAAAGCGAGCCCAATGGAGGGCCTGAGAGTGTAGCTCTGTGACAGGGTGTTTGGCTGGCAGGAGTGAGGAGCAGTAAATACACTCCCTGCCACAAACACACACATGCACACACATGCATAAACACATATACACACACACAAACAGTCCAACATAGAATAGCCCTCCATTACTTCCTGAGGCAGAGACTCCTCTTTTTGAGTGATATTGACCAGTCATGTGAGCCAACCTTTCTAGTTCTCCTCTCTCCTGAGGATCCCTCCCCCGTCTCTTCCCATTTCTCCTGATGGTCCTGTGCTCTGCACTGTCCTTGGAAGACATTCTGGTACGAACCGTTTCTGTCCTCAGTTGACCTTGCCTTAGCAAGTCTCTGTGAAACATTACTGTCTCATTTTTTTTTCTTGGCCAGCTTGGAAATTCTCAAACTCACTATAATATATAAACTTGTCTTATCCATATTTCAGGAATTATCTGAGATCGGATTAATTTTGAGCTCTATCAAGGATTCTTAGGCTCCTATGAACTAGCTTAGAAGCAGAAATATCCAGGTCAGTGGTTCTCAACCTTCCTAATGCTGCAAAGCTTTAAAACAGGCCCTCATGTTGGGGTGACCCCCAACCATAAAATTGTTTTGTTGCTTCTTCATAGATTTAATTTGCTACTGTTATAAATCATATTGAAAGTAGTTTTGGAGATAGGGGCTCATCAAGTTGAAAACTACTGTCCTAGCCTGACAAACTGTCTTCGTTTTTGAAGCCTGGAGATATTTGAGAACATGAGATATGAGTGCTAGGAGCTCATCATCCTAGACATAGCTGCTTCTGTGGGAAAAATGCATTTTACACACCAGCTTTCTGGTTTCATGTCACTGGTGAACTTTCGGAAGATGCCTGTTAGACAATACATGCATGTCTTCATGCATCACAGCCTGGCTCACAGTCAACATGACATTGTAACATGTTTTGTTGAGGGCTCCTACCAAAACCTTTATGTTCTGCAGGCTTTCCAAACATCAAACCCAGGGTTCCATGGAAAGTGGGAGAATATGCATGACTCAGCTAAGGGAAGAGGTGACCGTGGCCCCAGAAAGGAACTAAGGCATCTCTAGAGTATGTCTTCAGAACCTGTGGGTTTTTTTTTAAACAAACAAAACAGAACAGAACAAAACAAAACAAAATAAATATTGGTTATTCCTGGCTCTCCTGCAAACAGACTAGAGTATTATGCTGGCCAAGAGCCAGGTTGTCAGAAAAGCTCCCCTTGTAGGCCTGAGCAACTGTTATCTCAAACAGGTTCATGACGTCAGCCATAAGAGTGGGAAAGGCTCATGTTTGAAAATTGCTGACCAACACCCATGAGGGCAAACACAAAGCCATCTTAGTAATGTCCATGATTTTAG
>NW_022196904.1:152609361-152630009 GCF_008632895.1 Mastomys coucha | reverse complement strand
AAAAAAAAAAAAAAAAAAAAAAAAAAGTGACCATAAAACCCTATAGGGCTGGACTAAATTTATTCAGGGTAAAAATGCTGCCTAATTTACTTTGCTTAATTGTTTTTATCATTATTATTATTATTATTATTATTATTATTATTATTATTATTATTATTATTGGTGTTTTTTCTTTTTGTGTGTTATTTTGTTATTGTTCATTATTTGTTTTTTGAGTCAGGGTCTTACTATGTAGCGCTGGCTGACCTAGATAGAACTCACTGTGTAGGGTAGGCTGGCTTCAAACACACAGAGATTTATCTGCCTCTGCCCCTGCCTCCCAAGTGCTGGAATTATAGGTGTGCTCTACCATGCCTATTAAACTCAGCTTAATTGTTTTTAATAAATACTACGGGAATGTGCAAAAACAAACTAAATTTATCACAATGTTTGTCTTTGTTAGGATTCTCCCTGGAATGGCAGTCTGAGAAAAGACCATGGCTGTAGAACGTTTACTTGGAAGGTGATACCTGGAAGCAAAAGTCAGGGAACTGAGATATCAAACAGAGGAAAGAAGAAGAAATCCATCAAGAGGGGTCCCTGTTGTTGTGATAAGTAATGTGGTCTCTGTTCTGTTAGGACCTAGATGGAACAAGAAGCTCCAGTGGACCAAGGGCTTGGGCTGCTGACTGGACATTTTTAACTCAAAGTCTTCTAGAGGGTTTGGATGTGGGCTGAGGCTGTAATCATCGAGGTGGGGCTATGACATTCTGCTACCCAGTGGCCACTAACACCCTAAAATAGCTTTGAATACAACCACACAGAAAATTGTAAACTTAGTGAACACTATGAAGATTTTTGTGTGTGTGTTTTTAAATTAATTTAAAATGATGTGTATACGTGGGTACACATGTATGGGTTTGTACATGTAGTGCCTATTAAGAGGGCATCAAATCCTCTGGAACTAGAGTTATAGGTGGTTGTGGCTGCTGAAATAGGGTGCTGGGAACTGAACTTTGTTCCTCTATATATACATACATTCATATATGTATATGTACATATTTGCAAATATGCACATATACATATATGTACATGCACACATATGCACATATATACAATATGCACATATGCATGTATATATATGAATTCATATTTCTCTCGATGTATCTGTGTATCTATCATTTATGTATGTATGCATGTATGTATGTATGAATCTATCTAGTTATCTATCTATCTAGTTTTCAAGCATGAACCTTGTAGGCAACAAGTTGTTGCAATATCAAAAGCTTAGGAGTACCAGATAAGTTTGGCTGGGACAAGAGCTTCCTTTCTCACTTATGTGGCTAGAAGTATGAGCCTCTCCACTGGGATGCTTGAGTTTTCATAACACAGCAGCTGAACCGGCTTACCCCTAAGCCATGGAGTGCTAGATACTGCTCAGCCCTTCTGAACTGTGAGCCTAAATGTCTTTTCTTCCATTCAATTGTCAAATGTTTTGTAGGCTCAATGACAAAAGGAACTGACATACTCCTATTTCTTTGGCCTAACCTGGTTCCTTTGGAGCCACATCAGTATCCTGCTGATTTCTTTGGGCCAATCTCTGTTCTTGGGAGCTAACTGTATAGATAGATTCGTATTACTTTATGGTTAAAGAACTGTTCAAAAGCCCCTCACCATGGTATTTTAATGTACATAGTGGTATTTGAATAAGTCCAACAATATGAGCAAAAGAAAATTTCTTTGTATAATTGTAGAGCTGTAAAATATCCTTCTCATCTAGTTGTACATTGGGGAATAAATTGTTGACTCTACTGTTTGTTCATTACTCTTCTCTGCACACTTTCTGTTAAAGGACTATATTTGCATTTTCTGTTCTTGATGTAGTGGTTTAAATGAAGAGTGTCCCCTGTAGGCTTATGTATTTGAACACTTGGTCCTCAGTTGGTAGTACTATTTGGGGGAGGTTATAAAACTGTTGGGAGGTACAGACTTGCTGAAGGAAGTGTGTCACTGTGGTCAATCTTTGAGAGCTTACAACCTCAATCCACTTCCTGCTGGCTTCCTCTACTTCCTGTGTGTGGTTGAGTATGACCTCTTAGCTGCTCACTCTGGCCACTTGCTACCATGCCTCCTCTTCCCTTACGGAATCTCTCTCTGGGACTGTAAGCTAAAATAAACTCTTCCTTTGGCAAGTAGCTTTTGGTCATGGCATTTGTTCACACAAACAAGAGAATGACAGATATAGTTGACCATGGCCATGTTTATTTAGATAGCAAATTAAAGCCTTAGGTAAGCCAATAAAAGCAGTGGTCTTCAGGCTTCACTGTTCATTAGACTTACCTGAAACTTTAAAAATTAATCGCCATATTCCCAGTTGTAAAGCAGGCCAATTATGTGAAGTCTATGGGTTTGGAATACTTGAACAGTATTAAAACTTTCTACGTTGGTTCCAGCACACAGCAAAGTTTAAGTGTAATGAGTCTTCAAACTTTTAAACATTGGATCTCTTATCACTCTTAAAAATTATTGAGGGCTGAGGGTTGTAGTTTATATAGATAATATCTAAATAGTTACCATATTAAAGATGAAAATAAATTATTCATTTATTAATTAATTTATTTGAAACTAGTAGTAAATCCATTGAATGTTGAAGAACATTTTTTTCAATGTGTGTGGATGTTTTCCTTGCATGTATGTACAATGTATGCGGCATCTATGGAGGCCAGAAGAAGACATCAGATTTCCTGGAACTGTTGTTACAAGCAGTTGTGAGTCGCCATGTGGGCACAGGTAACTTAACATAGGTCATCTCTAAAAGCAGCAGTTGCTCTTAACTATTGAGAGTCTGACTTGCCATGTAGTCTCTGGAAATCTGGTGTACTGAAGATAACAGTAATGAATGAAACATGTCTTAGAGTTTTTGACTCTCTAGACTTTGTGACCCCATCCCTACTGCCTTTGAGTACTGCCTGCTTCTCGCTCTAAGAAAAGATGCTGCAGAAAGCTAGGACATAGATGACTCCCACAAGGATGAGGTAATAAGTCTTCCATCCTCTTGCCTACCTCAGCATTTTACCCTTGAGTTTCTCCTCAACTTCCCTTCTGTTCTCCATGCCCTTATTCCTACCAGCCTCTAGGCCCAAGGCCTTTTATTCTAACACCAACGGGTATTCTCGTGCTGTGGTCAAGTTCAAGTACCTGAATGGGGTAATATCATGAAGACAGGGTTCTAAAGAGAGAGCTAAAGGTTTCTGAATGTTTTATACTAGTGTATGCTAACATGCCTAAATGGGAATAATGTATGGTAATTCAACACAAGAATATAGCACAGGCTTATCAAATCTAACCAAGGATTGGTACTCAGAATATATAAAGAACCCCAAAACAAACAAACAAAAACAAGTAATCCAATTAAAAAACGGGCCAATGGTTTGAATAGATGGTTCTTGAAATAAGAAAAGCATGTTGTTTGTAAATATAGAGAGGAATGCTTCATATTGGCTATCATGGAAATAGACGAGTCAAAGTTCACACATGCCCTGGGAAGGCTGGGGTAAGAAGAGCATATTGTGTTGTGTTGACAAAGATTGGATTCATCGACTTCATATCATTGTCTCAGCATCCAGCCACAAAACACTGTCGGGTGTTGTGTCTGAAACTAGTAGTAATAAGTCATGCACCACAGCTCTGAAAGCTCACGATCTGTTAACACAGCTCTCAGGCTAGGTATGAGATTAAACTGTTTTCAGAAGGAGCCATGAACAAATCCTTCAACCCCAAACTTCAAGACTGTTTCCCCAGGTACTCACACTATTGTGTACTCTCAAAGAACACAGCATGAGAACTCTAATTTCTGAATACCTTCACTAACAATTCCTCTGTTTTTCCCAAATTACAGTCATCCTACAGCTGTGACTTGGCATCATTTTGTGTTTGACTTTTTATGTCCTTAACTTTTATTTCCTTTTGTTATTTGTCTATAACAAAATAGTAGAAGTCATCTCTCATATGTTCATGACATATCTTCTTTTTGGACAAATTTCTATTCAAATCCTTTGTCTAATTAAAAAATTGATGTTTCCTAAGTTCACTACAGGCTTACACCCATAATTCCAATACTCAAGGAAGCAAGGCAGGAGAGTCATGAGTTTGAGGTCATCCAGGGCTCCAGAGTGGGCCCTGCCTCTGAACTGTAAGAAATAATTGATCATTTCTTTCATGGTTGAAATTTAAATGGTTTAATATATGTTAGATACAGGCCCTTAGTGGACATGTAATTTGCAAATATCTTTCACTAAGTACATTGTCTTCCTATTTCTGATGGTATTCTCTGAGACACAAAAGGTTTTATATCTATGTATCTATGTGGACATGTTCACATGTGTGCTTCTGTGTGAGGAAGTCAGAGATGGCATCAGGTACCTTCCTTAGTTGCAGCCCATCTTTTGTTGTGAGACAGAATCTATCAATGAATCCCAAGATCACTGATCAGCTGCACTGGATGACTGGCAAGGCTCAGGAATCCCCTTGTCTCTGTCTCCCAAGCACTGGTATTACAAGCACTCATTTTTTTTTCACATGGGTGCTGGGAATCAGATGAATGTCTTCAGGATTGTTAAGCAGTCCTTCAACCTCAAAGTCTTAATTTCATTGAAATATGGTCTTGTTTTTATCATTTGTATTTTTGTTGTTATATTTAAGGTCACTAGTGTTTATACTCTTGTTTTCTCTTTGGAGAAAGATTTGTATTTGTAGCTCTTTCATTTTAGTATACAATCCATTTTTAGTAAATTTTTGTATAGGGCCTAAGGTACAAGTTCAACCTCATCCTCTGCATGTGTGTCTGCCATTTGCTTATGAGATTTTCTTTTATCTATTGAACTGTACAGCGCTCCAGTTGAGAATCAGTGAGCCTTAATGTCAGAGTCCATTCTATTTTATTGATCATTTTGTCTACCTTTGTGTTAGAGCCATACAATCTTGATTTCTGACTTAGAGTAAGTTTAGAAATCATGATATCTGAGTTTTCTGAATCTATTATTTTTCCAGATTGTTTTGAATACTTTTGACTCCTTGAATTTTCATATGACCAAAAATCATGTGAAAGCATGATAGAAAATTCCTGTAGTCCATAATCTATTGGAAACCACTGCCATTTTAGCAGTAGGCCTTCTGGTATATGAATATGAGATACACTCACATTTACTTATCTCTTCTTCTGACTCTTCATATTTTAAGACAATATTTTACAAGTTGTGTCACATGTGGAGAGCTTTTAGGGCTGCTTGGCAGGAATCTGACATTGGGCCAGGACAAGAAAGTGGGCTTTAGGCAGGAATCTAATTTTAGGCTAGACCTGGGAAGTAAGGTCAGGCAGGAATCTAATTTTAGGTTAGAACAAAGAACTAGGCTTCAGGCAAGAGTATGACTTTAGGCTAGGACAGGGAAGTAGGCTCAGAAATTGTGCTCGTCCTGATAAACCCTTAGAAACAGTGATTACTGGAGTGATCACAGGACTTTGTTTATTGCCTGGCTTGTTCCTTGACTATTTGTGTTTATTGTATTGCTTATTCCTCACCCGAGAACTGGCCTTAATATTTGCATGTAATTAAAATGGTATAAAAGCAGATTGGAAAAAAATTAAACCTGCCTCAGCCTCAGAACTGGATGGCGTCATCCTACAATGTTGTCTAATTGTCTTTTTTCTTTTTAATCCTTGCTTCTGCCACAGAGAACCTGTTGACTGACTGAGCTGGCTTGGTCAGTCACAACTCAATGCCTCAGATTATATAGGAGCAAAAGATAGATAAATGAGTTCAACACAGCATGACCACAAAGAGTCTACTTTCTGAAGCACAGAAAAGTGAGCAATCCTCTTGAAAAGAGTATGACTAAGTTTAAAGATATATTGGAACTGAGAGATGAATAGTAGTTTCTCAATTATAGATATAGATAGTGTATGGGAGAATTCATATATAATGTATGTGTATGTGTACATATAATATAAAAGGTATACTTTCTTTTTATAAGCTTTTATTTCAAAATTTTAAGAGGCAAACTTTTTACTTGCTTTTATAGTTCCCTCATAAATAATTTGTGAAAGTAAGTATGTGATTGAGGTAAGTTTAAATAGGTAGTAAGACCTGTAATTTAAGGAACTAAAGGTAATAAAGTCTTGGAAATGGGTTTCCAGTGGATCTTAATTAGAAACTACACATTCCTTTTGAATTTTGTCCCCACTGTTGTCAAGAGGCCACTGCTCCAGTAGAGGACAAAATTTTAAATTATTTTTCTTCATAAGATTTAACCTTCTATGTCATAGACTTTAGTTTTTAGTATATTTACCATAATGTGCTTGGGATGTAGGAAATAGGAAGGGCAGAAAATAAAGATCTTTCATGAATTATAAATCATTCAAGGAACACTTCTCAACAGAGTGAGAATGAACAGCCACCGGAGGGCAGTAAACTGTCCTGAGCCATTTATTTACAGGGGTTTTGTTCAAGTGTGAACAATCTCGTGAACATAAGGTGGTTACTCAGAAAACCTAAGCAAAAACCAACATCTTTCTTTTCTGAGACATTACACTAACTAAAGATTTCTTTGGCTTAATTCAAATCATTGGGATTTTGTTGTTTGTTCTTGCTTTCGTCTTCACATTTAAAGATCTTCCAGTGGATAAGCAACATGGCATAAGCTTGATGACAGCTACAGATACTCATCTTGGTAGAGTTCATCAATCAGACAAGGACTCAGGAGACCTACCTCTGATTTTTCTCTTTTTTTCTTATTACTTGTCTTTAATCCTTTTCTATCAGGACTTGATTTCCTTAAGCACACAGTAATGTCACTTGCCTACTTGATGGCTCCTGTCCTCTAGTCAAAGAAGAAGATGGTGCATATAAATTGACCTTTTAAAAGAATTAAGTTGGAGTTGGAAAGGGATCACAGTAATTGAGAGCACTTACTATTCTTGGGTAGGAACTAGGTTTGGTCCCCATACCCACATTATGGCTACCAACTGTCTATGAACCTGATGCCCACTTCTGGCCTCCAAAGACACCAAGGACACACACACAAACACACACACACACACACACACACACATTGTACATACACATATATGCCAGCAAAACATTCATACACATAAAATAAAATAAATAAATCTTGAAATCATAATAAGGCTGGATACATGTAAGTTATTTTGAAAATTAGAAATAGTTGGTCCTGTAACTGTCTTCCTGCCTGTAGGTAGGGGATTACGATGGTTACTTTTGACTGTCAAGCTGATTGGATTAATTAATGTCTAAAAGTGAAACTAGCCTGCCTCAAAAGACATGAGATACTGCAGCTCACATCATGGCTTATGAGCATGTGGTCTCTGTATTAGTTCCTCTTCATTGTGACCAAGAATCTAACAGAAGCAACTCAAGGAAGAGATTTCTTTTGGGGTTTACTTAAACACACATCTGGGAGAGTCTGTGATGTACTTTCAGGGACAATTAGACTACGTGGACTCCGATCCTTGATGAAATCAGAACAAAGGAGGCAGGGCCTACTTTGAGGAAGTAGCTAATTGTGGGTGTGTCCTTGGGGACTACATCTAGGCTGGACTTCTTTTTTGTTTTTCTTGTTTCCCAGCCGCTATGAGATGGAGTGCTCAGCTCTCTCATGACACAACTGAAACTGTAAGCTAAAACAAACCTCTCCCTTGAGTTGCTTCTGTTAGGTTCTTGGCCACAAAGAAAAGGAACTAATTACAGAGACCACATGCTCAGAAGCCACAGTGTGATCTGCAGCATCTCATGTTTCCTGAGGCAGGCCAATTTCACTTACATCTTCTATCTTAAAATCACTTATTGGGCTAGAATGTGAAAGCATTTGCTGTAGAAATCTGTTGGAATTGGATTGTAAGAAATTATGGTGGAAGGAAAAATCTGATTCCCAAAAGTTGTTCTTTCATTTCTGCATACCTGTACACACACACACACACAGAGAGAGAGAGAGAGAGAGAGAGAGAGAGAGAGAGAGAGAGAGAGACTTACATACACATACACACACACTTAAATAAAAATCTAAACAATAAAAACCACTTATCAACTGAACATGATTGTCCAAGGCCAGGTTCTCTCTCCTCTTTGTTGGATACTGCAGTTATCCCCATTGGTTCCTGGGAGCCTCTTACTTTCCTGGCATCTGGGACATTCTAGTGGCTACCCCCTGTCCCCCATCCCCCACTGCTGCACACCTCTGTTCAATTTCCTGACCCTCTGTACTTCTCCCTACCCTACCCCTGTCTCCTCCCACATCTGATCCTGTCCCTCTTTTCCCCTCCTCCTCCCTTTCCCTCAAAGTCCCTCCCTCCCTCTACCTCCCATGATTATTTTGTTCCCCCTTCTAAGTCAGACTGAAACATCCACACTTTGGTCATCCTTCTTCTTGAGCTTCATATGATCTGTGAGTTGTATGTTGGGTATTCTGAGCTTTTCTCTTAATATCCACTTATCAGTGAGTGCATTCCATGTATGTTCTTTTGTGATTAGGTTACCTCACTCAGTGTGATATTATCTAGTTCCATCCATTTACCTGTGAATTTCACGAAGTCATGTTTTTAATAGCTAAGTAGTACTCCATTGTGTAAATGTACCACATTTTTTTGTATCCATTCCTCTGTTGAAGGACATCTGGGTTCTTTCCAGGTCCTGACTATTATAAATAAGGCTGCTATGAACATTGTGGAACATTTGTCCTTGTTATATGTTGAAGCATCTTTTGGGTAAATGCCCAGGAGTGGTATAGCTGGTTCCTCAGGTAATACTATGTCCAATTTTCTGAGGAACTGCCAGATTGATTTCCAGAGTGGTTGTGTCAGCTTGTAATCTCACCAGCAATGCAGGAAAGTTCCTCTTTCTCCACATCCTTGCCAGCATCTGCTGTCACCTGAGTTTTTGATCTTAGCCATTCTGATTGGGGTAAGGTATAATCTCAAGAGTCGTTTTGATTTGCATTTCCCTGATGACTAAGGATGGACACGCCCCCACTTGAGGGATGGGGCCACCCACCCATCTCAAAAATATTAACTTAGAATTGCTCCTGTCTAAAGGAAATACAGGGACAAAGCATGGAGCCGAGACTAAAAGAAAGGCATCCAGAGACTGCTCTACCTAGGGATCCATCCCACCTGCAGACACCAAACCCAGACACTATTGCTGATGTCAAGAAGCACTTGCTAACAGGAGCCTGGTACAGCTTTTCCCTGAGAGGCTCTGCCAGAGCCTGACCAATATAGTTACTGATGCTCACAGCCAACCATCAGATTGAGCACGGGGACCTTAATGGAGGAGTTAAGGGAAGGACTGAAGTAGCTGAAGGGGTTTACAACCCCATAGGAAGAACAACAATATCAATCAACCAGCCCCCTCCCCCCTTTACAGCTCCCAGGGACTAAACCACCAACCAAAGAGTGCACATGGAGGGACCCATGGCTCCAGTTGCATATGTAGCTGAGGATGGCCTTATGGAGCATCAATGGGAGGGGAGGCTCTTGGTTCTGTGGAGGCTCATTGCCCCAGGATAGGGGAATAGTAGGGTGGTGAAGCGGGAGTGGGTGGGTAAGTGGGTGGGAAGGATCCTCATAGAAACACAGGGGAGGATGGGATAGGGGCTTACAGAGGAGAAACTGGGAAAGGGGATAACATTTGAAATGTAACTAAATAAAATAACCAAGTTAAAAAATTATAGATAAAATAAAAGCACAAAAAAGGAAGTTTCAGAAACAGCAACAACAACAACAACCAAAAAAAAAATGCAAAAAAATAAAAAAAAAGAAAAGAAAAGACGAAAAAGAAAAAGAAACTGGGCCAGGAGGATCACAAATATGAGGCCAGTTTGAGTCTCATAGTGAGACTGTATTTTAGAGAGCAAAGCTAAGTAAATAAATGCTATTTATCATTGAGGCCTAGACTTTAAACTAATGAAAAACATTTCTTTCATTGGAATAGAAAATTTTAGTGAACGTATGAGTAACTTTTCTACGAAAACTAGCTAGCAAACCATAGTAGTAGTCTTTCTAAGCACACTAACTCATTATATTCAGCAGATCTACAGTGAGCATCTGCCTGGTGCCTCCGGGGAACATAAGAGGCAAAAAAAAAAAAAATCTCCCTGCTAGAATCTCCCTGCTAGAATCTCCCTGCGTGTGTACTGCCATGGCTACTGTGAATTTTGATTTCTCAATATGATATAGCAATGTTTTAGGGAATAGTCCCGAATTTTGTCCACCTAAGTTTTGGTTAGAGTGTATCCTCCACAGCTTCCCAGAATCTTTTCTTTCTTACCTGAAAATTCTTCTGTCTCCATCTGGTTAAGACTTGAGAACAAAGGGCCTTGAAAAGTGTTACAGGAGATTCACATGCTGCTTTTGTTTCACAAGTTATTTTCTTATATGCAATTTCATTTAAAATACTCAGCAATCTTCTTTGTGGATATTATTTTTATTTTTAAACTGGAGAAACTACAATTCAGAGATAGGAAGTTGTTTATTCAAAGCTACAAACCTTATTGGGAATGGGGATGGAAGGATGGGAGAGAGGACCCGGTCATAGTGGATTAGTCAAAGTAAGGATGTATTATGAAGTGTTAATGGAAATCCCCTATTTGAAAGCTAATTAAAAATATAAAGTTTCAATGAAGAGCCTCTGCCTGGGGAGAGACAATGCTGTTCCTGGAAGTCGTGGTTACTAAACAAAAGTCTCAGTGCCAGGCTAGCAATACCTTCTTGACAAGGTTACTCCTCAGGGAGGTTCCCTAGGCCCCAGAACAACACAAGTTCTTGACATTGTTCTTTCTTGTTTGTTTGTATAAGGGTCTCACTATGCAGTTCCTTCTGGCCTGGAGCTCACTATGTAGACCATGGTGACCTCAAATTCCCAGAAATCCTCTTATCTCTGTCTCCTGAGAGCTGGGATTAAAGGCATGTATCCCATGGCTTTTCCATTGTCTTGAAAGGCTACTGTGATGGCTATTATTGGCTGTCACCTTGACTACATCAGTAATTAACTAAGACATTTAAAAATGCAGCTCAGACCTGTGAGGGATTTTTTTTTTCTTATGTAGATCCACTTCTAATCCAGACATTTAAGGTAGGAAGTCACATGCTTTTAATCCAGATCTTGAGTCAGGAAGCCTCACCTTTAATCTGGGCCATACCTTCACTAGAAGCCTATATAAGGACAAAGAAGATATATAACTCATTCCATAAATTCTGTTATGCTAGAGACTCCTGACTAATACAGCCACCCTACTCAAAGGTAAAACCCTATTGCTAAAGACACAAAACACTTTGGTTTCAGGATATAAAAATCAAACTGAAGCCAGGCCGTGGTGGCACAAGCCTTTAATCCCAGCACTTGGGAGGCAGAGGCAGGTGGATTTCTGAGTTCGAGGCCAGCCTGGTCTACAAAGTGAGTGCCAGGATAGCCAGGGCTATACAGAGAAACCCTGTCTCGAAAAACCAAAAAAAAAAAAAAATCAAACTGAAAGCAATCAGGAAACTTCTTCCCTCCCGGAGAGCTGTCATAGTGCTGGAAAGTGCTATGCAGGTTTCATAGGGGAGAAAAACCATCAATAGTATTACCCAGCATTGGACCCTGGGTACTACAATACCAACCTACCAAGCAAAATATGCCCACAGGTGCATGGTAGCACGAAGGTATGGGGACAACCAACCACTTCCTGCTTAGATCTGAGGCCCGTTCCACAGAAGGAGAATTCCTGCCTAGTACTGTAAATTTACTGGTCAAAAACTCACAATCCAAATCTATGCAGTTCCTTCTGGCCTGGAGCTCACTATGGAGTTCAGTGGCCCCCTCACCTATAAGGGGGTGGCTACAATCATAATTTTATTAAATAGAAATGCTGTCAAACTGCACTCTAAACATTATTGTTTTAACAATAGTGCCATCCTTACCCTTGGTCAGCGGTTAGTACAGAGCTTCATGGCTGGTTAAAGAGCTGAGAGTAGATGACTGTTGAGTGCTTAGCCTCTCTCTGGTAGCTCACAAATATCTGTAAGGCTAGCCGAAAGGGATTCAGACATTCCCTCTTCCAACTTCCATGGACACACGCACATGTACACACACACACACACACACATGCACATCTGCACACTCATACATAACTATGGTAAAATAAATATTAAGAATAGTAAATGTAACTTTAAAAGAGACACAATGGGAGTTTCTTTTAGATATTCTAAATGCAAGCTATGTTTAGGTATAAGAACTTTTGTCACTGATCCTGGCTTACTGTCTATTTAAAGTAAGAGGTGTTAACACAGAAAAAGGTAGCAGATAAAGATTTGAAAGCAAAGAAAAGCACTGAGCGTCTATCAATCACAATACCAGTGTCACACAGTAAATTAATGCAGAAGGCTTAGAATACCAGCTTTAGGACTAAGGAGAGGGCAAGCGCAGAGCTGCCTTAGAATGTGAGACACTGGACACGAGCCCATCATGTTGAAATCCAGTGGCAGTGGGGAGATGTCCATCCACGAACATTTTGTCCTGAATGAGTCTTGAAGTACCTTATGTGAGGGATCAGGATGCTTGAGCTTGCCACCCTGATCTCTGTCCACACCACACAGACAGCAGATCTTTAGTGACCCTAAGGCTAGAGGCTCCACCTCTTCTCCAAATGTCAGATATGGAGACAAAGGCTAAAGAAACCCTACAAGTCACTTCAGAATATTTGAAAAAGATATGGAGATCCCACATGCTGCAGCCAAAAGGAATGCCTGGGATCCATAGGGAAATACGTGTCTTGGGACCCAAATCAGAAACTTTAAGTTGTTAGTCCAGGGCAGGGTTCTTCCTTCCTACCCTGTCCTGGTACCTACTCAATGTCCTATCATGCAGAACACAGAGAATGTTAATCAGATAACCTTGGAAGGTAGGAGCTGATGTGTTGGGATCCTACATGAACTGCCATAAATGTGCTACCTCTTTGACTCTGGTAACCTGTTCTAAAAAACACATTTGTGAGATCTAATTCCCAGCATTCTGTAAGTCACCTAATAAAATTACTTGTTATTGTCTTTAAAATTTTGGTAGCGCATTTGAGGTCAAGAACTGATTAATCCCGCCTTATTTTCAACCTTAATGCCTGGCTTTCTTACCCTCAGCTCCTTTTTGAAACCTTTGGACTTGCTTAGTCATTGGGTTAATGTAAAATTAATTGCAACCACTCCTTTGGTTGTTTTAGTAATATGCAGCTTGTAGTTTCTAGACACTTTCAGGTTATAATTATGCAAAACACATTGAGAAACAGTAGGACATTTTTATTCTCCCCAGGGATTTATTCTTTAAGCTGTTTAGAACAGAATTTTGGCCTGTGTGTCAAGATTCCTGTCAGCCTTCGGGCAGCTGATGTGGCCTGGCTCAGCCAGGGCTCCATGCCATTAAAATCTTACTGCTTCCAAATGTGCCCTGAAGTTAAAGGCGCCATGGAGCTTTGCAAAAGCAGTTTTGCTTTAAATATATCTGCCAATACATGTGCTTGGGGTCATTTTAAATTACTAATATAAACCGTTTTGCTACTTCTTCCAATTTGGCCGTTTTCTTGCTCATCACAGACTTTAATATCTGCTTAGTTTTTCAACCATGAAACATTTATACATCTCCATGTTTAGGTTCTTTTGTGCAGCTGTGACCAAATGCTTGCGAGAACACCTTAAAGGAAGAACTATCCATACTGACTCAGGATTTCAAAATTTGATCCAAGGTCACTTGGTCTCATGTGCTTGAGTCACATCACACTGGTAGAAGCAATGGAGGCCGTAATTGCTAAGTCATGGTGAACAGGAAGAGAAGAGAGAAAAACAGGAAGGAGCCAGGGATAAGATAATTTCCAGGGTCTTCCACCAGCGACCTACTTTCTTCTACAATAAAATTTTACCTCCCCAAATAACATCATCACTATGGAGCATTTTCTACTCAAGCCTGAACGCTCCTACGTTGCAGACATGGTGCCCACCTCCGTGACACCTTCCTTCCTTGACTACGCTAACTCATTATGAGCTGTCCCTCTTAGTCTTTGGAACTGGAGGTGAATTTCATTCTATGGTTTATTCGCATTTGGTTACTTTACTTCCCTATTCATCTATGTACATCTAGTTTTCCCAACAAAGTTACCGATCTCTAAAAGCTGAATGAGATATCCTGGCTGTGCAGGAGGCTGATGTGGGACCAGGATGCAGAAGTCTGAGGGTGGCCTGAGCAGTATACTGGGACCCCATCTCTAAAGTCTTGAAGGAAAACATCACTTCTTAGACATCTTTGTTCACATTCCACCTACTGAGATACATTTAACATCTATATAAAATCTACTGACTAATTGGTCGTGACTAATAAATATCATGCACTGAGCACAGTGGCTAGGAACAGAGTGTGTAGGATCAGACTGGTCATAATCTCTCCAGGGAGGCCTGATAATGGGGAGATCCTGAGCTATAGACTTAACTGTTTCTCTACTTTTAGTACTCAGATCAGAAAGGATGTCCCTTATGGAACTATTTGAGAACTGAGAAAATACTGAAGAAAAAAAAAAACTAAACTAGAATTCATGAGAATGTTAGACAAAAATTCTTGTGTGTGTATTGATTTAACTCATTCACCCCTACAAGGAAAAATGTTATTGTATGTGTTTTATAATACAGTTAAAATGAGATTAAGAGGGAGGCTGGCAAGATGGCTCAGCAGGTAAGAGCACTGACTGCTCTTCTGAAGGTCCTGAGTTCAAATACCAGCAACCACATGGTGGCTTACAACCACCTGTAATGAGATCTGACACCCTCTTCTGATGCGTCTGAAGACCGCTACAGTGAATTACGCCAGAGCGAGCGAGCAGGACCCGAGCAAACAGGGCCGGCAGAGGTCCTGAGTTCAATTCCCAGCAGCCACACACATGATGATAGCTCACTGCCATCTATACAGCTACAGTGTACTCATACCCATAAAATAAATAAAATAAATCTTTTTTAAAAAATGAGATTAAGAAAAGTATCTACTCTAAGGTCACAGAACAGG
The DNA here is from genome assembly GCF_008632895.1 of Mastomys coucha. NCBI lineage: Eukaryota > Metazoa > Chordata > Mammalia > Rodentia > Muridae > Mastomys > Mastomys coucha. The sequence goes on along the minus strand of NW_022196904.1, from coordinate 152,614,947 downwards.
ATTTACCCTCAGGCAATTTGACTTCAGAGTCTAGCTGCTTAATGTACAGGACATCTAAGTGCTAAAGAAAATAGTTTCAGAAACTAGTGATATTGTCCCCTTCAGGTTGCCCAGTGAACACATCAGTAGGTAGATAGTAAGGGAATTAGTCCTCTGGGGTGGAATTGGTATTTGGACTTGTTGGGACATGTGAGTGAACTTGAACAGAGCATTGCCATTACTCAGTAATAGTTTCAGCTGTACCTAGACTGAGGAAGGGCAAGGTGCAAGGAACAAGGGTGACCTGAGGGTTTTTATTGTCCCTGTCAGTCGACCAGTTTAGAGTCATCATGGAGTCCTGCTTCTGAGTGTGTCTGCATGGGCATTTGTGGAAAGGTTTAAACTGGGAAGGCTAGTCCTGAAGGTGGGAGGGGCCTGACCTGAAGGAAGGAAATGGGCTGTGACTGCAATGTGGCCAGCTGCCTTTGACCGACCGCTGCTCCCATGCCTTCCTCACTGGGATCGGCCACACCCTTGAACTCTAAGGCCAAATAAGTGCTTCATTCCTTATGTTGCTGTTATCAAGTGTTTAAACACATCTACCAGAACAATAAGTAATACAAGTTGAGGGATAATATGACAACATATGATAATATGTTTGAATTCTGCAAACAGCTGACTAAGCAGCTGTGCCCATGAAGGCCTCTGGGACATTGAAGCCCGTATAGCCTGACTGGAGGTGTGGTGAGTAGATATAACAGAATGATCCTGACTGGGCTTCACTCCAAGCTACAAAGAGTGCCACCCTGTCTATGTGTCCCCAGTACCTGACATGGCATCCTGGATGCTAACCTCTGCATACTTAGTAGTGGCCCTGGTGTCAGTGTTTCTAAGGAAGAACCTCAAAATGGCTTCCTAGCAGGGCAAAAGTGGGAAAACTAGAAAGCCCCAAGGACTTTGGAAGATGTACACATTGAGCTTCAGTTCTACTTGGAACAGATGTGTATGAGGAAGTGGGACCTGGTTTACCGTCAAGGATTCATGCCTCTCCCCACTCCCGCAAGCCACTTGTTAATGTTCCAACTCCTAGTATCTCAGGATTGAGAGGTAGTCTTGGCAAATCTTAGGTTACAGTGAGACTGTTCAGGTTGGGCCTGATCCAGTAGTGATGTTTATCTCCAAGTTTGGGTACCTGATGTGAGGCAATGGATGATGACAGTGGGGCTGTGTGGCAGAGGCTGTCATCTCATAGCAACCAGGAAGAAAGCTCAAGGAAGAGTTTGGGGATGAGGTGTGTTCTTTAAGATCACTCTAGTGACCTGCCTCCTCTAACTAGCCTCCTAAAGGTTCCATAGTCCCCCCAAAACAGCATAGCTAGGTGATTCCTTAAAAAATACTTTAAAGTACTCCTAAAGAACCTCTGCCTCATGCCATAAAATGATATGAAAGTGATGTTTAGTGGAGCCTAAGGAAACAAAGAGTTCCCAGGCTGCCCACCTCCTGGGCATGTGCATACAGAGTAAACGGCGAAGGTGTGAGGCAGCAAGAGGAGGCAGGGTTCTCCACCCCTGGAAGCTCAAAGACCTGCTCCTCACAGTTGTGTACCACAGGGTCTTATCAGGTTGATAGCAATTTTCTTTCAAGCTGTACTTTTCATACTCAGTGGATAAATGAACATACAAATGAATTCAATCTTGTCAGGAGAATAAAAATAGTCACTGCCTTTCTCAGTGACCTAGACTCATCAACGTATTTCAATGCTTTCCTTGTTTACTTCGTATTCCTCTAAAAGCAAGGCTTTGTTACCCTTTACATATAAAAATATATTATTGAGTGATTTCAGTTTTGGTAAAGTACTACAAGATAAAGGGAAATGCTCTTCCACTCTCCTGTGGCTTAGTATAACTACAAATGTTATACAATTTGGGGGCTGGAGAGATCGCTCAGTGTTTAAGAACATTTAGAGGACTATACGGGTTCTATTCTCAGCACCCATATGTTGGCTCACAGCTATCTATGAGTTCAATTCCAGGGAATCTGGCACCCACTTCTGGCTTCCACAGGCACTGCATACAAGTGGTATATAGACATACAAGCAGGCAAAAGACTCATATGCATAGAATAATTGTTAAAAATTAAAACTTGGGGGCTGGAGAGATGGCTCAGTGGTTAAGAGCACCAACTGCTCTTCCGAAGGTCTCAAGTTCAAATCCCAGCAACCACATGGTGGCTTACAACCATCTGTAATGAGATCTGATGCCCTCTTCTGGGATGTCTGAAGACAGCTATAGTGTACTTACATATAATAAATAAGTAAATCTTTAAAAAGAAAAAAAATTAAAACTTGTGGGCTGGAGAGATGGCTCAGTGGTTAAGAGCACTGACTGCTCTTCCAAAGGTCCTGAGTTCAAATCTCAGCAACCACATGATGGCTCATAACCATCTGTACAGCTGCAGAGTACTCATATATATATAGATAAATAAATAAAACTAAAAAAAATTAAAACATAGCTGGGCATTAGTGGTGCATACTAGCACTTTAATCCTAGCACTTGGGAGGCAGAGGCAGGTGGATTTTTGAGTTCAAAGCCAGCCCGGTCTACACCGTGAGTTCCAGGACAGCCAGGGCTATATAAAGAAACTCTGTCTTGAAACCCCCCCCCCCCAATTAAAACTTAATATTATAAAAGCTTATAATGTAATATATAATTAGCATAATAGCTAAAATCACTTTTTGTTAGATACTATTAATTAGTTTAAAGAATGTAAGTTGTACAAAATTACTTTGTGTTCATGTTCACCCCTCATGGCTCTTTGGAGACAAAGAGGTTGTCAGTAAATGAGTAGTTTTATTGTATTACTTTACAACTGTATTACTTTATCATATATTATATTATCTATATTTCATTATATATTACATTATATATATTTTTGAAATTATAATTACATTATTCCCTCTTCTCCCTCCAGCTCCTCCCAGGTAACACTGGCCCCTACTGTCATTCAAATTTATGACCTTTTTTAATTTAATATATGTGTTATATGTATATATTCTTTAAATTTTTTATGTATAAATATATGTACATTCCTAAACATATAAATACAACCTACTTAGTTGGCATAATATTTCTTCCATGTATATGATTTCAGGACTGCCAGTTGGTGTGCTCTTATCTAAGACTATATCTCCAACTCTTAACATTTCTTAGTTGTTTGTATCTCTTTGGCTAAAAATCTTAGAAAAACCTAATCCTCATGAGCATTCCTCCTTCTTCACCAGCATGTCTATTGGTGATGTCCTTATTTAGGTCATGTTTAGGCAGCCATGTTGGTGGAACTTCACGGTTGTGCTCCTCTGTCATTTCTAGGAGACACAAGCTCACAGAAAACTCCCTGATCCTCTGGCTCTCATCATCTTCCTACCCGCTTCCCCCTGCAGTGTTCCCTGTATCTTTGTCGCAGGGGTTGGGCTATAAATGTACCCAATGGGACTGTACTTCCAACAGTTCATTTTCTGCACGGTCTCTGTTGCCAAGAGAAGTTTCCTTAAGGAGAGGTTAGGACCCTCTTGTCTGTGGGTGGAAGGCTAGATGTTTAGAATGTACTTAGGGGCTGTGCTGGTTTAGTAAAGTAGCAGTTGTAAGTTCTCTTCTGTGATTCATGATTTTGCTGGCCCCAGTAGCTGGTTCCCAGTATCATACATGACTTCTCTTTTGTTGGGTAGGCCTGAAGTCTCATCAGAGAGCTGCTGGTTACTCCTAAGGTATTTGTTACTATTGCATCTTTACAGTTATCATAACATGCTGGTTGTCTTGCAAAATATTAAAAAGAACCGCATGTTCCTAGGCTATGCCCTGCTACTCTCTGACCCCAGGGGCTGGCCAGCCATGCACTGGCAGGCAATGGCCAACCTGTTTTTATCTGGTGGAGACTCTCTGACTCAGAGCTCCAAAATCTCTCCACCCAGCTCGCTAGGTTCCTACTGGAGGGTCACTACTGCACCAGCCCTGTGCTTCGGTACCCCCACGGCCTTTGTGGTGCACATCAGGCAAACCCAAGCTTTACTGCCGTACCTTTCTCTCTTGAACACAGACGAGCTGCCCCGTGAAGGAAAAGGCAACACAAGCTTAGTTCAGAAACAACGGGAATTCACTCGCTGGGCGCAACAACTAAAATACTAACTTGTATGCCTTGTTAAATCTAAATCCTCTGGTGGCGAATCCTGACGGATCTGCCATGGAATAAGGAAGACACTCCTTGGAAACCAGGAAACCCTTGTAGCTACATCTTGTCCTTTCGCTATCCCAGTCCAAAAGGATCTGTCTCCTGCTTACTCTCTTGCCCTCTCTAACCCGGAAGTCCCGCCTACTCACCCAGTGATTGGCTCCTTTATTTGGGTATTGATTCACAAGAAGTCACCGGAATAGGACTCACTCCTTGTCCGCAGCCCCTCCCAGGAGAGCGGAATTAGCATTAACTTACGAACAGCACCAGGTCTGTGGTTCTGAGGCACCATTACTGGGTGAAATTACTGGTAACTTCCCTCCTTTCAAAGATTGCATGGCACCTTCTGGTATCACGGCAGGTAGTCCTGAAGCAGGAGGATTTCAGGTCAGATCCCTCTCAGATACCCTGGGTCCTAAAACTGAAGTGTATGGCATCTTTAGCAAAAGGGATTTAACTTCCAAGACAATCAAGAACAGTAGCTGTAACTATCATGTTTTTGGAGTCTCTTGGAAAATGCTGATATGAGAAGATGTTTTATCTGATGTTAAAGTTTTTGTTAGGTAGTCTGTGGCTCTTTTGTAGAGCACTGTCAGCCTAGATGGCATTTTTCATTTATATTATTTTATTTTTTAAGATTTATGCTTTGGTTTTTAATTGTGTGTATGAGAGGGGAGTGAACATGAGTGTGTTGCCCACAGAAGCCAGAAGATTTCCTCTGGAGCTACAGGCATTTGTGAGGCACCTCCATGCTGGGATCTGAACTCAGGTCCTATGTCCTCTTAGCTACTGACCCATCTCTCAAGCCCCTGCTACTTTATGATATTTTATTAAGTTGCTCAGCCATGTAAGAGATTGAATCCAGTGCTTTGCCTATGCAAAGCAACCACTGAACTCTATCCTCCGCCTGGTTTGTTTTCCTCAGTGCTGGGACTGAGCCCTTTTCATAAATACTTTTTTCATTTTCTTTGCAACAAACTCATCAAGTCGTTCATCTGTAGACATCTAAGAGGGCTTTCAATTACAATGTATGTTTCTATTCAATTTGCAGATGGAAGGTGCCTGTATCCTATTCTCTGCTATTATAAACACAGCTTTGAATATGAACAATCCCATGCTGATTAGAGGTTTTCAGCATTAACCATGAGCCTCAGCTGTAAACTTTAGCAAATAACAGAATACATAATTCTCTGGCACGTCCAGTCCTTTCATGTCACAGAGTTGAAGTTATTTCTCCTTACGTGACAAACAAGCCAAATGCAGGCTATAATCAAGGGGGCAGGCTATGATTAAATCTACATAGTGCTTTCTTCAAGCTCCCTACCAGCTCTATAGAGGTAAGGGGACAGAAACATGGCCAGGCATCTTTTTCTTTCTTTTTTT
>NW_022196904.1:152601448-152609160 GCF_008632895.1 Mastomys coucha | reverse complement strand
AGACCAGGCTGGCCTCGAACTCAGAAATCCGCCTGCCTCTGCCTCCCAAGTGCTGGGATTAAAGACGTACGCCACCACGCCTGGCCTCAGGCATCTTTTTCTAAAGAGGAGAAAATTTCTAATTGAGAGTAACTGATGTTGCTAATTCTTAGGTGATTAGGAATCAGATTGTTGGGCATAGCCATATTCTTCCCTGAACTATTGTCACTTGCTCTGCAACACAAAGATCAAGGCTCTGAGAATCTGGTCTTTATTATGTGATGGGGACCACTCTCTTCATTGGTCTATTTAGCAATAATACACAGAGGCCCTTCCGGTCAACCTGACAGGAAGCATGTTTGCAAAACCTGTGGATTCCACAGTTATTTCAGTGAGAAACTGAAGAAACTCTACCAAAAGATTGAAAGGAAGATTTTGTTTTTGCTTTTTTCTTCCCATAACAGGGAAGAAAAGAAAAAAAAAAATCAGCACAACTGAAATCTCCGTTTGAAATTCCGAGGTTCTTGAAAGTTAATGTTACTATTTTCTTTGTGTATCTCCACAAGCTTGACAACACTGTTCTCTTGGTTTACAGGAGTTCTAATGGCCAGTGGCAGGGATTGAGCAGGGGCCAGTAGCCTTAGAAGCCAAGCCCTTCAGCTATGGGGCATGCCATTAGATCAGTGAGGAACCACGCAAAACACTCAGGCCATTCTGGGGAAATCTGACTGTTCTGTGTGGCTACAGATCCAAAATACTAAGCCATGACTCTCATTATCAGTCTTAACAAGGTAAGAATGATTATTGTCTGGCTGACACGATGCTCCCTTTGTGGAAACTTTTATAGATTAGTTAATAAATGGACAACACCTAGAGAACATTCCTGTTCAAAAGGAGATTTACTGTACTGGCTGGTTTTGTGTGTCAACTTGACACAGGCTGGAGTTATCACAGAGAAGGGAGTTTTAGTTGGGGAAGTGCCTCCATGAGATCCAGCTATGGAGCATTTTCTCAATTAAGTGATCAAGGGGGTAGGGCCCCTTGTGGGTGGTGCCATCCCTGGGCTGGAAGTCTTGGAGACTTGGAGAGCAGGCTGAGCAAGCCAGGAAAAGCAAGCCAGTAAGGAACATCCCTCCATGACCTCTGCATCAGTTCCTGCTTCCTGACCTGCTCGAGTTCCAGTCCTGATTTCCTTTGGTGATGAACAGCCATGTGGAAGTAAGCCAAATAAACCCTTTCCTCCCCAACCTGCTTCTTGGTCATGATGTTTGTGCAGGAATAGAAACCCTGACTAAGACACTTACCCTAAACTCATTCCACCTCCAAGAAAAATGGGAAGTCTGTATGATCAGGCTATCTTCAGATGAACTGATTCCAAAACCTGAAATTGTATCAGGTGCTATGAATGAGCCTCCCTCCACCACTCAGAACCTCCTTTCAGAGTGAGACTTCTTACTCCGTCTCTTTCTGAGAAGGCTATCTGGCAGTCTTCAGAGCTAGCCTACTCAAATCCTAACTCCTGCCTCGGCAGTCAGCATCCAGTGATAGGTCCACAGGCCCACATCTCTTCCTAGCTTCTTGTAGAGCCCTGTTGTGCCTGGTTTTCATATGGCTTTTCTGGTTGGTTTACTTTCTTCCCTCGACTCATACATGTTCTCATCTTGAGAACACTCCCAAAGGCATGATTTAAATACTGATTTCCATCTCAGAGTCTTTTTTCCAGTAAACCTGAACTGTGCTATCCGGTTTCTCCTTTTCTGTGGGCTCTACTGTTGCTTTCTTGCAGTTGGAATTAGCCAAAGTAGAGTGCTCTGATGATGTAGTGCCGAGTGTGTGTGCACGTGTGTGTGCATGTGTGTGTGGTGTGTGTATGTATGCACTTATGCATGTTTGTGCCTCTGTGTATATGCTTGTGTGTGTGTTTATTTGTAACTGTATGCATGTGTGTGTATTTCCTTCATGAAATTTCTAGAGACCACCTATTTAATAGTCCATGTCTCACAGACAGACAAATGCAATAGGACCTCACAAGTAGTAACTGAATGTGGAAATTTCCAAGTTAGGGTAGAACAACTGCATGCAGAGAGTGCATACAGTTTTCACATTTGGTGATCGGTGTCTTATCTGGGACTAATAGGCAACCTCAAATGGTACCCGATTAAAGGTAGCAGAGGCCTAGCATTACACAGAAGCGCTATGTTCAACACTATTGGATGCAAGCATTTGGTTGCTGCATTCAACCCTGTCAAGTGCATGTGTGTGGTGTTCCTTTAGATACTGGGGAGCTGACTTTACAAATCAGAAAGGTGGAAGGTTTTGTTGCTTTTGAAATTCCTTATCTCAAGACATTTTTGAAAAAATGCCTTAGCATTGTTTTTCTTTATTATTCTTTAGAGAGATACTTATTTATGTCTTTCGAGAAAGGGACTTACTAGGTCTGGTTTTATGGAGTCCAGGCTGGCCTTGAGGACAAGATCCTCCTGTGTCATTCTCCCCTCTTGCTGCGATGATAGTATGTCACCACACCAGACTTGCAGGGTGTTATGGAGCTTTGGGTATTTGGTTTGTTGGTTTGTTTTGAAAATTGAACACAGGGCCTTATAGGAGCTACACAAGTGCTCTATGTTGCTATGCCCCTTTTAAATGTTTATATATATATATATATATATATATATATATATATATATATATATATTTTAGAGACAGGGTTTCTCTGTGTAGCCCTGGCTGTCCTGGAACTCACTCTGTAGACCAGGCTTGCCTCGAACTCAGAAATCCAACTGCCTCTGCCTCCCAAGTGCTGGGATTAAAGGCATGTGCCATCACCGCCCGGCAAAAGTTTATATTTTTAAATAGAATATCTTTATATTCTAGTTATGTGTCTGTAAACAATATATCTTGATCACATGTACCCTTATCACCTCCCAAAATGTAGCCAGACAGAGTCTCTCTACATTTCCCAGGCTGACTTGGAACTTACCAAGTCGCCCAGGCAGACTTCAAACAACCATTCTCCTGCCTCAGCTTCCTAAGCAACTGGGATTTGGGGTATGTGTTACCATGCCTAACCTCTTTAAGTTCTTGTTATAACTGGCTGAGTAAGTCTACTAGAAAGTAATGTAATTGTAAATAGATTTAGAGAGAATGTAAGCGTACTGCCCCGGTTCTAGAGATACTCAGATCCCCACCTCTTACAGAATTACTGGCATTGCTCAACAATCTGTGTGTTCCCAGAGCTTGCATTATCATAGCCAATTCTGGACCCAACCTCCTGAAACAATTAAAGTTTTAAAATTTTTCCAGGAATCCCAGGCTCATGTAATTCTGAGTGCAAATTTCACTGTTAACATGCATGTTTCTGGACTTTAGTTTCATGTTTTCTATAAAACTGTAACCATGAGACAGGAAAAAGAGAAACTAGGAGTTTGGCCAAACTGTAGACAAACCTGTTCTGCTCTGCCAGTGGGTTTCCTTACATCTTTGTAGGGAGACTAAGGTGAGTTTGTAGGACTCGGCACCCTGTCACACTCCTGTTTCCTAAACATGTTGAACTTGAGGTGAGGGGTGTCACCTCTTCTTATTCTGTTTATTCTACACCTTGCCAGTGCACCATAGAGCTTAGTACTCCTTCCTCCTTCCTCCTCAATCCCTCTCTATTCCTCCATCCACACCCACATATACTTTTCTCCTCCCTCCCTCCCTTGGTCTCTGTGTCTCTTGGTCTCTTCCTCTCACCATTTTTCTCTCCCTGCCCCAATACATAGCTTCCTGTAGTGTTTTGTAGAGGTGAAAGTTTTTGTTTTGTTTCTTTTTTACATCCAAAGCAAAACATATCAATATACTATTTTTCATTCTTGCCTTTGAAGAGAAAACTTTTCAATCCTGTTCTTCAATAACTCAATTACAGCTCTTGCTGCTGCACCTTCCCCCTTCCTCCTCATTGTCTTCCTCCTCCTCCTGTTTCTCCTCCTCCCCCCCCCCGCCCCCTCTTTTGAGACAAGGTCTCACTATGCAGTCCCTGCTGACCTGTAACTGTCCAAACTGCCTTAGATCTCAGAGATCCACCTCCCCTTTCAGTATGCTGGGATTAAAGGTGTCTGCCACTACACTCAGCTTGCCTACTCTTTTAGGAGTAGGAGGAGAAAAGGAGGAAGACGAGGAGGAGGAAGATGAAGTGGGGAAAAGGGGGAGGAAGATGATGAAGAAGAAAGGAGGGGGAGAAGAGAAGGAGGGGAAGAGGAGGAAGAAGAGAGGAGAAAGAAGGAGGAGGGGGAAGAGAAGTGGGAGGAGGAAGAGATGGAGGAAGGAAGGAGGAGGAGGAAGATGAGAGGAAGGAAGCGCCTCGTGTTATCATAGGGAATAAGAATGCTCTTTCAGATACTTAGTAGTTCAGGTCGTCTGGACTGCTAGTGATGGAAACTCCATTCAAACCGGTTTACTTAAGAGACTCTGTTGAGCAGGGTAAAGTTAGAGCTGGGAGGAGGATCCTGTTTCAGGTGTGGGTGGACACTGGAGCTTAGTCACCAGATCAGCTTTCCTTCCCTAGGTCTGTTGGCTCATTCTCCCTGATCCTAGCTCCCTCTCAGATGACTGTTGCTCCCTGTAGCAAGCAAGCTGTTTTCTCTAAGTCTCCTTTCTTCCAGCATTCAGCACTCATCACCAGTCCAAAGGGTGGACCTAGTTCTTCTTAAGTTTCAGCCCAAGTCTGCTTAAAGCAACACATTGAAGCCTGTCATTGTGACAGGGGAGAGCAGTCCTCAATGTGGAGAGATGGGGACAGTCTGACTCAAAACACTAGGACCAAAACTCCCTGGAGAGACAGCAGCTACACGGGCCACAGAAGGGAGAGCTGTGCCAGAGCGATCATGGGAAAAGTCATAGTCTATATGTTCTTGACCCAGTCCTCACACAGTCTCCACTCTGGACCTCCGGAAATTTAAAAAGCATTGCACACAGTGCTTTCTTGATTAAGTTCATGACAAAAGCCATCCTCCTGTTAGTTTAGAATGTAAAATTTCCCTGCAGTCTCCAGATGTCTTCTGGATCTTGACAACAGTGATTACACTTGTGTACATGTAAAAAAACACATTGAGCTATACTTAGAACTTGTCTAGTTTACCACGTGAGTTGCTATGTGTGTATTGACATATTAATTTGGTTTTTGCTTTTGTTTTTTCTGTACTTCCTGCAAGATGATTAGCAAATATTAGTGTGAATTTTAAACATTATCCTAGGGTTTTACTGCTGTGAACAGACACCATGAGCAAGGCAACTCTTACAAGGACATTTAATTGGGGCTAGCTTACAGGTTCAGAGGTTCAGTCTATTATCATCAAAGCTGGAGCATGGCATCGTCCAGGCAGCAGGCATGGTGCAGGAGATGCTAAGAGTTCTGCATTTTCATCTGAAGGCCTCTAGGAGAAGACTGGCTCTCACATGGTTAGGAGGAGGGTCTCACTGCCCACCTCCACAGTGACACACTTCCTCCAACAAGACCACACCTCCGAATAGTGCCATTCCCTGGGCCAAGCGTATTCAAACTACCACAAACATAGCAATCAAACCTGTTTTCTCTCATTGGCTTCCTACTATTCCCTATTTAGTCTCAAGTGAAGAAATAGAGGTCTTTGTCACTGGGGAAGAAAGCCCAACAGCGACAGGGGTTCAAGTACTACTTGGTAGTGCTCTGGATGTACTTGCCTAAGGTCTGTAGTGAATATATGTAGTCTGTATGATATAGCAATATTTCTGCTGCCGATGGGTCATACACACACACACACACACACACACACACACACACACACACATATATATATATATGGATTATGTTACATACTGATATCACAGCCATCTTTATGTAACGAAGTAATGATATGTGTCTTAGAATATATCCCCATCATTAATCCATTTGTATGACTGTATTTTGCCAAATCTGTTGACAGAGAACATGATCAGAAACTGGAAGGACCTGATAGATCATGTCTGAGATTAAGGCTTCTAGGGATTTCCCTAAATAAAGCAGATGAAACTATTCATGATAAAATCAATAGACAAATAAATAAATCTGTCCTCTATTTTAAAGTGACACTAATCAAAGCTATTTTCAACAAAACATCCATAGTTGACACCCCTAAAAGCTTATCGGGATGGGCTTAGAACTGACTCTGGCCACTTACTTCCCTTTCCAGTGGTGCAAGTTGTTCGAGTAAGCCATCTGACTGAGCCTGAATCTCAACTCCACAAATATAAATATTGACGGCGAGCCTGACTGTCAAGGCATCCCCCAGAAACCCGAAATACCACATAGCAAAGGTCTTCGTGTAATTAGTGTCAACTCCTGCTCTGGTTTTCCACCCTTGCCTTTGACCACATTAATCACAACTTCTGGACAGTTTTAGACAATGGAGTTCTTGCTCTGTCTTTCTCTTAAGTTAAGCTATTGCTGAGCATTCGTCCACAAACATTTTCCATTTTGCCAGTGTATCAGAACACCTTACCCAAACATTCCATTTTTTGTTTATTTATTCACTTTACACACTAATAATTGCTCCCTCCCACTTCTCCTCCCAGTCCCAGCCCTGACTCCCCTTTTCTCACTTCCCCCTCACCTTTTCCTCAGAGAAGAGAAGCTCCCCCATGGGTATCAACCCACCCTGACCTATCAATCACAGCAGGATGTGCCGTATCCTCTCCCACTGAGGCCAGACAAGGCAGCCCAGGTAGGAGAAAGGGATCTAAGGCAGACAACAGAGTCAGAGATAGCCCCCACTCAGATTGTTAGGGGACCCACATGAAGACCAAGTTGCACATCTGCTACTTATGTAGCCTAGGTCCAGTCCATGTGTGCTCTTTGGCTGGCGGTTCAGTCTCTGTAAGACCCTGTGACCCCAGGTTAGTTGACTCTGTAGGTCTTCTTGTGATGTCCTTGACCTTTCCTGTTCCCTCAATTCTTCCTCCCACTCTCCCACAAGACTCCCCAAGCCCTACCTATTGTTTGGCTGTGGGTCAAGTAGGCTTCATCCCAGGGATGTATGCATAGTTCAATAAACGAAAATCCACTAATGTAATCCACCATATAAGCAAACTGAAGGGGGAAAAACCCACATGATCATCTCATTAGATGCTGAAAAAGCCTTTGACAAAATCTAGCACCCCCTCATGTTAAAAATCTTGGAGAGATCAGGAATACAAGTTGTATACCTAAACACAATAAAGGCAATATACAGCAAACCAATAGCCAACATCAAATTAAATAGAGAGAAACTTAAAGCAATTCCACTAAAATTAGGGACAAGACAAGGTTGCTCACTTTCTTTATACCTATTCAATAAAGTAGTAAGACATCAAAAGGAGATCAAGGGGATACAAATTGGAAAGGAGGAAGTCAAAATATCACTATTCTCAGATGGCATGATAGTATGCAGAAGTGCAGATTACATCTTTAAGCTGCTATCTTCACACAACTTCTTGTTTTTCTGGGTCATTTGTTAGTATGATCTTCTCATTTATGCTACTTACAACAATATTCATGTTTGAAATCTCATTGATAATGTTCCCAAGTAAACGCAACATGCTGGTTTCTCTTCATCTGTTTTCATTACCACATCCTTCTTTGGCTACACAAAGAGAGATGAATAGGGAATAATTGTAACGGTACAGAGAAGCAGGCAATTTTCTCTTTGAAAGTGAGATCATTGTTAAGTGAAGAAAAGCTTGGTTTTTTTTTTTTTTTT
>NW_022196904.1:152593280-152601438 GCF_008632895.1 Mastomys coucha | reverse complement strand
TTACTAGAGGATGATGAGAGAGGTGATTTAACAGGGACTATAAAGCAGTTGAGAGGTTAGGGAATAACCTTGTGTCCACACACAGTGTCTCCCAGATGAAAGGCTCATTACTCAAACTCCTTATCTGATTTCATCTCACTGCAATTCCATTAATTAACATCAGATAATGATTGTTTTCTCCCTTTTCTGAGTGTTGAAATGGAGGTGAGTGTGCAGCGACACCATGAATAAAGATAAGAGCATCTACATCTAAAGCCTTTCCCCTCCTCTTGGAGAGGCTGGCTGGGTCTTGAAGCAGATAAAGATAAAAGCTATAAAGATGCTAATAAAACAACTAACTTGCCAGCCACAGGGCTTGTGGCCCGGACTTTTAGAATGTGGACTAGATGGAAGAAAAAAGGAACTACAGGAGGAAAATGGTCACTTTCACTGAGGACTAATATTGAATTTTAAAATACCAATCTAATGGTGCTTCCAGAGAAAGTTCCATTAGTTTCTAAGAAGATATGCCAGGAAAATGGGATGAGCTAACAAACAATTGATATAATTAATCCTAATGAAAATTGCCGAGCCTAAGGTTAACCTAAGACACATAATTGCCACCTGGACCCAAAGGCCTTGGGGGAATTGTAATTTTATAATGTAATTACTTCTTATAATATTATGCTAAATTGGACGTATCTAAGTATGTTCTTATGGGGGCACATCTGTTGTATAGTGATAACTGAAATAGTGTGGTTATCAATATCTAAATGGTAAATGACTAAAATGATTGACATATGATATGTGCAGGTACAGGTTTATTAAACTGACGTACTAAGAGGAAAGGTGCGTAGCTCAAAGCAGTACGGGAGGACCTTTTGCCTCTCTTTATTCTTTTGGAAAAGTAGACACTTGTTTTCACTGTAGAGTGCTAAAGACCCTTTTATCGACTTAGAGATACTAGAGCAGTGGTTCCCAGCCTTCCTACTGCTGTGACCCTTTAATACAGGTCCTCATGGTTTGGTGACCCCAACCATCAAATTATCTCATTGCTACTTTGTAACTATAATTTTGCGACTATTATGAACCATAATGTAAATATCTGATATGTAGGATATCTGATATTTGACCCCTGTGAAAGGGTCGTTCACTCTTGAGTGGCATCATTGCTCAAGATTAAGAAAATACGACACACAGAACATCAAAGGGGAGCTTTGAGATTTGAAAGCCTTGTATGCAAAATGTTGAAAAAAGTAGGATGTCAAAAATGTACTACCGGAGATTATAATCACAATCCACAATACGGTGCTGTCCCACTGCAAAAGAATGCTGGTAGAGATGTGACATGAAATAGATACTGGCAAGGTATCTGAAGGTTAGAAGGGAAATCCCACAACATACAGAGGGTGTCGCAGAAAAGACAATGGGCAAAACCTAAACGTGACAGAAAGATGTTTATCTTCTTTATTAAGGGGCTGTGTTTATAATTAATGGGAATTTGCTTGTGTGTTGGCCTGGTAAACTGGTTCCTGAAGGTCACTCTAAGGAAGTGAAACACAGATTATTTAAAGTCAAGTCTCTCAAAGGATGTGTTACAACCCAATGTAGGATCATATAACTCTATGTGTAGGTCATGATAAGGTTGGCAACAGTAAAAGGTTTCTGAAAGTGAATTCAAAATCCAACAGGCAGAGGAAGTGATTGCCCACATACGATGGTGAGATGGACCACCACAGCCTTGGGTCTGCATGTGAAAACTGGGCACTGGGCACTGTGCATTTGTTCCTATCAAGCTATTGCAGGATATTTGACCATGTTGTGAACCACAAGATTTGTGAACTGGATAAACCCGTTTCATATTGTGGTGTGGCTCAACCCCAGCCAACACCTTTAATCCAAGAGCTTTCTGTAAACAGGATGAAATAAAGTCAATGGTAAGTCAGGAGGTGGAGCAAGCAGCCAGCTGACAGAGAGTGAACATAAGGAAGTGGAAGGAGGGACTCTGAGTTGAAGGGTATCTAAGATGGTCTGAAAGAGAGAGGGCTTTTTCTCTATGGGATGTCAGAGGAGTAGGAAGCCCAGCTGGGTGCTTTCTCTGCCTCTCTGAGCTAGCAGGCTTTCACCCCAGCATCTGGCTCCTGAGTCTCCATTGGTAAAATTGAACATTTGGGTTTCTTAATAAAACAAAATAAAACAAAACAAAAAAACCCACCATGCGATGCCAAAGATGCTGCTAGAAACAGCAGTTCATATTTGGTACTGCCCTATGCTATGAATTGCAGTGCTTTTTCTGCACACACAAGAGTTCTTTCCCATAGAAGTACAATGACTTAATTATAGAAAACAAAACTAATATTTTCCTATCATCATTACTCAGCAGGTAGGATTAAAAGGGTATAACTTTGGCTTGTATTATGTTTGAATGCCTGGTTTAAAAACTAGCTTTTTTTGAATTTCTGACTTGAGTTTCTCTCTCTCTCTCTCTCTCTCTCTCTCTCTCTCTCTCTCTCTCTCTCTCTCTCACACACACACACACACACACACACACACACACACACACACAGACACACACACACACACACAATTATCAAATAAATTTAGACTTTGGTTTAGTACAAAATTCCCCAATAATTTCTGAAATTGTCCTAAACACACTCCTGCCACTTCCCCTCATATGTAAAATGGAGTCCGCAGCATTTAGGGTTATAAAAATCAAATTAACCATCACTGTGAAAACTCGTGAAAATACTCTACAACCTGCAGAATCTTGTTGGTGTAAAAATTTGTGTTTATCTTTTATAAGTACTAAAGAGATATGCATACCAAAAAAGTTGTCTAAAAATGTCTTTATGATTTATTGGCAGCATATCTTTGATTAGTATCTCTATCAGGGTAGTGCAAATTTTTCTCAGATGAAAAATAGTCTCCAATGGAAAAGGCTTAGGGATCCCTAACATAGAGAACCTTAAGAATGAACCTCTGTGTGTTCTGTACAAGATGTCGCTAATGTCTAGGTATGGTGGCACACACCTGTGATTCTAGCCCAAGAAAAACTGAGGCAGAATTTCACAAGTTCCAGTTCAGGTTGGCTGTTCACTCATAAAGACCCTGTCTCAAAAAAAATAGAGAGAGAGAATATTTCTAATATCTTCAAGGAAAAGTACTGCAAGTATTTAAGAAGATAAGAATAAACTCGCCTCGGGTCTTCTGTGTACCATCTGGCAATGCTGAATTGTCATCCAGAATTCTTTCAATACATAAGGGTAAATGCATGGCATCAAACAACTTTGGCTTCACTAAATAAACTAGATAAGCCAGGGCCCCAAATCAGCTACTAAGACAATAATGATTTGGAATGATTGATAACTTTATCATACACTTTTCTTGCAATGAAACATAATTACAATAAGTTAATATTTATGAATCTCATTGAGGCTCTCAGATGAAGCAGAGTGATAAGCAACTAAATAAATATTACATAAATAAGTAATTACCCAAGCAATTAAGGCCTCTCAGATTGTGGATTGTAAATTCCAAATCACTAATTGCTTCACAAGACTTAGGGCCCCAGATGACATAGGATGTGATGCTGTTTAAAATGAAATCTACTCTCCTTTGATCTGACTTTGAAAACAAGTGGAGAGGGGAGGCATAGTGAGAGTGTGATGAAAATACATTGCATGCATGTATGAAATTTTCAAAGAACTTAAATATATTTTTATAAAAAAATAGTATAGAAAGAAGAAAATTAAGACCCCAATTTACCCCTTCCCAAAATAAATATGTATATACATGCACGTGCGTGTGTGTGTGTGTGTGTGTGTGTGTGTGTGTGTGTGTACACATTCTCAAAAACATTAGTTCTATGTAATAATATAAGATCAGGGGAATTAAGTATAATTTTTCTATTATGTATTCATAGACATCAAGTATATAAAGAGGCTCTAAAACAGATTTAAAATACTTGACAGCCACTTTAGATAGAAAGAAACCCACAGGGAATTCCTTGGACCACAGTTGCCTAAAATGCAGGTGTTCTATACTGTAAATATACAAAGGTAGTCATAAAGTCTTAATTTTAAAAATAATTTTCATATTCCATATAATATATATATATATCTTAATTTTATATAAATAGAAGGAAAACAGGCAGAAATGGTGAATGAGAAACCACATTACTAATGAAGTCTCTTTTTCATCACAGTTATAAAATTTGCAGATCTTTTGGATACAGTGGCACCCCTCCATCTGTAACCTCAAGGGTGGATTGTCACAGATTTGAGACCACTTGGTCCACATAGTAACATAGTGAGATCCTGTTTCAACACACACACACACACACACACACAGACACACCCACACCTACAACCCCACACAAACATACCCTCACACACCCACAGACACATACACACACATACACATACCACACACACACAGACACACTCACACCTACACCCCCACACACACATACCCTCACACACCCACAGACACATACATACACACACACACACACCCCACACACAGACACACCCACACCTACACCCCCACACACACATACCCTCACACTCCCACAGACACACACACACACACCCCACACACAGACACACCCACACCTACACCCCCACACAAACATACCCTCACACACCCACAGACACATACATACACACACACACATCCCACACCCACAGACACACCCACACCTACACCCCCACACACATACCCTCACACACCCACAGACACATACACACACCCAGACACACACACAGGCACACACACACAGTTTTCTGTTGCTATGATAAAACATTCGTACCAAAATCAACTTAGAAGAAGAAAAGGTTTATTTTGATTTATGGTTCTCCAGGGCTAAAGTCTGTCACAGCGAAAACAGCAGCGTGGCATGGAGGCAGAACAGGAAGGGGGCTGATCTACTTCTATCATACATAGAAGGCAGAAAGCAAACAGGAAGTGGGCTTATAAACCTTCAAAGCCTGCCCCACCGCTTCCCCCAGGAACATACCTTCCTCCAGTAAGGTTGCACCTCCTAATGTCTCCTCCACGCCCTTTCCAAGCAGCTGCACCAACTAAGACCCAGTGTTCAAATCCGTGAGCCTACGGGGGTCACTTTTTCTTGAAACCACTCCAGTAGGAGCCCTGCTAGCCATGTAATATAGAGTATACATGAGTGCCACAGGCTCTGCTGTTCACTAGAGAACAGTTTATGTCTCCCTACCTCAACTTCATTCGAATGACTTCTGGTAAAGTATCTTTATGCTGTTCCAGAATCAGGGCTTTCTTTCTAGTTCCTCGCATCATAGCTCTACCAGAATTGCTCCAACATGGATGAGTTTTGAACTTGAGCTCAGATCAAGCACTAAGAAGTGTGGCCGTATTTCTGTTCGCTTCTTCACCTCTTTTGCTTTCTAAACTACCACTTTCAGGAGTAGAGAAAAACACAAACCTTAAATAAAGAAATTTAGCTCAGATCCCAAACTGCTTGGGGCCAACAGAGATGAAAAGGTTAACGAGAGACCACCACATAAGTGCTTGTAAAAGTTTCACACTGTTGGGGCTGGAGAGATGGCTCAGCGGTTAAGAGCACAGACTGCTCTTCTAGAGGTCCTGAGTTCAATTCCCAGCAACCCATCTGTAATGGGATCTGGTACCCTCTTCTGCTGTGTCTGAAGACAGCAACAGTGTGCTCATACATGAAATAAATCTTTAAAAAAAAAAAGAAAAATCCCACACTGCTTGGTTTGAAATACTTCTCCATGTGTAACAAATCCTGTGGCCTTGAGGCGAGCCTGGCTCCTCTCCCTCTTCACGGGAGGATGAGTGTACCTACAAGGTTTTCTTCTGCGTGGGTGTTTACAGTATAAACAGTCCGGCAGTTTAAGAAATAATTTTAAGCCAGCTTTAAGTAAATCTGCGTTGGCTCTGGACAATGTTAAGCCATCTGAGACTTGTGCTTGGGGTGGGGTGGCTGTCAGGCCCGGCAAAGCAAGCAAAGATCGACTCTAGACCGAAACATGTCGTTTTAGGGAGTGGAAAGAGGAGAAGCACCCTCTCGGAAGAGCTCTGAGAGATGACAGCCACATAAAACAAGAGGCTCTAGATTTATAATTAGCTCTCATAGTTAGGAGCCCTGTGGATCTGGGCCATTTACCTAACCACTCTGAGCCTCTGTTAACATTTGAAGTGTGGTAATGACCGTTGTGGTACCCCTTGGGAAGGTCATGGAAAAGATCCCACTGGGAAAATGGCACAGGACATCTTGCACCTGTAATAAATCTTTACAGAAATCTCTACCATCTTTTCCAGGGACATAACAGAGATAATAAAAGGGAGAGAGGAGTTTAAATATTTGTAGATGTATTTACTCTACAGTAGACTATGTAGTCCATCCTGTGTCCCCAGCTTTCCTGCTAAGATAATACTAAGAGTTAGAGCTCTCATCCACATGCTTAAATGATGATTAAATATTTAATTGTCATGCTTGGAGTTAGCAGGTGACATGTCCTTGTGAGCCTACAAGTATGTTTCTGGGCGCTTAAGCTATTTGCACTGCTCTAACAGCGTATTTATAAAATAGCTATTTATTTATTTCGTAAGACTCTGGAGGCTGGGAAGCTCAAGGTCAAGTGGCCATCACATTCTGTGTCTGGTGAGCACCTGTGTGTGGATTTACTATGGACCCCTTTGCTATGTAGTCATGCCGTGGATAGGGACAAGACAACTCTCTCAAGATTCTGAGGGCTTTTTTAAATTTTATTTTAAAGATTTATTATTCATTCACTGTGAGCGCGTGTGTACGCACGTGTGTGTGTGTGTGTGTGTGTGTGTGTGTGTGTGTGTGTGTGTGTGTGTCTTGGGTGGATAGTTGCCCAAGCAGGCAATGAAAAAGTGTAAGATCCCCTTGAGCTGGAGCTTCAGGTGGCTGAGAGCTGCTTGGCATGGGTCCTGGGAACTGAGCCTAGGTCCTTTGGAAGAGGAGCAATCCTTCTGAACTGCTGGGCCATCTCTCCAGGCCCTGCTAGGACTCTTCTGTAAGGGCACGGATTCCACTCACAAGGGCTCCACTATCGTGTGCTCAACACCTCCCAAGGCTCACTGCTTCATAGAGTAGTATATTCTGAGGGGACACACATGCTCAGACCACAGCAGCACAGGGCGGCGTGCCAAAGGATAAGGAATTACTTATCATATTAGCAGTCAACAGTTACTGAAAGTTCACTTGGAGTTTGAAATATGGTACAGCTTGCCCTGTATTCTCAGTACTGGGCCAGGAAACAAGTACCATTTTTAACCTGAGAGAAAACTGGAATTAGGAGGGGTGACACTTTCTGTTTGCTGTTGCCCAAAAAGTGATTGGCAGATGGGGCTCTTCAGGGTCCAGCCGTTGGCTTGCAAGGGTTCTGAGCCAGGATTTTGTGTGGGAAAGGTTAGAGGTGGACAGGAGCTGCAAAGGTCGCAGCTTCCTTAGACCACCCCTCACACCCTGTTTATAATAGTCACTGTAGGTCCTTTCCAAATAAGACCCTCAGGATGAAACTAATTACTTGGGTGTGGAAGGTATAAGCCTCCTCCAAGTTTTTCAGGGCAAGCCCTGGAAAGAGAGAGAGAGAAGGGGGGGGGATTGGGGAAAGGAGATGGGGGAGGCTCACACAAATTCTTTCACTTGTGGGCAAACACGCAGTTAGTCCAGAGCAAAGGACAGTTTTTCGGGGAGCCTAGAAAGTGATGCTTTTAAAAGCTGTCTGCCTTGTTTTGTTTTGTTCTGTTTTGCTCCCTCTCTCCTCTCACCTGTTTGCCCTGGGAGATGAAATAGTTTTGGTTTGCAAGCTGTCACCAGGGAATGGAGCAAGACTTTGTGTAATAAACAAGAACACCTGCCAGGGCCCCCAGCAAGTCGCCAGACTGCCAAGGAAACCTGGCCTGGTGACAAGGTCCATTCAACATGACAGGGGTCACTGAAGAGTCTGGCTACTTGCTGGGGCCTCTGGCAGAACACCTATCCCAGCTCCATGAGGGACAAATGTGGCCTCCCTGTGCTGAGCCCTGCAGATCCTCTGCATATCCCCAGCCTGGGTGGTTCAGAACCTAAGAGAATAGGAATAGAGTGTGTGTGTGTGTGTGTGTGTGTGTGTGTGTGTGTGTATGTGTGTGTGTGTGTGTGTGT
>NW_022196904.1:152589887-152592991 GCF_008632895.1 Mastomys coucha | reverse complement strand
AAAAAAAAAAAAGCTCATCTGGAGCCTTCATCAAATTCCCAAGGATCCAGCACTCTGACAAGAGAACCACATGCAAAAGCAACATGGCCTTCTGGAGAAGAACAGCTGGCTCCTGGCATTTACCTCTGGAGCAGGGAGACTAAAGCTGTCGACCTCCGGTCCTCTTATGAAACCGAGGCATTTAGGAGACCACAATATGGGATTGTAAGATTTAGCTCTAGCCCCCACCCCTTTTCTAATCTAAGCCTAATCCTTCTTAAACCTTGCCTGGCCCTGGCTACTAGAATCCATGCCAGCCAACACCAAGTGAGACGCTGCTTCTTCATCTCAGGTCTAAACCCACTGCTCCTGAGCCACAGAAAGCAAAGGGAGCTGGAACTGCCACCTGCTAATGAATGGTAAACCACGGGGTCGTCAGGACCCTCTGGGCCCAGGGTTGGACCACAAGCCCTCTGTGCAATTCTAGCTCAAAGGTCAGGGCTCCTTGGGAGATGGCTGGAGACATGCGCAGATGCTTCAGGCCGGTAGCTGGGAATGTAGACACAGCTGCTCCTAATGGGCTACTTTCCCTG
This sequence comes from Mastomys coucha, assembly GCF_008632895.1. Lineage (NCBI taxonomy): Eukaryota > Metazoa > Chordata > Mammalia > Rodentia > Muridae > Mastomys > Mastomys coucha. The sequence goes on along the minus strand of NW_022196904.1, from coordinate 152,592,419 downwards.
GCTGTCCTTTCAAACCACAATAGGGCCCTGGTGACAGTACTCCATTCCAAGCAGCCCCTCAGCCAGTTTAGTTTGTTTGAATAGCACTTTCCAGATTATTCGTCGAGAAGCCTCAGATGTGCATGGACGAGGCAGAGCAGAACACATGGTCGGATCCCTATTTTTACCAGAGCAGTTGTTTTGATCTGTTTTGTATCCGAGGGATTTATAAGAGACGACGTTGTCTGGGGAGGAGGAGGGAAGAGGAGCAGAAGTCTATTCTAAAAACTGCCCTTATATTTAGTGTATTCTGGCCTGAACGAGTTAAAATGGGAGACATCTTGTAGATTATAAAACCTAGTGAGCTGAGTTTTCATTCTAGTTTTCTCTGCTGCCCTTTTTTTTTGAACCAATGTTTCGGATAACCCTTGATATGAGTATTTGACAGCCCTGTCCTCACAGTGATCTTAATCGTGAGGATAGCAGGATGAATTCAGTGTCCCCTGTGTCATTGCTGTGGCTCACCTCACTGCCCTACGGGAGCTCATAGAGACCCTGTGGGTGGATGATCCCTTCTTGACTCTGCAGAGCAGCAGCTGCCTCCGTTCACCCAGTCCAGACTGGACTCCATAACCTAGTTACTGTCCCAGTGCATAATTTGCCACTAATGTTCAATGATGAAGAGAGGCATGTGTGTAAAGAAGATATAAATAATTAATGATTAATAAAACAATATGTCCTGAATCTCAGACAAAACAATAGCAATTTCCCTCAGTCTATTTTTGTACATTGTCTTTAGGGCTTTTTGTTTGTTTGTTTGTTTGTTTGTTTGTTTTTACTTAAAATTAGCTATGATTATCTGGGCACATTTTATTTTTGTTCTGTAACTTCACTTGACAACATGATATAAGGATTCTTTTCATATTATTCCAATATTTTACTTAAATTGTTTATTTTATGTGAGTGAATAGTGTGTGTGTGTGCCTGTGTGTGTATGTATACGTATGTGTATGTGTGTGTGTTCACACCTGCTATGGTGCGTATGTGGAGACAATAGGACAAGTTATGGCCATAGAATAACTTGAATTCTCCTTCAAGGTCTCCTTTCATCGTCTTGTGGGCGATGAGGGCCATACTCAGATGGTCAGGTTTATTAGCAGGCACCTTTACCTCTGCGCCATTTTGCTGTCTCTCTTTTTTTATCATTTTTCAGGGAGGGTAGCCATCTTAAGTTGAATAATTCAAATTGGCAAACGTTGATTGAACACCTTAAATTTATTTGCCATTCTGTGGGTGTCAGGCTGTTATTAGTCAGGGTCTTAATTTTCAGTTCAGAGGAACATTTGTTGTGCCTCCTCGTGACTTCTAGGCCAGCAGAGCATAAAGTTATGGGAACCGGAAGGAAAAATTCTCGTAGTGTGTCACTAAAAGTGATGGTGAGTGATATGATCCCAATTTCCACCCTTTGATTCCTGGACCAGAGAATCCTGGCTTCAGAAGAAACACTACCATATACGGTATGGTGACTCCATACCTGTGCAGCCTTCTGGGAGCCCTGCACAGCCCTCAGACTATTGTCACCAAGTTTGAACTGTAACTATCTACTTCAAAGGCCATTTCACAAGTCTGCCAAACTAGCTACTTCATGATGGTGGTGTTGTATTCCATGAATGTGAACCCACTGCTACAGATCTTTGATGGGGAAGTGAGTTTTCCGGCTAGAAGCAATGCTGTATGGAACATGATGGCAGGCGTTCTGTAAGTCCATGGAGGGTAGTTTTGGCAGAAGTACCATAAGTAAGAAAGGCATGTCCATGCACAGAACAAGAATCTCTCCCAGTAAGGATAAAGCATGGCCTTCCCCACAGGGAAGGAGTCTAATTTAGTCAACCTGCCATTGGGGTGCAGACTGGCCATACCTGGTAAAGGTGCCATAGCAGAGTCTTAATATTTGTCTCTGCTGCCATCATATTTAGTACTCAGCAGTAGCCATAGACACATTAACATGAAGAATGAAAGTCTGTATGATTGAGCCAGTCATCTCTGCAGTCATGACACTTCATTCCTGGGTCCACTGATCAGTGAAAAAAATATGGCCAAGAATAGAAGTTGAACTGCTATCCATAGAATGGGTCATAACAACTACTTAGTTACTAAAGTTTCCCTTTGCTGAGGTCACATTTTGATGACCATTTACACATAAACAAATATCTTTATACCCTTCACCCCTTAGAGATTGCTTATTCACATAATTCCTCCCCAAATATCTTTCTCACCAATATTCCAGTCGTGCCTCAGAGAAGTCCCTGACCATCCAGTCTAACCATTGACTACAGTCCATGAATAAGTATCTACATTAGTTATTTTTCCTACTACTGTGATTAAAAAAAATAATAATAAAAGTGAAATTATAAAAGGAAGGGTTTATTTTGGCTCACAATTTGAGGATACACTCCATCATGGTGGGAAAGCCAAGCTGACAGGAGCTTGAAGTGGCTGGTCACATGGTCATGGTGGGAAAGCCAAGCTGACAGGGGCTTGAAGTGGCTGGTC
>NW_022196904.1:152580614-152589697 GCF_008632895.1 Mastomys coucha | reverse complement strand
GCTGACAGGAGCTTGAAGTGGCTGGTCACATGGTCATGGTGGGACAGCCAAGCTGACAGGAGCTTGAAATGGCTGGTCACAGTGCAGCTTCAACCAGGAAGAAGATAGGGTGCATTGTTATGCTCAGACCACCTTCATCTTTTAATGAAATTCAGGATTCAAAACCAGGGAAAAGTACCACCCAGCTTTAGGTATATATTCCTACTGTAATTTAATGAATCACTGTGGCATGACTGGGATAGCCCAATCTATGTATATGAGCACACTGTAGCTGTCTTCAGACACACCAGAAGAGGGCATCAGATCTTACAGATGGTTGTGAGCCACCATGTGGTTGCTGGGAATTGAACTCAGAACCTCTGGAAGAGCAGTCAGTGCTCTTAACAACTGAGCCATCTCTGCATCCCAGAGATAGCTCAATCTAGATAGTCTGTTGCAGGTATGGCCAGAAGCTGGTCTCCTAGGCAGTTCTAGAGCCTGTTGAGTTGACAATCAGCACTGATATAACACTATATAATTTCCCATCTGGCTGTTTTCTGTCCAAGCAAAATACAACCTTGTGTACCATCTGGCATCCTTTTTGTAAATGTAACTTTTATTTCATTAGATGAAGTGATGAGATGAGAACCATACCTAAGCTTTACAAATATATGACTTGGGCTGAGTCCAGAGCAGTTCTATCTCTGTACTATCTATCTCTAGACCTAGGCTTGGAAGCTTCTAGTCTCCATACAATCTAATCTTCTGCAAGCCCAGACCTTGAAAGCTTCGGCTTCCAGCCTCCATATGCTAACCTAGGCCTATATTGTTTTCAGCCTTAACTTTGGTTGACTAGTTCAACTCAGCTGCTTTGTCCCAAACTGCTCTCCAAGCTGATTGGTTAGAACTGGCTTCTCTCAGCTTCTCATTGAATTGTTCTGCTTGGCTTCACACTAACTCTGGCAATTTGTTCTAATCATCTGGCTCCTTCTTATTCTCTGACTACAACTGCCTATGCTGCAGTGAAATACAATCACAAACTGCAAGAACTCATGAACAAACTTTCTCTGTGCTGCTCTTAAGTAATCACTCTATCCTATCTGTTCTTGTTCATGTTGGATATAGCCTATCTCTGAGCCATTCTGTCAAATCTTTCTTTCACTTAATTAGACATTACTTTCAAACATGGCTGCTTCCTTCTACAAACTAACCTTACCTATATTGTTTGGGATTAAAAGTATGTACTAAGAATGTGTCTGTATTCCAGCCAGAGGGATTAAAAGTATGTGGCATGACTGCATTCCAGCCAGATCACACAGACCTAGAAGGTCTTTGGATGTGATTCCCTTGCCAGAACAGTCATGTTGCTGAATTAAGATTCCTCTAAGCTGACGATGATGAAGATTTGCCTTCACTACTGCCCTTCAAGGTTGTTCCGAAAGGAGATGGACTGCTGCAGCTGATTACTTCTGGGTGGTGCCTGCGTACTGCGCAGAATCATTGGTAAACTGGGTCCCAGTCTTCTCTTTCTGAATCAAGCAGTCATATGATGTACCCCATGAAACCAGATCTATATTTTTAGGTACTGAAAGCATTGTAGCTAAAGTAGGAATCATAGGTATGGTTGTTTAAATATAAATGTTCCTCATAGGCTTAAATATTTGAATGCTTGGCCATTAGGGAATGGCATTACATTGACAGGAATTAGGTGTGACCTCATTGAAATATGTGCATCGTTGTGGAGGAAGTACGTCACTGGAAGTGGGCTTTGGGTTTCAGATACTCAAGCCAGGCCCAGTTTTCTCTGTCTACTGTCTGTAGATTCCTATGTAGAACTGCCCTGGCCTGCTGGGCGATCCAACGGGAATGGGGGGAGGGGGTCACCTGGAAGAGAATGGGAGGCAAGAGATGCAAAGAACAGACAGCAAGTCAAGAAGTCTGATCAAGTTGACAAATTTTAACTTTTCTCATCCCAGTTATATACTCATAGAAGCAGGGTAAGGGGAGGGAGTAGGGTCGCTATGCCCCTGGAGAGTGTAGGTGTTCTCAAGACCTGGGTAAAAAGTTCAGCAGAAAGAGCAGAACAGAATAGGTTGCTAGGTACCTGTCCATATGATCCATAGCTATTTGTACTCATAACAAAATGGATTGTTAGATACCTAACTGCAAAATCTATAGCAAGTGTTCTCATAACAAAATGGGTTGCTAGATACCCAAGAGCAAGATTTATAGCTATTTGTTCCCAAATGGGTCAGTACTTTCCCACCAAGGCAGCTGTTAATTTTCAACTGGGCTAATACTTTCCCATGGAGGCCAAGACTTTTGTGCCAATAAACAGTTATGGCTGACAGAGCAGTGAACATTCAGACAAGGTTGCTCCTGACATAGAACTCTCAGCTACTGTTTAGCATCATGTCTGCCTGCCTGATGCAATGCTTCCCACCATGATGACTATGGACTAAATCTCTGAACCGTAAGCCAGCTCCAATGAAATGTTTTCCTTTATAAGAGCTGCTGTGGGGGAGGAGGAAGGGGGAAGCACTCTCTCAGAAACAAAGGGGAAGGAAATGAGATGAAGAACTCAGGGAAGGGGGACTGGAAAGTGGGCAATATTTGGAATATAAATAAATAAAATAATTTAATTAAAATAAAAAGAGTTGCTAAGGTCATGGTGTCTCATTGCAGCAACAGAATATTGACTATGCCAAAGGACTTGGGCTACTTCTTCAGATAACTTACTCATGTGATTAGGACCTACTTGGGCCCAATCATGTGCTATTTCTGCTTGATAATATCTTCCTATATACATTGCTAATGTACGTGCCAATTTGTGGTTTGATGTGTCAAAAAATACCCAGCTCATAATGAGAATTTCAGGTAGGATGCTAACCCATTGTCAAATGTTCAGTTTTTATGAAGACACTATAGCAGATCATATCTCCTAAACAGAAAATAGATGTCTAAAGATAATGGTAGGGTTTGCTCCAAAATTCCAATGGCCTCTACTATTATTTGCCCTGTGGCTTGCCAAAGTCTCCAAACAGCAACTCTATTTGCCACTAATACATCAAGTATCATGATGTCTACCAGATAATCTGAACCAAATGCAAAGTAGTCTAGACCTGTTGAACAACTTTCTTTTGTTTCTGACCCCACTCAAAACTAGTAGCTTTCTGGGGTACTTGGAATATTCCCATATGTCACACACTGGTGAGAACAGACTGCCTTCAAAATCAAATTAGCCATTAGACTGCCTCCTTCTCCTCCTCTTTCTTTTATTCTTCTTTCTTGGTGGAGAAAGAAATCAAGTACTTAGAAGGAATATCACTTTGGAAAAAATATTTTTGAGTGTCTTACAATACTGGACTCCTAGAAATTTTTCTAAGCAAGATGGCCCTTGATTTTGGTTGTATATGCATATTGATGCCACATTAAAGAATGAAAACATTCAGCCGGGTGGTGGTGGCTCACGCCTTTAATCCCAGCACTTGGGAGGCAGAGACAGGCGAATTTCTGAGTTCGAGGCCAGCCTGGTGTACAGAGTGAGTTCCAGGACAGCCAGGGCTCCACAGAGAAACCCTGTCTCGAAAAACCAAAAAAAAAAAAAAAAAGAATGAAAACATCATTCTTCCTCTATTATTCTATCTATGACTTTTGTCTCTCTCTAACAATGAGTTTTGCTCTATACTTACGGAACAACACAGAAAACATGGTATAGGAAAGGAATGAGGACTCTCCTGTCTTATTCAAATGTTTTATCAGAATTAACAAAGGAAGGATTTATTTTACTGAAGTCTACTAGTTGGGGTTTCTGATGCTGTGATAAAACACTATGACTAAGGCAACTTGGGTAGGAAGGGTTTATTTAATTTTACTTGATTTTTGAAGTCTATCAGCAAGAGAAGTGAGGGCAGAGACTCAAGGTAGGAACCTAGAGGCGGGAGCTGATTGTCTAATCCATGGAGGGGTGCTGCTTAATGACTTGGTCTCCATGATCTACTCAGCTTATTCTTCTGTAGCACCCAGGACTACCAGACCATCCACAATGGTCTGGGCTCTCCCACATAAATCATTAGTTAATAAATGCACACATACATACACACATACACACACATGCATAATTACTATAATAAAAGGCCATAAATCTCATAGTAAAAGATGGGAGAATGATTAGTTGTATAACTTTTTTCTGTTGTAGTCGGTTCCTTTTTCAACAGGACCTCTTCCTTTGAAAAGGTCTGCATCTATAAACTGCCCCGTTGATGGGGCAGTTTGGTTGATGGGGCAAATTGGTTGATGGACCATGAGTCTCTCTTGCTGACTTAAGTAGCTTTTTAGTCATTTGCTCTAAAATTTTTCCACTTATATAGATCAATCAAGAATTCTGTAGACTTCCTATATATTTAATTCCTGCGAATATCATGATCAGATAGCCAGTGCCAATGGTCTATACAAGTCAGACCATTATAAATACTGCTTTGCCCATGGTACCCAATATACTAAGTACACTCACCTTGATGTTGCTTTTTCTGTTCTGTCACTTGATTCTTGCTACTCTGTTCTCCAACCAGATCCTCTGCATTTAATTTATCTAGTACAGCAGCCACATCTCCAACTGTAGTGACTGGAACACAGACCAGGCCAATGACAGAGCTTTTTAAGTATGGTGGTGTCCTCTATAAATCCCCAATATTAGCCATTGTGGAGGATTAGGTTTACAGGGCCAGTTCACAACATTCCAATCTTCCTGAGCTTTTGAATTCCTCCACAACATCAAACCAAGGCATCTCAGACATCTCTAGTTCACTAATAGCCACATTTTGGCCCTAACATCAATTAAATAAACAGTTATGCCTTTTTCTTTTTCTTCTTAAACTGCATGAGCTTCAACATTAGACTCAGAATTTTTTTTCTCAGTAGGTCCACCTTGATAAACTCAGATTCATTTTTTTTTTTTTATGGTTCTTCCACTGTTATCTCAAAAGGAGACCTGTACAGAGAGGGAGTTCCCTTTTTGACCTATACACCCCTCTTTTACAGAGGAATCCTTTATTAAGTGGGGAAGAATAGATAAAAATGGCTGCTTTCTGACTCAGGCAGAAAAACAGAAGCAAATGACCATGCAGGCATAGTTTTTAAGAAGAGAAAAGCGGGGAGGGCTGTGTTAGACTAGGCTAGGGTGAGGTGATAGCTTTTGATTGGGCATGCTATTTATGTCAGTCAAAGGGGGCTTTTGATTGTTGGACTTTAAGACTTTGATAGCTGTGATGGTTGTACATGCTTGGCTAAGAGAGTGGCACTATTTGGAGGTATGGCCTTTTTGGAGTATGTGTGGCCTCGTTGGAGTAGTCATGTTACTGTGGGCATGGGCTTTAAGACCCTACTCCTAGTAGCCTGGAAGTCAGTCTTCCACTAGCAGCCTTCAGATGAAGATATTGAACTCTAGCTCTGTCTGCACCATGCCAGCCTGGATGCTGCCATGCTCTTGCCTTGACGATAATGAACTGAACTCTAAACCTGTAAGCTAGCACAAGTTAAATGTTGTCCTTCATAAATCTTGCCTTGGTCATGGTGCCTGTTCACAGCAGTAAAACCCTAACTAATACAGAAGTTGGTACCAGGGACTGGGGTATTGCTGTGATAGGCCTGCCCATGGTTTTGTCTGGACGAATGTGGATTTGGGGACTTTGGATTTAGAAAGCAGTGGAATGCTTTCAGTGTGGCTTAGTGGGCCATCCTAGTAGAATATCGAAGACTTTGTTGCTGAGGGTAATTTAAATTACAGAAGGCTGGCTCTAGAGGTTTCAGAGGAGAAGAATTTTAATATGTGGCCAAGAGACTGTTTTTGTGATATTTTGGTGAAGAATGTGGCTGCTTCTTGCCATTGTCTGAAGACACTGCCTTAAGCTAAGGTAAAGAGATTTATATTAATTACATGGACAAAGGAAGTCTCAGAAAAGCCCAATAGAGACTTTGTTCTCTGGTTAAGTCTGGTGAAGAATACTTTGAACAAGCATACGAAGCTGAGAAAGGAAAAATACAAAACATATAGTTTGAGTATTAAAGGGACATTCAGCAAGTGAAATGGAGCTGAATCCTGTGTTCAAGAACATCAATTGAATTAAGGGAGTAGTGACCTTGGGGCAAAATTCCACCCAGCTAAATTTAGATCCAAGCATGGTACAAGCCTTTAATCCCAGAAGGCAAAGACAAGCAGAGCTCTGAGTTCAAGACCAGCCTGGAGTAGAGCAAGTTCTAGGTGAAGAAAAACTTAAAAATCCAGGCTTGGTGGACTACACCTTTAATCCCAGTGCTTAGGAGACAGGCATGCAGATCTCTGAGTCAGTCTATGGAGCAAGATCCAGGACAGCCAAGCTCAGGCAGTGAAGAAGTTGGAAAAGAGGAAGCTAGTGATAATGGAATAGAACAAGGGGGCCATGTTCCAGTTCCTGCAAGCAGAAGAAATCAGAGCCACGTGGCTCTGGCTTTACAGTCAAGTGGAGAAGGAGACTACAGGGACAACTGATGCTGGCTGAAATTAAGAAATTAAAAGGTGATTAAGAAGAGACCGGCATCAGGTTAAATCTTCTGAGGAATGTTTTTTGAGAACACAAAGAGGCTATGTTCCAGAGATAGCCAAGGTTGTACCTCATGCTGTGGCTGTATTTGGTAATGTGTAAGAGTCACCCAGGTGGTACTGGTTTTGAAGGCATGAAGGGGTCATGAAGAGCAGCTGAGGCTTGGCACTATGAGAGAAGATGGAAGGCCATTGGTGAAAGTGCAGCCTCAGGTGAAATGGATGGCCCAGGACTGAAGGAGTCATGCAAAGGAGTTGAGGCTTGGCACCATGAAGAAAGTCTATGAGAGACTATTGGTGAACCCTAGTTGCAGTGGAAGACCCCAGCATATTAGAGATGCCAATACCATGAAATGATCACTAAGAACAGCAGGAGCAATGAAGTGGATCAACCTGAGCATAGAGTGCTACAGAGAGCACACCTGGAGAAGTGAGGCCAGCTCTTCAGAGGAGCCCAGAAGATCATGTGTGGGTCTCAGACATTGAAAGAAGAATCTGTAACATTGGAGACCGAAAGATGTTAAGGATGCCAGAGTTGTGGGATACTGCTGAAGGAAAGCTGCTAACAGAGAGTGGGACCAGCCCAGGTGAAAGAAGTTTGTTGCAGTCAACAAAGATGAAACACCTGGAAGTCAGAGGCAGGCATCTCAGAGTTAAAGGCTAGCCTGGTCTATAGAGCTCATTCTGGGACAGTCCGGGTTACAAGTCTCAAAAAATCAAAACCAAACTCAAACACACCAGACAAAAACAACACCAAACAAAAAAAACAACCAGCCAACAACAACAACTAAAAAACCCCAAAGCAACAACAAAGGAGCAGGTGATGTGGGAAGGGGCACAAGATGAAGTTGTCCATGCTCAAGAATGTGCCTGCCCCTGCACCTGCTTTAATGATGAGTCTGTCCTAGTACGTGTGAGCTGCTTCAATAAAAAAGCCCCTTGTCCCTGCTTGGGAAGCAAGGCATTCACTTTATTTATTTATTTATTTATTTATTTATTTATTTATTTATATCATTTTACTCCATCTAGGGCTCTTTTGTGAGCTCTAAACCTCTCTTGACTCTTTTATTTCTTGGTATTTTTTACCCGCACTCTCAGAAACATCTCATTTAGTTACAAAAGGGCACTCAGCTGAGAGGGGAAAGAGGCAATAAAATTGGCAAAATGGCAAACAGAGGTACAGTGGTGGCACCAACAGCATTAGGAAAGTACATAGAGGGTAGGCCAGTGAGGTGGCTCAGTGGATGAAGGTGTTTGCCAACAGGCCTCAGGACAAGAACAAACTTCTGCAAGTTGTCCTCTGACCTACATCTTCCATCACATGCTGTGACACGTATATAGCTGCCTCTATAATCTATATATATGTATATATGTATATATATACACATATATGAAAAGACAGTGATTTTTTTAACATAAGATGTTTTGCTGATTACTTGGGAATTTAAATACATATGTATATATGTGTATATATGTATATATACTTGTATATATTTGTATGTATATTTGTGTATATATATATGTGTGTGTGTATATATACATATATATAGTACAGTCTGATATATATCAACTGTATGAAGATCGAATTGTCAGAGCCAAAGTGAAATGTATGATGAGAGAGAGGATAATTAAGCTGGCATTAGATACAACATGCTTCTTGTCCACTCTTACGTAAAGGCTCCATCTACATGGAGTGCTCATTAATCATACCCAATATCTAGACTACAGTACGAGTGCCATATATAGTATTGATATACCACGATATAATAATAACTAAGGTTGCCACAGTAAAGTTGCATAGACTAGATGCCTCAAACAGAGGTTTGCTTTCTTACCATCATGGATGCCTGGAATCAGGGGCTAGTTCTTCTGGTAGTCTGATTTGCAGATGACCACTTTTGTCTGTGCCTTCACACAGTGGTTTTTCTGTATACACCAATGTCTTACAGTTTATAAGGACAGTAGTAATATTGAATTGGGTTTGACAAGCCTGTTTTGACTTAGGTACCTCAATCAGGACCTCTGTCTAAAAAGACAGTGATTTTTTTTAAAAGGTTTATTTATTTACTATATGTGAGTACACTGTAGCAGTCTTCAGACACTCCAGAAGAGGGCATCAGATCTTGTTACAGATGATTGTGAGCCACCATGTGGTTGCTGGGATTTGAACTCAGGACCATTGGAAGAGCAGTTGGTGCTCTTAACTGCTGAGCCATCTCTTCAGCCCCCAACAGTGATTTCTTTTAAAAAGATTTATTTATTTACTTCACAGACACACCACAAGATGCCCATTACAGATGATTGTGAGCCACCATGTGGTTGCTAGGAATTGAACTCAGGACCTCTGGAAGAGCAATCAGTGCTCTTAACCACTGAGCCATCTCTCCTCCAATGATTTTTTTTTAAACTTTAACATAAGATGTTTTGCAGATTATTTGGGAATTTTACAGCACAGACTTCTATCACATTCACTTCATAGTCCTCCCAGGTCTGTCCCCTCCCCAATCTTGTGACCTCTGCTCGCCAA
>NW_022196904.1:152569363-152580492 GCF_008632895.1 Mastomys coucha | reverse complement strand
GAAGAAGAAGAAGAAGAAGAAGAAGAAGAAGAAGAAGAAGAAGAAGAAGAAGAAGAAGAAGAAAGAGCAAGTCCAATTTGTGTTGCACATATACTTTTACTGGAGCACTGCCGAACTCCTGGTGGCCAGCCCCCTCAGCCCCATAAGGAAAACTGAGAAGTTCTCTGCCCACACCTGTCAGAAGCCATCAATTGTGGAGAGCTACACTTCAGCTATCACAATTTTTAAGAGTTCTCTTCAATGGCTTCTGTCTAGGCTGTTACTTTTTGGGGGTAGTGGGTGGAGGCTAGGGGTTGCACTGAAGCCCTCTATGTCACTTTTTCTCAACTATGAGTCTGCCAGAAACCATGTGGATGCCCATGGTCCATGCTGTCATCAGAAACCATGTGGAAATCCATGATCCCTGCTCCTGCTGACCGTAAAGGGCAAGGAAGCTATTTTTGCTGTGGGACTGATGACTGACCTTGACATTTCAAAGTGCTCAATTTTAGGAATTTAACATGAATTGGGGGGGGCACAATTTAGCCCACAACATAGAAAACAGAACAAAACAAAACAATCTTCAGAAGAATGAGACAATGCTAGAGGAGAGAATTCTTTTTTGTATGAGAAAGGAACATCACAATGTTTTAGTATTTCTCTCAGTAGGACAAAACTTGTAAACAATACATGGTGACTGCCTGGTAGCAGGCTGATTTCTTGTTCCTAGCCCCACCCCCAATGCTTGGCTTGAGGTGTAAGGCTGAATGCCTCCTTTCTGACATCCGTCTTTGAGGTTTATTGCAAACAAAAGCACTTCTCTTTTTCTGCTCTAGACTCACTTTATTTCTGCAATCTGTCTTAGAAGACAGAATGAGAAGAGAAAATATAAACCACGAAGGAGAAGAGAATTTGACCATGTTCTCTCTGGACAGAAGAGTCACAGAAACCTCTCTGCGCCTGACCTTAGTTGTCGATGCAGATTACAACTATCTTCTCTTGAAGTGGGAGAAGGATCCAGGATGCTCTTTGTGGGGATGGCACCAAGAAAGACTATAAACCACAACTCAGCAAAATACTTCTGCATAAAGCTAGGTAGGAAACATCTCAGGGCCCTATGACCAGAACATCTCTGTTGTAAACTCTTCAAGTCTACCATTGCAGCACAAAGCAGCCGCGAATGAAAAATATCACTGTATCCCATAAAATTCTATCCCCCAAACAAGCAATGGGTCACCTTCAGTCTACAGGCTATAATGTGGTAGCCTTTATAAGCTAATAGTCCAAGGAAGTTAAAAAACAGTTACTAGATTGAAATGTGTGTGTGTGTGTGTGTGTGTGTGTGTGTGTGTGTGTGTGTGTGTGTGTGTAGTGAGCCTAGACTTACAATGAATTATACTTCTTATTGGCTTATTTAGCAAATTACATATGCCTGAGTATAAATCATAGTTTAATTCCTTTGAAATACTTCCATCCATGTCCCACAGTATCTGGGTAGAAGGTCAAATCATCTGTAGTTTAGAAGGCTCCCCAAGCAGTCCTACCCTGTGCTGATATCTGAGGACTCTGGTTCCAGCCTTTCCAGTCTCAGTTCCAATCATCAAGAAGCCATTTTTTAATCCTAGCACTTGGGAGGCAGAGACAGGCAGATTTCTGAGTTTCAGGCCAGCCTGGTCTACAGAGTGAGTTCCAGGACAGCCAGGGCTATACAGAGAAACCCTATCTCGGAAAACCAGAAAAAAAAAAGCCATTTTTACCTTCGTGGAATAGTCTCCATGGTAGCAACAGCTACCCCAAGATCCCTTATCAACCAAAGGGAGTGTACAGGCCCATTTCCAGTGACTGTCACTTCATGCAAGGTAATTCCTGACATTTTTTTTTCTACCAAGGGGCAGTTGAGCAGCAAATGGCTCCCTATTAACCTAACCAACTGAAGAGGTAATTCTAAAACCAACAAAAGTTTGCTTTTGATATGTGCAAGGACTAGCTGCTTATATCATGGGACACATGTTGAAGAAAGGTTTAATTTTCAAATCTGGGCAATCCTTTGTTTCGGATTCTCCAAAATGACCAAGTAACCTAGGTGGAGAGACACTTATTGGTTATGACTCCATCAGAGCTTAAGAAGGGAGATTCAGAAAAGGAAAGCACAGATGAGTGGAGAAACATCAGGCAAAGCCAAGTACATGGACTGCTACCAAGGATCCAATGGACAAACTTTAGCAGCGCAACCCCTTCCATTGGTTTCTGGCAGGCTTCTTCTACATCAGGAATCAGCAAGATTTTCTGTAAATGTGTAGGCTCTCCAGTCATAATCAAAGAACTCAGCTCTGCTCTTTTGGTAGCACTTGGGAGGCAGAGGCAGGCGGATTTCTGAGTTCGAGGCCAGCCTGGTCTACAGAGTGAGTGCCAGGACAGCTAGGGCTATACAGAGAAACTCTGTCTCGAAAACAAAACAAAACAAAATAAACAAACAAACAAACAAAACAGTCTTAAAACAGTGCATGGCTATGCATCAGTAGCCCTCTGTGATGAACCCTAAAATCTGAATTTTATATGATCTTTGGAAGTCAGAGTTTTCTTTCAATATTTCCCCCTCAACCATAAAACTGTAAGTAACAGTCTTATCTTGGAATATATACAAAGACAAATAGACTAGACACCCAGTCTAAATAAACGAAAACAATTTGGCATGTACCATGTGCTCTCCTGTATTTCTTTTTGTTTAAAGATTTACTTATTTATTTTATATAGTGTATGAGTACACTATAGCTGAACAGATGGCCATGAGCCATCTTGTGGCTGCTGGAAATTGAGCTCCAGCCCCACTTGCTCTGGCCCCCCTTGCTCCAGTGTAATTCACTGTATCTGTCTTCAGATGCACCTGAAGTGGTTGCTGGGATCTGAACTCAGGACCTTCGGAAGAGCAGTCAGTGCTCTTACCCACTGAGCCATCTCACCAGCCCTGTTTGTTTTTTTAAGACAGGGTTTCTCTGTGTAGCCCTGGATGTCTTGGAACTCACTCCGTAGACCAAGCTGGCCCCGAACTCAGAAATCTACCTGCCTCTGCCTCCCAAGTGCTGGTATTAAAAGCATGCACCACCACTGCCCGGCTCTCCCATATTTCTACATTTACTCCTGAAGCTCCTGCTATGGGTGTCTGATACTGCTTCAATTTCCAAATGGCTTCTTATCCTGTAAGATGTCCGTCATTGTTTCAGATTTGTGGCACCAAGTGTAACACACAGCTTTAATAAATGTCTCCTGGGCCAGAGGAATATCACATATGAAACATAAAAGGAGGTTAGATACCAAGATAAGAATATAAACATAAGTTAAAAGAGAAGGAATTTTTAAAATAAGGTCTTGTTGTTGTTGTTATTATTATTATTATTATTCCCATTATCATTATCATTATCATTATCAGGAAGGTTCGACGAGATGGGCTTTTTCTGCGAAACAGCCCTGGCTGTCTTGGAACTCACTTTGTAGATCAGATTGCCTTTAACTGACAGAAATCCACCTGCCTCTGCCTCCCAAGGCATGTACCATGTCTGCCCCGTGAGAAGGCATTCTTAATACCTGTAAGGTAAGTTGAATGGTTGCCTCTAAATTATGTCCATGGGGCTGGGAAGATGGCTTAGTGGGTAAAGGTGCTTTGTCATCAGGCCTGATGATCTAAGTTCAGTCTTTGGAACCCACATGCTGGAAAGAGAGAAGCAACTCCTACAAGTGGCCCTGTGACTTCCACATGTCTGTTGTGGCAAATATACACTAAGCAAATGGACAGACAGACAAAGAAAATATATTCTCATTCTGATGGCCAGATCTTGTGATATGGCTTTATTTGAAAAACAAACAAACAAACAACAAAACAAAAAACAACTGTTCTTTCCAGGTGTAATTAAGGAGTTTAAGATGACATCACTCAAGGTTATCCTGATGCTCCCTAAATACAATGACAGCATCTTTCTACAGTGTAGAAGAGAAGACATAGGAAAGGTTATAGGAAAAGAGAGGCAGAGGTTGAAATGCTACAGCCACAGTGAGTGGAATGGACATAAGAAGCTCACAGGCAAGGGAGGATTCTCCCACAAAGCCTTCCAGTGTATGATGCTCTCAACATCTTGGGCTACAGAACTGAAGTTAAATTCCTATTGCTTTGAAACACTCAGTTTGTGGCGACTTGTATGAGCAATGCTGGGAAGCCCATGCCATACTCAACACCCTTCTCCTCCAGTTGTATTAGATAGTAGCATCCAAGCTTCAGTTAGCATTCATTCTGCACAGGATTCATATACTAGGCACCAAGCTTTTGTAGCAATCTTATGAAGTCAGTGTGATAAGACTCCCTGGCTAATAACTGATAGAACCAGCACTGAGCCCATGCCTTCTAACCTGTTTCCTCTTAATCTTCACATACCTGCTAGGTTCTTCTTCATCTCCCTGCCTTATATGTCACAAACCTTAGGAAGAAGGAGATTTTAGCTTCTGCAGTCTTTCTTCAGGGGGTTGAATTCCCCAAACTGTATTTTCCTAATCGCAGCCTCCTATTCTTGGTTAAACAAAGACAGGAGAGTCTACTGCTTGGGTTTCAGCCATGAAATCTTGCTTTCAATCCTTCTCTTTTATTCCTGTTATTCAACACTCCTCTGCTCCACCCCTCTTTGGTTTTTAGAGAAGTTGGGAAGTATGTTAGCCTTGAAGGGACACAAGCTTACTGAAAGTCTGTATCGGCAGGCAGCACTGAACACCCATAGCTTTTACTTTCCAAGTAGGAAAACAATGAGGAGAAACAATGCCAGGCAGCTTGGTGAGGACGCCAGCACTGGGAGTCCCAACATGTTGCTGGGAATTCATGGAGAACAAAATATCCAGTGGACATTGAGACTCTCCCATGGAAGAAAGTTCTGTGGACCAAGTGCTGGATGCACCGTTGGTGTCCCCCATGGAAACTACGAGCGAGTGTACTTGGCTCAAGGTGTGAATATCCTGGGATTGGATTACTTGGGTAAATCAACCTCAGCCTCACTGAGACTTAGTTTCTGCTTTTGCAGAGTGGAACTAATAACGCCTGTCCTTTATTAGACAATGCAGGCTGGATATTTCTTATCCAAAGTGCTTCAGATGAAAGGCATGTCTGACTTTACTTTGGATTGTGGAATTTCATAAACATATTAAGATACCTTGGGTAGGGAACTCATTTAAATATCAAGTTTATTTTGTGTGTACTTTATGCACAAGGCTTTAGGATAATTTGGTACTTTCTGTTTTCTTTTCTTTGTGGTACTGAGAGCAGAGAGAAGAACGTCAAGCATACTAAGCAAGAGCTCTACCAATGAGCTACATCCCAAACTCAGGATTTTAGAATACATCTTCACTGTATTATTGACATGAGGTCCAGTGTAAGATCTTGTTTGTTTGTTTGTTTAAGTTCTGTCATTGTACCAGAGGGTAAAGCATTTTGGATTCTGAGTTTTTTTAAAGAGTTATTTATTTATTTATTTACTTACTTATTTACTTACTTATTATACAAAAGTACACTGTAGCTGTCTTCAGACACTCCAAAAGAGGGTGTCAGATCTCATTACAGATGGTTGTGAGCCACCATGTGGTTGCTGGGATTTGAACTCAGGACCTTCAGAAGAGCAGTCAGTGCTCTTAACCACTGAGCTATCTCTCTAACCAATAATATTTCTTCTCTAGGTTCTTTCTTTTTTTTTCTGAGACAGGGTTTCTCTGTGTAGCCCTGGCTGTCCTGGAACTCACTCTGTAGACCAGGCTGTCCTTGAACTCAGAAATCTGCCGGCCTCTGCCTCCCAAGTGCTAGAATTAAAGGCATGGGCCACCACTGCTTAGCGGATTCTGGGTTTTAAGATTAGGAATTCTCAAGCTACATTCATTGTAAAGACACTAAACCAGGGATTATGGGTTGTCAGAGCCTTAGTTGCTGAAACCTGCCTTAAAGCCTGGAGTTACAACTTTAACACACTGCCTCTCCTTCCATCAGCCTTGCCTCTCCTTCCTTCTTTTTAACTAGATGTAACAACTGCCATTTCATTAACTTTTGAGAAACAATATGTGTAGCTGCCAGCAGCTACGCAAACCAGGTTCCTGAAAGAGAGGTAGGGGCTGGGGAAAATAACCAGACTAAGTCAAAAGGTTCCAATCAAAGTCCAATGTGTATTTCAGAGTCTGAGAATATATAGGCAGGGAACCCATCCCCCAGTAAACCAGGATCTTGTGGCCTAATTAGCATCTTGTTGTTCTGTCCAGAAGGCAGGTGAAGCAGCTCAGCAGGGCATGCGGCTCCTAGCAGGAACTTTAGAAGAGGCAGAGAAGCAGCAGGACAAAGGGGCTTTCTTTATCTCAGGAAACTCCACCCTGAGTGGGCTAGCTGCTTGAGGCAAGGACAAAGTCTGGTCCAGCCCACTTGAGGCTGGGGGAGGTCACAAATATGGAGGCTCAAAGTAAGAATACAAATACAAATAAGAAATGTCTGGGCCTAGCCGGGCAGTGGTGGCACATGCCTTTAATTCCAGCACTTGGGAAGTAGAAGCAGGCGGATTTCTTGAGTTTGAGATCAGCCTGGTCTTCAGAGTGAGTTCCAGGACAGCCAGGGCTACAGAGAGAAACCCTGTCTTGAAAACAAAACAAAACAAAACAAAACAAAAAAGAATGTCTGGGCCTAGAGAGGCAATTGCCATTCTTGCAGAGGGGCTCAGCTCAGTTTCCAGTTCAGTTCCCAGCACCCACTAGGGCACCAGGCACACACAAACCCACCATTAACCACAAAAAAAAAAAAAAAAAAAAAAAAAAAAAAAAAAAAAAAAAAAAAAAAAAAAAAAAAAAAAATTACAAAAAAAATAGTTTTAGAGAAGAGAAATTTTACATAAATGAAATTAAGATACTCCCACCACCACCCCCTGGTGTTTTGGCCCAGGCTAACCCCAGCCCAGGAAGATGTGGTCAGTGTCATTTCATCACCCCCTCATCTCCACTCCTACTGTCTTCTAGAAGCATTCATTATCCCAATAAGTTCCAGAGGATATTAAGGCATTATTATTCTGGTGATTCTACTGTGACCTCTTTGTTTCTGAAGTCACTCCTTTGCTTCAAAGAGGGCACACTAGTAAGAATACTAATGTTCTCTACTGTTGCATTATCCAGGTCCCATAGCCCCCACACGCCAAATTTGAGAAACCAGAATGTATGATATCATTAGGAGAAAGTAGTCTGATAGATGCATGTGTGGAAAGGTCATGGTGAAATCTATTAACATGTGCATATTAATATGCATTAGTAATTATAGCTAAAAGAATTATCTACTAAAAAAAAAGACAGTAGCAGTATTGAAACAAAGCTGTGGTGGAAATAGTCAACACATTCTTACCACTATTACTCATCCCTTTTATTAAGTATTTTAAAGTATTTCCTATCACTTGATCCAGAATATATGTATATAATTTTTCTTCTTATAGTGATGGTTATAGAATGTAGTATTATGTACTCTATACTTCTGGTAACACTTTCCATTTTAATTATTTGAAGCCAGGGGAGAGTTAATTAATTGTGCAGCTGTTATGATGAACTCAACACAGAGCCAAACTTTTCAGGTCTATGTATTCTTTTTCAAAATATTTTTTAAAAAATTTATGTACCTGAGTGTTTTGCGTGTGTGTAAGTATATGAACTACATGAACCCTTGATGCAAACAGTTATCAGAAGAGGGCATTGTGTTCCCTGGAAATGGATTTAAGGATGGTTGTGAGCCACCATAAGGATGCTCAGAACTCAATTCAGGTCATTTGAATGACCAACAAGTGCTCTTAACTGTCAAGCCAATTTTCTAGTCCCAGTCTGTATGTTCTTAAAGTTAAGGTAGAACTACAGACTTTAGCCTCTCCCATCAACATTTAATGTCACTGGGTACCCACATGGTTATCATTGTCTATCTATTTCTTCAGTGTAATTGTGAACCTCAGTGACTTGACTAGACTGAGCACCACTTAGAAAATTGGGAAGACATACTTCTGGATGTGTCTGGGAGAATGTTTCTAGAGATGATTGGTCTGAGAGTCAGTGATCTGGGATGGAAGCCTCATTCTGGATATGCAAAGTATTCAATAATTTGAGATCTCAGATGCAACAAAAAGTGGCCAGAGTGGGGACTTCACGGGCACATGCATGCTGATGCTTCTGGAACAGGAGGTTTCAGATATCCGAAAAGATTCTTCAGAGTTTGAATGCAAATTTGCACCAGTAGTTTTCCAGAGATCTTCCATATGGTATATCATTGGATGTAATTGTTCTTAAGCTACCAGCTTGTTGAACTAAATGGCTGCTGGTTTTCTTGGCTCTCTAGCTTGCAGAAAGCCATTGTGCAAGCTAATCCAACAAAGCCCCTGTATAATTACATTCTACTGGTTCTGTTCTTCTGGAGATTTCTAATAACTTAGTCTGCTTAGCTCTGCTTCACATCAAGTGTCATTTCGTTCATATAAAAGATGACCAGTGATATAGATCATATATAGTTTTCTCTGAAAATTCATCAACAAGATCTGAGGGATGTCAGAGGTGGGGGGAATCTCAGTTCTTACGTGTCAATTTTATCCTTTGTTACATCTCCTCATTTTTCCCAAAGGTAAAAAGAAAACAAAAACCTCGTTCTCTGTGATGGCTAATCTTGGTTGCCAACTTGACTATATCTGGAATGAACTATAATCCAGAAATCTCACATACCTGTGAGAGATTGGTTTGCTTGTGAGACAGTGAGAGACTGTCAGCTTGGTTTGAAGTGGGTCCATCCACTTTTAGTCTGGACCTTTGAGATAGGAAGACATTCACTTTTGATCCAAATCTTAAGGCAGGAAGACAAACACCTTTGATCGAAATCTTAGAAGACACAGGCCTTTAATTTCTATCTCGAGGCAGGAAGAAATACATTTAATATGGGCCATATCTTCTGCTAGAAATCTACATAAGGACATAGAGGAAAGAAGCTTTTGCCTCTGCCTGTTTGCCTGAACATTGCTAGCATATCCATTCTTTCACTGCCACTGGAACCTACTTCTTCAGGATTCTAGCACAATAATGAAGACCAGCTGCGATATCCAGTCCTGTGGCACTGAGCAACTACTAGATTCTTGGACTTTCTGTTCACAGCAAGCCATTGTTGAATTTTCTGGACTACAGCCTGTAAGTCATTCTAATATATATATTCAAATGTGTATATTATAACATATACACACAGACTGAACAGGTTTAGAAAGGTTTTTATTAGAGATGAGGCTGTGCAAAGCCACACAGCAGGAGGGAGATTTGGGAGGCAGAAAATCCAGTATTTTTTAGTTGTTTTTATTGAAAGTAGAATTTTCCATACAATATATTCTTATTACAGTTAGCCTTCTCCAAAGTTCTTCCAGATGCTCCCTCCTCCCCACCCACCAAAATCCACACCCTTCCTTTCTCTTCCATTAGAAAACAAACAAGCATCTAAAAAATAATGATAAAAGCATAGATTAAATAAAAACTAGCAAACCATAATAGGACAAAACAAATGGGAAAAAAAGGAGCCAAGAAAGTAGCATAAGAAATACATAGAGACACAGAAATGTGCATATGTGCATACACAGAAAGCTCATAGGAACACAAAACTGGAAACCATACGATATAAACAAAAGGCCTGTAAGGTTAAAAATAACAAGAAAGAAAGAAAGAAAGAAAGAAAGAAAGAAAGAAAGAAAGAAAGAAAGAAAGAAAGGAAGAAAGGAAGAAAGAAAAAAAGAAAGAAAGAAAGAAGGAAGGAAGGAAGGAAGGAAGGAAGGAAGGAAGAAAAAAAGAAAGGAAGGAAGAAAGAAGCCTTAAGAAATGCCATTAAATTTAATTTTAGTTTTCCACCTATTGCTAAGCATGAGTGGGGACTACCCATAAATGTGGTTTGTAATCCCAGTGTCACTCTATTGGAGAAAATGATTTTTTCCTTTACAAGTGGTTATCTATTGGAAATTTCTTCTATGTTAGGAATGATTGTATGTGTCCATTTTCCTTTTGGCTTTAGGACCCCATCTGATACAGGTCCATGCAGTCTCTGTGCATGTTTCTATGGTTCCTGTGAGTTCAGATGTGCTTCATTCCTGATATGTCTAGAAGGCCTTGTTCCCTTGATGTCTTCCACCCTCATTGCCTCTTATAGTCTTTCTGCTTCTTTTACAGAGAAATAATGTTCCCTGAGCCCAGAGGGGAGGGTTTTGGTGGAGACATCTTGGAAGAAAAGCATTAAACAGCTTTATTATTTTAAAACTAGCCAGATCGCACAATTGCTGGGCTCTTATCAGCTAACCTATTTCAGCCATGCACCAGTGGCAGAGACCACTTTTTACAGCCACCCAAGATCTTAGCATATTGTAGCCTCCCATTCCAAAACCTGGCTGAAAATCCCCCTTTTTTCCCTGTGCCCCTTCTCTTCTTCCTGGGACCCCAAAAAAATCCTACTTTTTCCCCTCCACCCAGCAATTAGCTCTCACCTTTATTGACCGAATTAAAAACCAATTAGGAAACCAGATTTTAGTATCAGCTCCTCCCCCTACATTGGTCTCTGTATTTGTTCACATCTACTGCAGGAGGAAGCTTCTCTGATAATGGCTCAGCAAGACACTGATCTACAAGTATAGTAAAATGTCATTAAGGGTTATATTGCTATGCACCTTTGACAGAACAAGTGTTTATTTTCCCCTAGACTCATGGCCTACCTAGTCTCCGGTTCTTCCCACCTGAGCAGTGTTGTACATGGACCCCATCTCATGGAGTGGTCCTTAAACCCAATCAGATAGTTATTGGTTATGTCCATGATGTTTGTGCCACTATTGCACCAGTGCTCACTGCAGGCAGCTCACCATTGTAGACTGAAGGGTTTGTAGCTGGGTTGATGATTATCTTTCTAGGCTGGTAACATACAGAGTCCCTTACAGTACCATGAATACTGGTCGGTAGGGGGTGAAGACTCTACATTGACACCAGCTCAACTTCCCTTTGGTCAATAAGCTATGCAGGGCACTGCCATGTGTTTGTGGAGGACAACCAGTAGCTTACATGGTAGCCTGGGTTGTTTGGGGATTTCTTTTTTTCTTTTCTTTTTTTTTTTTTTTTTT
>NW_022196904.1:152564710-152569343 GCF_008632895.1 Mastomys coucha | reverse complement strand
CATGTGGTTGCTGGGATTTGAACTCAGGACCTTCAGAAGAGCAGTCAATGCTCTTAACCACTGAGCCAGTATCTTTCCAGCCCTGTTTGGGGATTTCTGTGGGCCTCTTTGATCAACTTTATTAGATATAACCCATTCCCAGCACTGGAGATTTCATTAGGTGGTGAGAGATGTCAAGTTGAGATTTTGTCTCCCCATTATTTGGTGATTTCATTTAGTTTTTTTTTTTTTCATATATGTACATATGTTAAAAATCTTCTCATGGCTCTAGCTGCATATGTAGCAGAGATCGGCCTTGTCAGGCATCAATGAGCGGAGAGATCTTTGGTCCTATGAAGGCTCTATAGAGGTCCCAGTGTAGGGGAATTGAGTGCAGGAAGGTGGGAGTATGTGGGTGGGTGGAGTAACACCCTCATAGGAGGAGGAGGAGGGGAGATGGGATAGTGGGTTTCCAGGAGGGGTTGGAGGAACCAGGTAAGGGGACAACACTTGAAATGTAAATAAAAAAATTTCTCTTATATTTGGTTTCCATATCATCCCTCAAATTCTTAGTTTAGCTGTCCTTTTCTTCACTCTCTTCCCCCCTGTTTATTTCCCCTTCCCAATTGATATTCCCATTTTGTTTCCCCATCCATTCATAATTATCTACTCTATTTTTACTTCCTAAGGAGATTCTTCCCTCATTCCTAGACTATAACTAACCCCTATGGTTATATGGAGTATATCCTGTTTATTGAAGACTTAACAGCTAACATTCACACTTAAGTAAATACATACCAAATTTGTCTTTGAGGTTCTTTGTTAACTCACTCAAGATAATTTTTTTTCTAGCTCTATGTATTTACCTGTGAATTTCATAATTTTTTAACAGCTGACCAATATTCCATTGTGTAAATATACCATATTTTCTTCATTCATGTAGTGGTATCTATTTTCAATTCCTGGCTATTATGAGTAGAGCAGGAAAGAACATAGATAAACAAGAATCTGTGTAATAGGATCTAGAGTTCTTTGGGTGTATGCCTGAGAAAGGTGTAGCTGGATTTGAAATAGATCAATTTCTATCTTCCTGATGAACTGCCAAACCAATTTCCACAGTGGTTGCACAAGTTTACAGTCCCACCAGCAATGAATGAGTATTCTCCTTACTCCACATCCTCATTAGCATGAATTGCCATTTGTATTATTGATCTAGTTATTCTGACTGGTATAAGATGAAATATGAAAGTAATTTTGATTTGCATTTCCTAGATGACTAAGTGTGTTGAATATTTCTTTGTTTCATCTCTTGAGAACTTTCTGTTTAGATTTCTCCCCCATTTTTAATTGAGTCTTAATTGTTTTGTTGGTATTTACGGGTTTTTTAGTTACTTATGTATTTTTGGATATTAGATCTCTATTAGATGTGTAGCTAATAAAAATATTTTCCTATTCTGTGGGCTGTCACTTTGTATGAATAGTATGGTATCCTTTATCTTACAGACACTTCTCAGTTTCATGATGTTCCATTTATTAATTGTTGATCTTAGTGCCTGTGCTATTGGGGTTCTGTTCCGAAAGTCTTTCTCTATGACAATGAGTTCAAGACTCTTCTCTACTTTCTCTTCTGTCCGGTTCAGTGTAGAGGACCTGATGTTGAGGTTCTTGACTCATTTGGAATTGAATATTGTGTAAAGTAGAAGTATGGATCTATTTGAAGGATCTTCCTTCCCTGATTTAGAATTGGTGGCTGATTGTCCTGGAAGTCCTCTAGGCAGTTCATGAGCGTGGAGCTCCTTCTGGTAGAAGAAAATAAAAGGGTTCCAGGTCTTTGTTTTGCTGCCAGGATTTGTCACAGCTCAAGGGCCTGAGGAAGAAGCCAGACATCTTGGAAGTTCACCATCTTTATTACCTTGTTATGATGACATTCTCTATTTGTCTATCAGGGAATCTAATCCCTTAATGATACCTGTGGAAGCCAGAAGCAGGCACCAGAGTCTGGAATCAGAGTTACAGATGGTTGTGAGCTTCCATGTGGATGCTAGGAACCAAATCCAGGTTCTCTTCAAGAGGAGCTCCTAGCCATAATATTTCCAGACCCTTAACTCTAATTCCTTATAAAGGCATTATTCTTGCTCCTCAATGTCTCCATATCAAACTGTCAGTATAGGAAATGGTCATGTTACAGCAAAAGCTTGCCTCAAATTTGCTTGTCACAAATTTGATGCAATCCAGGTTTCCTAATATGACTGGATATATTGTTTATCACAACTATGATGCAAAGTCACAGAAAAGAGAAGGAAGAAAAAAACTATATTCAGAACTATGTGAAGGTCAATTTTCTTTATAACTGTTAGCAGAGACATCATGAATCAGGTGTTCTTTTCCTTTAATAGCCCCTTCCCTCAGAACTGACATCTTGCCTTCTGTCACACTTGGAACCATGTCAACTCTTCTCTTTCTCTCCTCATATAGATATAGGTATAGGTACAGTACAAGTATAGATGTAGATCTTTTTCTTGCTCTGTCTCTCACAGTTCAGTGTATACTTAAATAGGCATTGTAGTCTAAGCTGTCTTTAAACTTGATTCTCCTGCCTCAGCCTCCTGAGTTCTGGAATTACATGGATGTGCCACCATCCATACCAGTCTTATCATTAGTAATATCATTAGCAATGATATTAGTAATATCATTAGTAATATTCTGAATTCAGCTCATTGATAATTTGTCTTACAGCCTGTCATTTATTGATTAGAGTTGGAATTTCTTTGTTTTCATCAATGTAATTTCTTTATCACAGGCCCTAGTATAAAAATCTCTCACTCATTAAATCATACTCCACTTTGGCTGAACTTGTTAGAAGAATAAAATGTATGCTTCATCTACACATAAACCTGTGATTTCTTAGCCAACATAAGATTTAAAAGGCATGTGAAGTCACATTTATAGTCTCCATTTATCAACCTTAGAAAAGATTAATTTCAGCATTGTATTTCATTTAGTCATCTGCCTTCTTTAAAAATAGCAACGGATGGCACTAGAAGACAGCTTTTCATGGGTTTGTTTATTGGATTATCTTTAATAGCCTCATTTTCTTATTTATTGCTGGGGCTCAAGCACAGTGCAATCATCATTAATTAACATGCACAGGCACTGATGGTTTCACAAATAAATCTGACTGCAGAGGACAGATTTGTCATAGTGTCTTGCAAGGTAGGTTCACCTAAAAGGAAAGGCATGCAAGCCCTCTAGCTTTAGGAACAGGAAAGAGCCTCTTTTTTGCCCCTTCCCATCTGGTTACAACTGTGCCTTATTCAGCCACTGATTTTCCAAGTGGAAAGTCTTTTTCCAGGCCCCTCAGAGGGTTGACTTTATGACAAAATGAAAGATTATCCTCCACCATCTGTCACTGAAATTCAGTCTCCATCCTATATCCAAGGCTTTGAGCAAATAGAAAGCAACAGAATGGGCAGACTTAAATGCGCTGGGAGAGCCGGTTCGTGAACAAATGTGTTTCTTATCTGTCTTCAGAGGAATTTCAAGATTGGCTGCTTAACAGGCCTCTCACTGACAGCTGAAGGGAAGATGAGTGACCACAGACTGGAGGTGCTTGGGAAAGGAACACAATCGTGGGGCTTGTCCTGGGACTTGACAGGAAGGGGGCAGAGGAGCACCAGGTCCTGAAATGGAAGTTGATTAATCTGAAAGCCCGCAAAGACCCTGCTGGGGAGGGAGAAAAATGGAATCAGGATCTTGTAGGAACAGCATTTAGCATCCACCCAGGGAAGGCAAGCTGTCCCCTTTAGACAAGAGGAAAGTACAGCTTCCTGTTATTACACCAAGTATCTGAGATAATCAACTTCAAAGGAGAGAAGTTGATTTTAGTTTCTTTTCTTCCAGGAATAACTGCTTACCCCATTGCCATCTTAGAGTTGAGTTACCATGGCTTGCTAGCTATGGCAAGTAATTGAGTGGACCAGTCTAGAGGTAGCTGTGTCTATGGTGGTCTCAATGGAGCTATGAATATTTCCTTATAGAATGGCAGACAGGAAGTCAAAGGACCCTCATCTAGAAACCCAACCATTATTCCTTTCTGCACTTCCCCTTCTGCAAATGAGGTTGGGAAATGCTAGAATATATGGAGAGTGGAGGGTTTATTGAGAGAGTACTCCATGACACAGCCACGAGACTGTCATCTATTTTGGAGACACCTCTATTCCTATAAGTACCTCACCCATGCTCTACAGGTAAGCACAAATAAATTCCTAGGTTTTCAAAGTTGGACTCCGGTGGAACTGCAGTTCTGACTGTCATTGATGCAGTATTTGGGGTGAATAGATGTTTGTTTCAATTTCCCAGTGAAAAGATAACACTATCGGAGTTGTCAGTCCATTGTTAATTAACCCACGGTTGTGGGGCCAATGGTGAGGTAGCATATCCTGGTTGGTGTGCCCTTCATAGTGGCCAAGACATGAAGAAGAAGAGAACTTCAGGATCACCATATCCCAACACAAGCCAGTTTTGTCCTGCTTACCCAAAGGTCACCTAATGGCTTTACATGCCCAGGATCAAGTCCTAAACACCTGGGCCTTTTGGAGAATTTAAGAGTTGAAGGGCAGTGGTGGCGCATGCCTTTAATCCCAGCACTTGGGAA
>NW_022196904.1:152556890-152564700 GCF_008632895.1 Mastomys coucha | reverse complement strand
TAGACAAGGTAGTGACAAGGTAGTGTTATTGAGAGCGGCAGTTGTGAAACGTTTCTCACATCTGGGGGCTCAGCTGTAAGGAGAAAGGCCTTCTGTGTGATGATGTCACAGCCTCTATGGATCAACAGACTCAAAGCCTAACATAAAATACAAGTGCTCTATCATCATTTAGTAGAAGTTCACTTGAGGAGTGTGTTTTTAGCCTCAACAGGTCACAGGATTTCAGCTTAGACGGGGAGCTGAACAGATTTCTATTTTTAAAATCATAGACAACTTGAGGAGAGCGCTGAGCTACTGGCTTCCCCGATGTGTGTTCAGCTTTCTCTTCCTCCCCAGCTGCCTCAGAATTTGTGTGTTCTTGCTGGAAACAAGGGTGCGGCCATGCTTGCATCAGATACTTGAATTTTCAAACCAGAACTGAGCTGTGGTGAAATTTGAAGCAGATGAAACACTTGTTAGCAGATGATATAGGGAGATCTAAATAAAATCACATACAGGCAGGAAGACAGGCCATGGTGACATCACAGAGGACGGTAAGTGCCCTCATGCCATAAGAGAAGCTCCCCAGCAGACAGCTTAGTGAGCTGAACTAGTCACAGAATCGCAGTACTGTCTAAAGCATGGCTGTCACTTCCTGCGTGAGGAATATCCAAACTCAAGAAGCAGAAAAACCAGTCCTGACTCACAGAACTGCTTCAGGGAAACCCCAGAGCAGCCTACATTTTCCTCCAGGGAACTATTTAAAAATCCATTTTGAAAATGTTATTTTTATTAGCAAGTAACAATACATGTTTATAAGATACAATGTAATATCTTGATATATGTTTATTATAGAATGCATTAATCAAACTGCCACAGAAGTATTCATTTTGTAGTCATCACAGAAAAAAAGTAAGGATTCTCTCTCTCTTTCTCCCTTCTTCTTCTTCTTGTTCTTTTCCTCCTCCTCCTCCTCCTCCTCCTCCTCCTCCTCCTCCTCCTCCTCCTCCTCCTCCTTCTCCTCCTCCTCCTTCTTCTTCTTTTTTGGTTTTTCAAGACAGGGTTTCTCTATATAGCCCTGGCTGTCCTGGAACTCACTCTGTAGACAAAGCTGGCCTCGAACTAAGAAATCCTCCTACCTCTGCCTCCCAAGTGCTGGGATTAAAGGTGTGAACCACACTGCCCGGCTTGGATTCTCTCTTTCAAATAAGCATATTAAATAATTTATAAGAAAGAATGCTAAAGGGCTGATGAGATGGCTCAGCATGTAAGAGCACTGACTGCTCTTCCAAAGGTCCTGAATTCAAATCCCAGCAACCTCATGGTGGCTCACAACCACCCATAATGAGATATGACGCCCTGCCCTCTTCTGGTGCATCTGAAGACAGCTACAGTGTACTTATTTATAATAATAAATAAATCTTTGGGCTGGAGTGAGCGAGGCTCACCAGAGCAAGCAGGCCAGAGCAAGAGGGACTGACCGGAGCAAGCAGAGGTCCTAAAGTCAATTCCCAACAACCAGATGAAGGTTCACAACTATCTGTACAGTGTGTACTTATATGCATAAAATAAATAAATAAATCTTAAAAAAAAAGAAAGAATGGTAAAATGTTTAAAGATCAGATAAAAGTTTAGATTTCTAGCCAAAGTGTATCTTGGTTACCAACTGAAATGTTTCTTTCTAATAAAATCTTCCAGAATTTCTAGATGATTCCAGACATGGTGCATAAGCCTTCAAGAGGATCATAGCTCTCTCCCTCAAAACCTGCTAAAAGAATTACTTGGCCGGGCGGTGGTGGCACATGCCTTTAATCCAGCACTTGGGAGGCAGAGGTAGGTAGATTTCTGAGTTTGAGGCCAGCCTGGTTTACAGAGTGAGTTCCAGGACAGCCAGGACTACAGAGAAACCCTGTCTCGAAAAAACAAAACAAAACAAAACAAAACAAAAAAAAAGAATTACTTATTTTTCTCTACTTCCAGTTAATCCCTGAAATTTTCTAATTCCTGCACAACTTTAACAAAGTATTACTAAAAGTAAAATTTAAATACCTCATTAACCCATTTAAATAGAAAAGGGGAAATCTGAATTATAGACTATTTTAAAAGAAATTAACTTGACTACATAGCAAAACTGAATTTTATTACATTAAAAATAAAGGTTCTGAGAGAGTAGGGTCCTGGATAAGAATGAACTGTGATCAGCACCAGATTGCTTTGCACCTTTTTCTATTTTTATGTTGCTTTAAATTTTTGTGAAGAAGTTTGATAAGTGTTGCCCCAGCTAGCATCTGACCTTTCAGCCCTGGCACCCCATTACCATACTTGGCAGACACACCTTTTCTCACCCAGGGTTTGGAAAGTGCTCAGGGCTTTGCTGCAGGTCACCAGCCTGGAAAGGGAAGGAAAGGGGACAGACAGTGGGCACAGAATGCAGTGAGAGGAAGAATCGGCATGGCTGATCATCACTACGTACATACTTCGAAGTGCTTGAGAAAGGAGGTTTTTTTAATGTCCCTAACATAAAGAAATACAATGGAGGTGAGCTGTGCCAATAACCCTGATTTGATAATTAAATAACACTAAATTCACTAGAATTAATATATATATTATATATATACTATATATAATATAATATATATAATATTACTTTATGTCAGCTAAACAGTATATTATGCCCAGTATGTATAAGGCCACAAGTTTGACTCATAGTAACATACATATATACATACATACATACATACATACATACATACAATACAACATACATGTATTTTTAAAACATGGAAATGTTTTCTTTTCAGAAATTCACTGAGGCATTTTTCAGAGGTAAAAGGCATATAAAACAAGCATCTTTAAAATCCATCAGACCTGACAGGCTAGAATCCACAGTTGTATTGATCTGGCTAGGCTAAGCTCTTCATTCTTTGTCATTTTTCAAAATTCATGTCAGACCAGGGGTCTTCCGGAAGGCCAGACTCCTCTTGGGTCTCTGTGCAGGCTGCTGCACCTGTCAGTAATGATTCTCTTTCTCATTTCTCTTGGTTTGCTTAGAGCTCCCCAAGCTGCACAGTCCACAAATGTCCCCCTCCAGTTGTCTCACTGGATCTGGTGTTTGTTAAGTAACCCGTCATAACCAATCCCTCTTCATTCTGAACCTGAGTAGACATGTGCCTATTGCTCTTGAAGACATACTGAGGCATCATAACTTTTCTTTTTGGAAAAAAAAATCATTGCATGAAGTGATAGAGTCCCTCTATGTTTTTTTTCCCTGTGTATTGATAACCTTTTATGAATAAAATAGCTAGTAGCTCTCAGGTACCAGATATTATATTAACTTTATTAGGTAGTTTCACAAGCTTAGAGCACATAGTTGCTTTTCCACTCTAAAGTAATAAAACTTCTATTGTTTTAAAGTAGAGCTTTTAGCAGGAGACATGACTCAAAGCTGCTCTTGCAAAAGATTTGAGTTCTGTTACTATGATCCACATGGCAGGTCACAACTGCCTCTAACAACTCCAATTCCAGGGGATCTAGTACCTTCTTCTGACCTCCGTAGGTTCCTGCATACATTTGGAGCACATAAACTCATGGAGCACACACACATCCACATAACTAAAATAAATAAGTCTTTTTAAAAAGCAGAGGGTACCACTGGGTGGTAGTGGTGCACGCCTTTAATCCCAGCACTTGGGAAGCAGAGGCAGGTGGATTTCTGAGTTTGAGGCCAGCCTGGTCTACAGAGTGAATTCTAGGACAGCCAGGACTACACAGAGAAACCCTGTCTCAAAAAAACAAACAAAAAACAAAAAACCCAGAGAGTAAAACATGAAAGGTGCTCACTGGTTTCTACAATCTTCAGCATATTTCTGCAAAATGACCTCAGATCATTTTTTTCTCCAAATCATCTCAAGTATATAACAACATTGAAAATGAACACCAATATTTCTTCTTACCACAGAAGATATTTTCATAGTCATCATGGTACTTCTGAAGGGAAGCTTGCTTTTTCTTCATTGAGTCAGTCATGTCAAAGGAGTGGGGCATACTAGCATGGTTTCTATCAGTAGCCAATGTTGATGATTCAGTGCTTAACTACAGTTTAACTGAAACATTTAGATTGTAGGCATCATGGATGTTCTCTCTGTATTCTGTTGTTATAGTGAAAGCAAGATTCCCTGATCATATGTTTTAGTCCTTAGCTAGGCAATGGGTTGGATTGGCTCCCTAAAAGAGATACTTCAGTTCTAATCCCCCAGTGCCTGTTAATGTTACCTTATTTGGAAACAGAGACTTTGAAGGTTATATTAAAGTGTCGTGGGCTCTGCAACTGTTGACTGTTGTCTTAACCAGAAAAAGAAAAGATCTGAATACACACTGAGACATATAACTGCACCCATAAACACATACTACACTATACACACAGCCATGAAGACAGCGGTAGACATTGAAGTGATACAGCTACACGTCTAGAAGCTTCGACAGTTGCTTCATGGCTGAGCCTGTAGTTCAGCTATTCATTCTCCTGGTGTGCATGAAGTCCTAGTTTTAGGTTCCATCTTTATCACAAGTAAAGAAGGGAGGGAGAGAGTAAAGGAGCAAGGGAGAGAAGGAGGGAGGGAAAGGAAGAAAGGAGAGGAAAAAGGAAGAGAAAACATAGGAGCAGAGATGGAGAGAGGGAAGGAAGAATTATTTACAACTGCCAGAAATTAGAATACAGGTATGGAATTGATTGTCTCCCTGGCCTTCAGAAGGAATAAACTCTACTGACATCTTGTGTCCAGACTTTGAGATCCCAGTACATGGAGGAAATAAATTTCAGCTGTCTTAAGGTCATCTGTTGCTATATGAATTATACATATTTCACTTCTGACAAATCTAGTCTTTAAAAGATGTCATGTTTAGGGCTTCGGTCGATGGCTCAAGAGGAAAAATGTTGCTGCATAAGTCCAAGGAGCTGAGTTTAGCTTTCTCAAAGACCACATAAAAAGCTGAGTGTGTATGCATGTATCTACAACACTAGCAATGGGAAACAGACACAGGAAAGTTCTAGATTTGCTGAAAGACCTTGACTCAAAAAGCAAGGCTAAAGAGCAATTGAAGAAAACATTCCAATTCCAACCTCTGCCCT
Organism: Mastomys coucha; assembly: GCF_008632895.1. Taxonomy (NCBI): domain Eukaryota; kingdom Metazoa; phylum Chordata; class Mammalia; order Rodentia; family Muridae; genus Mastomys; species Mastomys coucha. Next base: position 152,559,593 of record NW_022196904.1, on the reverse strand, counting down.
CCAGTGGAGCCTGCATGGGTATATGCCTGTACACGTGTATATACATGCATGCATCACACATAACCACATAACCACACACACACACACACACACACTTGGCAAAATGAGAGTGAAAAACAGAGAGAAACATACACAGAGAGGGGATTTTTAGGTTTTTTTTGTTTGTATGTGTGTACAAAGTACTGTTAGGTACTGATGATTCCAGGAAGTTTGTAAGGAGATTACAAATTAATTGAGATGAAAGACACATAAATAAATGTTTTCTTTTCCTATAATGGAAAACTCTTGCCTTTTAGAATATGCAACACCAAAGAAAAATGTGTCCAGTGTCAAAGATTCTGTTTGCATTCTTTTCTTAGTCTTCCATTAAATATCAAAATGTTCATTTCAATTCAAGGAGTACCTATTGCTTAGCTGCAAACTTTGGTTAAGTGCATTACTGACTTCACATAAATGATGATGGTACAGAACATATTCATTTATCTTACAATTCTAAGGGAAATATCACTGACATTGTAATGTTTGTTAAGACTTTTTGCTTTAGAATATTGCTACAAGCTAAAAGGTATAGAACAGTCACCAGAAATCATTTTTGATGAAAAAAATGGGAAAATAAAAAATGCAGTCCTTGAGATGCAGGATTTTTTTTTTTTATTGCCCAATAGTTGTATTGTAATTGGCTTGGTGTTTCTGACTTGGACCAGCACTGTCTTAGTTGGTTTAGCCTTTTAGGACAAAATACTGTAAAGTGGAACTATCTAACATCAGAAACTTATTCTTCATACTTTTGGTTGCTAGGAACTCTGAGACCAAGGTCCAGTATCTTCCTGGTTTTCTACTTATAGTATTTTTTTCAGACTGGGTCTCTCACTGAAGCTTGATTCAGCTAACAGCATGCCCCAGTGATCTTCCTGTCTATAAACGTACTGACTGAGCCAACTCCCTAGACCCTCTGGACTGTCCATTATAAGAGGAATTGTCTGTTTCATGAGGACTCTACCTTGGACTCTAATCACTCTCTAAGAGCAACAAGTTGTCAGATGACTTTGGGGTTTATGTTGTTTTGATCCATCTGCTCAGAGCAGTGCCAGATCACTGTCAACTCACTGTACAGTAAACTGATATTATAATGGGGTTCTGACTACTTGAATATGTAACGCAGGGCTTTTAAAAGCATGCCACTGTTGTTGTAACACTGCTAAGGAGATGAATAAATGTTGGTTTCTCTTGCAGGATATCTGATCACACTGTAAATCCTGAGATTGTGTTGTTTACTGGAAAAACCTATTTCTAATTGTGGTGTGGTTCAGTCTTAGCTCACAGTTTTAATCTCTCTGGCTAAAATGCAGACACACTCTTAGTAAATACTTTTAGTCTCAAATAATGAAAGTAAAGTTAGTTTGTAGAAGGAGACATCTGTTTCCTTCTATATGTTTGAAAGTAATGTCTAATTGAGTGGCAGACAAAATGACAAATCAGAGAAAGATTTGAAAGAAGAGGCTATGCCCAACTCTCACGAGAAGAGAGAGGAAAAGGAAGCTACTTAAGAGAGCAGTGTACCAGAGAGACAAGGGAGAGAGGAAGCCATTTTACCAGAAGAGTTTTGTCAAAGTTAGTATGAGGCCAAGCAGAACTATACAGGAGAAGCTGAGAGAAGCCAAATTTAATCTGTCAGCTTAGAGAGGAGTTTGACCCAGGACAGCTGAGTTGACCAGCCAGTCAGAGCTCAGAAAGAGCTAGAAAAGGTGAGCTTATTCAGTAGCAAGTCTTAGAGGCTTAAAACATTCTAGGCCTAGATTAGATTTTATGGAGGTTAGATACTTCCAGGATTGGGCCTAGGTTATCAGAAGAAGGCAGTAAGCCTTAGAGATGTTAATTGCATCAGGAAAATATAAGTTAATTTTACAGGTTTCAATTTCTAGGCTTCTCCTAATGGACTAGATAAAATAATTTCTAAGAATGTCTGGCTCAGTTTTGTTAGTCTAGGTACAAAATGTCATACTAAATCTGTCATGTTAAAATAACATGGTAGACTTTTCTAAGAAGAGGTATGGGAAGATGGTTCAGTTAATAATGTGCTCATTATCATGCAAGCATGATGCTCAAATTCCCCAACACATACATATCTGCAACTCTAAAGCTGGGGGAATGAAGCCAGGCAGGTGTCTGGAGCTTTTGGGTCAGTTGATCAAACCAAATTGGTAACCTCCAGGTTCACAGAAAGACTGTGTCCGTAAACGAAAGTGGAAAGCAACTAAGGAAGGCACTCAGTATCAACTTCTGGCTTCCTCAATGCATATTCACACGTGTGACTTGCATGTACATGTACATGAACTCACACACACACACACACACACACACACACACACACACGCACACTATGCCCCAATAAGAGAAAACTAGAATATTTTTCAGACAGTCATGTCAACAGTCTAGTAGGTCAGTGCTGTGTTTCCTCTGTAAGTCCCCATTATTATATTTCTCTCCAAGAAGAGAACTCTATTACTTGGAGAGTGGTCATTCAGATTATTTTGTCTATATTTGCCATTTTGTAAATTGCTTTCCAATGTTTACTGTATTTTGAAGGAGGAGCCTATGGATCCTTCCAAACAGCTTGTTGAGGTCTGCATTTTTCCCAACCTGGTAATTCTACTGATGTCCATGCAGTTCATTTCATTGTAGGTAAGTTGGGGTTTTTTGGTT
>NW_022196904.1:152555754-152556880 GCF_008632895.1 Mastomys coucha | reverse complement strand
AATAAGAAAAGTTACACAATTTCAATTTATCTGAATTTGTTAACATTTAAAAACATATTTTAAATCACATTCTTGTTTTCCTTTTGTACCATAACTCCTCCTAGAGACCCCCCTTCAATACCTACAATATCTTTTTGTCATATTCTTTAAAATTTATAAAATATTATAACAATAAAAATGAATATTATAAAAGTCATTTGATATAAAACAACAATTTAACAGTCTTATGTAGATGCTTGTCTACGACAATACTGAAAATACATACATTTTTCTCAATATAAATTTTAAATAATTCCAAATATATCAACTGTATATTTCAAAATAATACATCACTACTAATATTTTCCTAAAATAATGTAAATATATAAAGTGTTTTTGTTTGTTTGTTTGTTTGTTTTGTATTTAGTAACACTTAAAATCTTGGTTCTTACTATGGTAACTTGATACAAGAGTTATAAACGTCAAGCAAAGCATTGTCTTACTCTTTGTTGTTCTCTTACAAACCCCTTCCCAATTTAATTGTCTACATTTCTTTTGGGTAAATAAATACTTTTAAAATATGTAAGCTGTTCTGAAAACCATAGTATAGTGTAAAACCATGAAATAAACAATACTACTAATAGAGAGGCTGAGATAAGAGAAGCAAGATCTCAAGACCACTATGTTGTACACAGCAAGACACTGTCACAAACAAACAAGCTAAAAGTGTATATAGATTGTATAATATTGGACATATTTCTCATTGGGTGACAGTCAATAAATTTCTAATTCTTCATATTTTTGGATTTCAATCGATTAGGATATGTTGGTAATATTAATTTTCGTATTAAGATATTAATTAAGAAAAAGTAATTGTTACTTCCTGTTGTTTTTGTTGTAAGAGGTAGATTTAGGTTTGTGTGAATTTGTTGAAAGATTAATTTCTTGCTTCTTTTAGGTTGTAGTTTTGGTCCTTATGTTCATTTTTTCCATCTATTATCCTTTGTAGGGTTGGATTTGTGGAAAGATATGGTGTAAATTTTGTTTTGTCATGGAATATCTTGTTTTCTTCATCTATAGTAATTGAGAGTTTTGCTGGTATAGTAGCCTGGGCTGGCATTTGTGTTCTTGTAGGGTCTGTATGACA